>NW_027270988.1:2600000-3200000 GCF_040938485.1 Diadema antillarum
AGTCCATACCAGCTGTCGAACTATCATTCGACTTTGAATATCAACACGGCAGTTTAAACATCCACAGCCACATCACGCACGCATGTATTGATACACACCATAGAACGCGGTTGCCTGTCGTTTTCTTTTTATCGCTCTTTTACTGTTATATGGCAAAGCGGCTGTACTTTGTGTAAAATTATGTACGAAATCATTACAAAAGTATAAAGATATAATACTGGTGTAGAAAATGAACAACAACAACAACAACATACATGCATGGGACGTGATGGATGAAGGCACTAATTTCACCTTGTAAACATTTACACATGGAAACCAGGTTATACTACCGGTATATAGTATATATATATATATATATATATATATATATATATATATATATTGTTTTGTTTGTTTGTTTGTTTGTTTTTGCTGCTGCTGCATGCATGGTATCTCCTAAAATTTGAATCCGACTCTTTCGGTCAGCTAGCGAACTGATGTATATTGTGTGACTATTAAAGACTGTTAAATTGGACATGTCAAGTATTGAATAATTTATTAATCTCTTTATTTATTCATTCACTTATTCAATGTACTTATATATTTATTAATTTATTCATTCATTTATCTATTTGTTTATTAAATTATTCATTGATATATTCATTTAGTTAGTTAGTCATTCAAACGTTTATCTAGGAAGAAAGAATATATTAGCAGCTGTTTTCATCGAAGTCCTATATGAACATATTTTGGGCAGTCAGAGACTACAGCCAAAAGATAGTGATAGAGAAGTCTGCCGCCAAACGATTGGGAAAGCTAGATCCAAGAGTGGAAAGGGCTGCTGCAAATTGATCAAAAGGGCTGCGAGATTATGACTGAAAAGGCCGCAGCCAAACCCACCAAAGGGCCGCGGGAAGAGCGCCAAGGGGAATAGAATGTAATGCCAACCAAACGCCTATAGAATTCGGCGTATACAAAGTTGGTGGTACAGGGAATAGATTTCAGACACCCCGACCTGTCCATAGTGAGATCTCCGATCCCATTGTTTATGTCCGGAGAAGATGGACACTTCCGCGATGGGCACCGTGAATCGATCATCACCCATTGTCTTTCCCGAAACAAACCTTTGTTGCGATAGCAACGGAGGCTGAAACTGCGTGATTGGTCAGCTCCGTGGTGCATTTCCAGCAACATGCATATTAGTTCCCAACCTCTATTTATGATAGAAGTAAGCTCAATAAATACCCGAAAAAAAGTTTCTTCTCCTCGGAATGACGAATGACAGGTGTAAACTCTAGATAGTCCCGAAGATCGAATTCGTTGCAGGTATATTTGATAATCACAGGCCTGCGAAAGGCCGGAATATATTACGTCGCTGATGTATTAAAATGTAAAAACAAAAAAACAAAAAAACAAAAAAAAAAAAAACAAAAAACAAACAAACACGCATGCATTGCATGTAAAGAACACATACACCAAAATGGTCGCGGAAAGAATGATGGGAATAGAATACAAACTTTCCAAAACATCTTTCTTCTTGAGGGACAGGTCTGTGGATATGTTGCGTGTGTGTGTGTTTGTGTGTGTTTGTTTGTGTAAGAGCTGACTTGTTTGTCATTTATACTATTAAAAAGTAATTAGATGAACGTCCATATGTATTGATATTGATATGCATACTGCAATCTCAATGAGATCAAGCTGTTTTTGTTAAATATTATACATACACACATATATATATATATATGTACCATGTGTGTATGTGTGTGTGTGTGTGTGTGTGTGTGTGTGTGTGTATTAACTTTTTTATTCCCCGTCATGCTTCGATGTGATAAACTCCCAAGTTTGCAAACGACAGGTGTAATGTCGTGGAAATGATTTCAATCAGTGTTTTGTTTATATCCAGGAAGAAAGAATATTAGCAGCTGTTTTCATTGAAGTCCTGTATGAAGTTTGGGCAGTCAGAGACTGCAGCCAATAGATAGTGATCGAGAAGGCTAGAGCCAAACGAGTGGGAAAGCTCGATCCAAGAGTGGAAAGGGCTGCTGCAAAATGATCAAAAGGGCTGCGAGATTATGACTGAAAAGGCCGAAACCAAACCCACCAAAAGGCCACGGGAAGAGCGCCATGGGGTATAGAATGTAATGCCAACCAAACGCCTATAGAATTCGGCATATTTAAATACAAAGTGGGTGGTAAAGGTAGAATAGATTTCAAACACCCCGACCTGTCCATAGTGAGATCTCCGATCCCATTGTTATGTCCGGAGAAGATGGCAGATCTTGGAATTATGAACACAGTCATTGCATACAACTTGGAAGGAAGGTATTCCTGACATGCTCTCATACAAAGATCCCCTTTCTCTTCGTTACCACAAAGTCAAATTGGATTATATTTCCTGTATCGTGTATAAAGATGGGGGTAATAGTTATAGTTTTGTTCCTTAAAATTGATTTTGGATTGATTCACTACTTTTACACAATTATTGCGAAAGGTCCGATTATATTTCTTTTTCTGGGGGGAGACATACGGTCGAACTTTGTTTACCTCAGGTAAAATGATATTTCAATGGCTATTCTCGGGGGTAACTGACCATCGTCTGACAGTACCATAACAGTTCAGGGAAAAACCACCCTTATCATACCATGAAGACTTCCTTGACTCTGACAGCAGAGCGCCGAAGGTTGCTCTATTTTGTTTATTTTTTTCCCCGCATGATTCAACGTATTCAATACCACTTCCATATCGAGCTACAGCCTTGTCCATTTATAAGCAAATGCCGAATTGCTCTCTATCAATTGATAGGTCTCATCGGCAGACAACATGGGTGGGGGGGGGGGGGGGGGGAGAACAACAGTTGAGAAGTGTTCATGGTAGATTTTATATTGGCTATAATCAATAATCAATGTACATGCATGAGTCTCATTGGTCCAGTTTTGTCTGTTTTGCTGTAATAAGCGAAAATGCAAGTGTTGCACAATGTGCGTATTCGCTGAATTTGCTTGGAATAAGTTCGTCTTCATGTGATTGCGAGCATTTCTCCGCTTCGATTTATTTCTCATGATTATGTGTTTTGTATTGTACGGGGATCGTAAAAAAAAAAAGAACTGTACGCATCCATATCTCCCTATGAGTGAATGAGTGGTGCAGTGCCGACGAGGGTCCTACACACGCTTTTGGAAATAATTAGAAGCAAGTCGTCCAGTCTCGTGAGATTTTAGCTTTGTATCTAACAGCGGCATGGATTTGAAAGTCCACGAAAAAGATAGGCTGTGCCAAGTGGTCGCTGAGCAGCCTGTAACCCTAATATTGGCGATGACATGGCGTGATGAGACTTGCATACACCATGCCATACAAGAAGCTGCTCCAGTGGAATGCAAAAAAACCCCAAACAAACAAACAAACTACACATTGCACAGACACTGCAGAGAACTCGCACAAATCAGGGAGGGGCCACCTCTCTGCACCGATGCATAAATGTAGATCATTCACATGCACACATATTCAAGCATAAATTTATATGCGATAACCAGGTGGATGTGCTATATTAGAATATCTTACCCTATTTTACCCTTTCTATTACTTTTTCGGTGCTCATTCAGGCTTAATGCAAGAATTAAACGTTTAAAAGGAATGACACCTTAATTCATGTTTCCCATTTATAATCGCATTATCAGTACAAGCCACATGTAATCCACGGACTGATTGTCAGACGATTGAAAGTGCAAGTTTCAATTTGTCTTACAAATGTGAATATTAATAATATTTACATTTTAAAGACATTAAGAACCGTTTGTCACTGTCCATCACTTCCTTCGCACTTCACAGTGAGACATATAAATTTAAGTACTTTATTTCTTTTCGGGTCATTGTTCGTACTTGCCTGTATGTATTGAGACAGCATGTTTTTGCAAACGACTGAAAGAATTAACGCTTAATGAGGTGATCTCTCAATGAATACAGTAATTAAGACCACTGGTTCGTTCCCAATTGAGTATGCTAAAAGTTATCTTTGTCACATGTGTATATAATAATATATATATATATATATATATATATATATATATATATATATATATATAGATATATATATACACGTGGTGATTCTATCCTTCTATGAAGAGTGCTCGATATCCTCAAAGGAAGAGCTTTAGACATACTTATATGGATATACCTGCTGTCAACCGAGCGAACTTGTTCCAATACTTCTATATATATATATATACTCTCATATATGTCTGTGTATGTGTATTTTACTGGCGGTTTGTCTTTCATTAGGTATGCACTGTAGTCCTGTGTATAGTTTTGTATGATATAAGATTCCACGATTATACTGCCCCTCCATGATCGTGCTATGACTTTTTATAATCGGTATCTCTCGAAATCTTCCCAACTGACTAACTTTTTATTCCCCGTCATGCTTCGATGTGATAAACTCCCAAGTTTGCAAACGACAGGTGTATTGTCGCGGAAATGATTTCAATCACTATTTTCTTTATATCCAGGAAGAAAGAATATATTAGCAGCTGTTTTCATCGAATTCATGTATGAAGTTTGGGCAGTCAGAGACTGCAGCCAAAAGATAGTAAATTGAGAAGGCTAGAGCCAAACGATTGGGAAAGCTCGATCCAAGAGTGCAAAGGGCTGCTGCAAAATTATCAAAATGGATGCGGGATTATGACTGAAAAGGCCGCAACCAAACCCACCAAAGGGCCGCGGGAAGAGCGCCATGGGGTATAGAATGTAATACCAACCAAACCCCTATAGAATTCGGCATACACAAAGTAGGTGGTACAGGTACAATAGATTTCAGACACCCCGACCTGTCCATAGTGAGATCTCCGATCCCTTTGTTATGTCCGGAGAAGATGGACAATTCGGCGATGGGCACCGTGAATCGATCATTATCCATTGTCTTTCCCAAAACAAACCCTTGTTGTGATAGCAACGGAGGCTGAAACTGCGTGATTGGCCAACTCCGTGTTGCATTTCCAGCAACATGCAAATTAGTACACAACCTCTATATAGAATAAGCTCAATAAATACCCGAAAAAGCTCCTTCTCCTCTGTAGTTTGACATATCATCATGGATAACAACACTTCAAGCGACAGCGATAGTTTTCATCTGCATTTCAGCGATTCTGAAGCATCTTCGGATGACGAGCAGGCGGGACTCTTTGAAGGTCGAGAACGGCATGACTCTGGATTCTGTCCAGAAGAAGACCTTTCAAGTGAGGCTGGGAGTTTTTCAGAAGATCGAAGCGGAGGTCAAAGTCAAGATGAAGAAGATGGTCATCGAGTGACGGTGTCTTTCCTGGCTGCTGAAATCAAAGCACTCCGTCAACAAGTGGACTCACAGCAACGACTTCTCAAAGAACTCCACGCTGTAGTCATAGCAAAGTCCCGAACGATGCAGAGAAACGTCGTAGAAGAATTGCAGGGCAGCAACACGAGCGTGAGGATCGGCGACGATGAGCACGGCATTGTCGTCAACAGAAAGAGATTCCTGCATGTGCTTGCGAGAGCAAAGTGCGGTCAATCTCTTCTGTTGAAGACGATGAGCTTGGTCTACGAAGGCGAGGAGTTGGCCGGCTTCAGTTTCAACGGTGATCGCACTGTTGACCCACCGCTTTCAGCCCTCATCGATGACCAGCGTTTCAAGGTCATCAGCAGCCAAGTGGCAAAGTCATATCCCAGATATGACAGTCCTCGCAAAATCCGCATTTTGCGAGACGCGGTGAACGGCAAATGTCGTAAAATCCGTCGAAAGAGGAGGATTTCCACGGCGTGAATTCGCCCTTCTCTGTCGAACCCAAACGGCTCTTTTCAGAGCCACCATATGATCAAGAAAGAATAATAGTCCTATATGTCACAAGTGCAAATAGAATGCACATAGAACGCTCTTAGACATATTATATAACACGCACCCCGCCACAAACATAATTGATTCCATATATAATGTATGTGTATATACAAATAATAGAACTATATAATATAATAGTATATATATAATGAAGAGTTTGTTTGCAAAAACCGATTTTATAAGTCCATTTTTGAAGATTTTGAAGTACAGTCTCTGTCATAAAGTATATAGTAATACCTTTTTAATTATATACTGGTCACTACATATAAAGGTACGTTTTTGAAGTTATGGTCAAAAGAAGTAACATTTTTCGTATTATTCTCTTTATTTTTCTTGACCTTTAATCGCAAATATTTCCATTTGGCAAACATGGACTTGTCGGTTTTTGCAAACAAACTCTTCATATATATATATATATATATATATATATCATGCAACACGCAACTAGAAAAACAGCATTTATTAAAACAAACAGCACACCACGTATAAAAAAAAAAGCACACATCTTTAATAGTGACATAGAGTGAGAAATGGTATATAAGGGTGCACTGTATGTATTCTGCATCTCAATTCAATGTATTTATTAAATTCTGATTACGAATACTCATATTTATCACTTTGTTGGTATCAAAGGCTCTTGATATCCACTTCGATGATCAACATTAATCCCTTTCATTGATCTCATCTCTGCTGTGCTTATCATCTTTTCAGAGCCACCATATGATCAATAAAGAATACTAGACCTATAATTATGTCACAAGCGCAAATAGAATGCATATAGAACACTCTCACACTTATTATATACATAGACTCACCCCAGTGGCGGATCCAGAGGGGGGCGGAACCGGCGCACGCCTCCCCCCTTTATTTTTCGTAAAAAAACAAAAGAAATAAAAAGAAAAACAATGACATGAAAACCGGAAGTGGCACCAGAAATATCAGTCACGCCCCCCTTTACAGAATTCCTGGATCCGCCCCTGCACCCCCCCCCCACAAAGAAATATACGTCTTGATTGTTCGTATTAATAATGCTATCTTTCTGTACCTTTCACCCTACCTTCTGCAATTCTGTGGTCATGTGACATTCCTCTTTACCTGAATACACGCAAATTGAATTTCTAGGTTTCGAAATACCACTTTCTCATTTTCATAGCTATTATAGTACACTTATAAGCCATAATATACAATAAACATTATTGATTGGCTGGCGTGAGACGATTGCAAGGACATAATAATATAATTGCCACTCAGAGGGTTATGACACGCACACTCGTCACTGAAAAAAATAAATGATACGGTAGTCACATTTTAGGAAGACTGTATTACTATATTTTTTCTGCTTTAAATATTCAAGTTCTATGAAACGATCCGTGCAGGGCAGTTGATTTCGTTCTATATTAAGAAACGGCCATTCGTCGACGACATGAGTGATTTTGTATTGCTAAACGACACCGAGTCCTCCACCTATACTGTATATCTAAAAAGATATAATCGATTTCACAGTTAAACACCCGTTCCTTACGGGAACCTGGTTTACCAGGTTCCCAAAATGAAGACAAGGGTGCCTGTTTCAGTGGCCTAAATTCATGTTTCTTTCTATTAAAATGCTCAGAATAGTGGGTTTGATAAAAAGATCAGAGTTTACTCTATCAGGATTTGCTCTCCTTCTGTTTGCAAAATGCGTGTTTTACAGTATTATGTACCTTTTCCTGATTTAGTTTTTTGCTTGTTCTGCTGTGAACTCGTACGAACATGTACATAGCGATCAAGGCTGAGATCAGTTAGAAATGCGGGTTCGCTGACCCCAGTCACCTCATTCAGGTACCTGATTTTGTGTAGAACAAAAGATTCTGAGAGCTCATCAGCGCACGCTCTATTCATACCTCGCACCCGATCGATATTTCCATTGTTCACTGGCACATGTAGTTGACCGTGGAAAGGGGGAAACAAAGAACCGCTTGTCTGCTTTCACACAGCTGGATTACCAACCTGTGTGCCTCTCTGTCGACGGGCGAAAAGAATCTCGTTTGGGGGCATTAAAGGCACTCAGAGAATTGCGGAAGGAACGGGTTTATAAGATAATATGAGTGAACAATTTAAATGTTATTTCAAGAATTGAATCTTTTTCCCACAATAGCTACATTTTTTAGAGAAAACTCCTTCCATTGTTTTTGTTATTTACCGGTCAGAGAGAAATGTTGATTCCTGTCATACCTGTATTGTGTAGTGGGTCCATTCCTTCCAATTCAGCACTTTGAGGAAAAAGAGAAAAAAGTCTTTAAGCTGGCACTAGAGCAGCTTGATGGCTACTGGGATGGCATGGCGTATGCAGGCTGCAAAGTCTCATCACGCCATGTCATCTCAGAGCCACAAGCTGCTCTTCTGCCAGCTGTTCAACACAGCCTGTCTTCGAAGAGGGCTTTAATACTAAACAATTCGATACACGAAGAAACAAAGTTTCAAAATCAACATTTGAGGAGATTATCTTCACCAAGTGCGTACAAGAACCGTGTCGGCATTGCACCGAACATCCTCCTTAGACAGGGCAGAGCCAGGCAAAAACTGCCTTTTTTCCAGTCAAGGTTTTCTCACTTGATTCTGGTACTTTAGACCATACTTAACAAAACAAGCTTCTGCGCCATCTTGAAATCTGTCGCAAATCCAAGATGGCCGCCAAATATCCAAAATGGCCGCCAGAGGACCTAAAAAGTGCCTTCTGTGGTTAAGATTTGTCTGGGGATGGTTTTTTTTTTACTCTATTTGATGATAAATGGTAAGAAGAATAAGATTCAGTGAATTAAAATCAAAATCAGTTTCTTTTTTATCGCAAAAAATCCAACATGGCCGCCAGACGCAGCTCCCGAAATTAATAAATGTCATAATAACCGGAGGGCCAAACCCTAAAAACTTGCTTACTTAACAAATGAGTTCCACTCTCTCTACGAACTAAGTAGACCATGCTTATTTTCAAATTTCTATTGTAACGAACAACATTCCACTGGTCTACCTCAAAAAATTTGTTGCGAAAGCCTCTAAATCCTAAATGGCTTCCAAGATAGCCGCCATATTTACTGAATTTGCTATTTGAAAGATAGAATTTGATAGAAACATCAGATTTCAACAAATATGATGTCATATGAAAGAAAATAAAATTTCCTACAAGTTGATACCATTTTTGTGGGCGATTGTGATAACTGAATTGAGATATAGAGGAAAAACACTCATTTTTTGATATTTTTCTGAAAAAAGGAAAATCATGAAAATGCTTGATTCAGCATAAATCCGAAAAAGACTGAAGGATTATCTTGAAACATTTTTAAGAATTTTGCTTAACATATAATCAATATTTGGAGAAAATTAGGGGTCAGTACCATTTGCGGTTCAGGAGTTATAATGTCTCAAACTTGAAAACTCACTATGTAAAAATTTCCACTTTAGCTGTGACAAGACCTTGTTGGTAGTAAAGAGAGTCTGCACGCGCCAAGACTACTACACGCACCACTGGCACTGACGCTTGTAGCAGTGCCAGTGGTGCGTGTAGTAGTCTTGGTGCGCGCAGACTTTTTTGACAAACAAGAGTTTGTGCCTGCAAACTAACTTTTCATACCAAGTGGTAGCTCAGGTGAAGCTGATCGTTATCATTTCAAAGTAGATTGTTCTGATATGTTTTTATGCCTCCGCCAACGAAGTGGCCGGAGGCATTATGTTTTCGGGTCGTCCGTCCGTCCGTCCGTAGGAACGTCCGGACGTCCGTCCCGTTTTGTTTTTGGCGATATCTCAAGAACCGTGTGGTGGTTTTACATCAAACTTGGTATGAGGGTATATCCTAGGGGATAATACTTAGTTTGGATTTTAGGGTCATGGGGTCAAAGGTCAAAGGTCACAGGTTATTTTGCGAAAAAAGGTTGAAATTTCATGTTTTTCTCCATATCTCGCAAATGGTTAAAGGTATCTTCATGGAACTTAGTATAATTATGCTTGTACCGATGGGCAGTGATTATCTAGGAAAGTTGGGGGTCATGGGTCAAAGGTCAGGGGGGTCAAAGGTTGAGGTCAACTCCTCAAAATATCACTACTTATATTTATGCAATGCCTGAAGGTTTGAATTTTTAACTTGATGTATGCATGTATTACTAAATATATATTCTGTGGGAAGTTTTTGCCAAAAGGTCAAAAGTCAAAAGGTCAAGTGAAAGTGCTTAATTGCACTTTTTCCTCCATATCTCGAAAGTAACTCAAGGTATCATCATGAAACTTGCATATTTATGCATGTTCTACCTGACAGTGATTCTCTTTGGAACTGTGAGGTCAAAGGTCAAAGGCCAGGTTTAGATACTATTTTACCATTTGATACTGAAATTATACTTTTTCTCAATACCTTGAAAATTACTCAATGCATAAAGTTATAAAAGGGTCAAAAGTCAAGTAAAAATCATCAGTTCCCCAAATACCTGCACTCTGACGTTTTAATCATTCATCCAATTGAACCTAGTTCTAGGAAAGTGAACATTCAGCACATTTGTGGCAAACCTGTCATTTTAGTATTTTGCCAATTGTGTGAAACTGTCATCACACATTGTCAAGACATTGATTTGTGGCAAACCTGTCATTTTAATATTTTGCCAATTGTGTGAAACTGTCATCACACATTGTCAAGACATTGTACTATAGACCTATTAGGAGAACCATGCATTATGGCGGAGACATACCAGTTGCCGTAGCGACATTTCTAGTTTTTTATACTAAGCTGTCAACAGTTATCAATGTTATGGTTTCTTGAAAAGAAATGGTGATATCTCCGTATGTTTTAGGCTTCATATATATATATATATATATATATATATATATATTATATATATATATATATTTTTTTTTTTTCTTTTTAACATGGTAGAATGTTTTGTGATACAACTAACCTGCACATATAAATCGAATGTGATATCTCTTCCAATAGTAAACAATACCTTTAGTGTGTTGCGTCAGAGTCAAATCTTGATTAATAATTTGATATGTTTTAGAATTTCTTGTATTGCTGTCTATCATATATATTGTCCTTGTTTAAACCATATTGAGGGTTTATTTATTTTTTTTTTTTGGGGGGGGGGGGGTGGAGCTCATTTTAGTGTTTGGGTAAGGCCCGATCTTTTATTTAAAAAAGAAATGCTTCTGTATCAAAGATATGCTTTTGAACTTGTATGTTACTCTGCTGTTGTAGAAACGTGAATGATGATGGCATATGTGTAATAATATCTGATCCGTGCATGTCCTTGAAAGCCCTTCTGATCCGAGCACCCCCCCCCCCGAAAAATCCGACATGGCGGCAATTTCTCAAAGTCGCTTTTAAATTACTTTTCAGTATATTGTTCAAATACACTGTCCAGAATAATTATTCATGCTGTATATTCACATTTCTGAGGGGCCCACTTTCTACAAGACTTGTCTTTTTAGTGGGTCCCACCATTTTTCGAATTATCCACAATGTTTACTTACTTCAAATCACTCGAGTTTTATGATAATCTGTAATGATTGTAAGGTGCTACAATTATTGTATTCTTTTCATCCTACATAGTTTTGAGCACCTGATTTTCTGTTACCAAAAAAGAAGTGATGTTTATATGTTCTTGTCAAAAAAAATGAAACAAAACATTGAATTGAATTGAATTGAATTGAATTGAATTTACAAATAAGCATGCTGAAAGTGTATTCACTGTGAATAGATTTTTCTTACATCGTTTTAGGCTGATTTCATGTGGGTTATAGTGTCAAAATTGAATTTAACTAATGCCATTGGTAGATGGTTTCACATTTTAGATATCAGGATCACTCGAAGTGGAAATGTTCATTTTCATTCCTTTTAGAGTGATCTCAGGCATCACTCAAAGAGTGACGAGTGATTTCTAAGGTCACTCTAAAATGAGTGAAAATGAACATTTTCACTCAAAATTCACTCCAATTTTACTTTAGATTTACTGATTTCCGTTATCAACTCCTTCAAAAATGAAACTTCCACTCGATTTTCTTTTCTTTTTCGGAGTAGAATATCACTAGTTTTAAAGATATCTCCATAAAAACCCATGACGGTTTGAAATAGCACTACAATGTTAAAAATATATAAAAACTATAAATAGATAGCACAACAGACAAAATTGTACCAAAATTAAAATAATACATTTAATTTGGCGCCATAAACTATGTCAGCTTTGATGGTCTGCAATCTTGAAGTTTTTGAGTGATTGATCCAAATTTTGTTTTAGACTTTCTATGGCATGGTTGTTTCAAGCTTCTACCTCTATTTGAAAGACATTTTTTGCTTCAACTCATCTGCTCCAGAACATCTACTTTGAAATGATAGCGATCGGCGTCACCTGAGCTACCACTTGGTATGAAAAGTTAGATTGCAGGCACAAACTCTTGTTTGTCAAAAAAGTCTGCGCGCACCAAGACTACTACACGCACCACTGGCACTGCTACAAGCGTCAGTGCCAGTGGTGCGTGTAGTAGTCTTGGCGCGTGCAGACTTTCTTTACGACCAACAAGGTCTTGTCACAGCTAAAGTGGAAATTTTTACATAGTGAGTTTTCAAGTTTGAGACATTATAACTCCTGAACCGCACATGGTACTGACCCCTAATTTTCTCCAAATATTGATTATATGTTAAGCAAAATTCTTAAAAATGTTTCAAGATAATCCTTCAGTCTTTTTCGGATTTATGCTGAATCAAGCATTTTCATGATTTTCCTTTTTTCAGAAAAATATCAAAAAATGAGTATTTTTCCTTAAAATCTCAATCCAGTTATCATAATCTCCCACAAAAATGGTATCAACTTGTAGGAAATTTTATTTTCTTTCATATGACATCACATTTGTTGAAATCTGATGTTTCTATCAAATTCTATCTTTCAAATAGCAAATTCAGTAAATATGGCGGCCATCTTGGACGCCATTTTGGATTTGGAGGCTTTCGCAACAATTTTTTTGAGATAGACCAGTGACATGTTGTTTGTTACAATAGAAATTTGAAAATAAGCATGGTCTACTTAGTTTGTAGAGAGAGTGGAACTCACTCGTTAAGTAAGCGAGATTTTAGGGTTTGGCCCTCCGGTTATTATGACATTTATTAATTTCGGGAGCTGCGTCTGGCGGCCATGTTGGATTTTCGCAATAAAAAAGAAACTGATTCTAATTTAATCCACTGAATCTTATTTCTCTTACCATTTATCATCAAATAGAGTAAAAAAAAAACCATGCCCAGACAAATCTTAACCACAGAAGGCACTTTTTAGGTCCTCTGGCGGCCATTTTGGATTTTTGGCGGCCATCTTGGATTCGGGACAGATTTCAAGATGGCGCAGAAGCTTATTTTGTTAAGTATGGTCTAAAGTACCAGAATCAAGTGAGAAAACCTTGACTGGAAAAAAAGGCAGTTTTTGCCTGGCTCTGCCCTGTCTACCTGTCAGCAAGGCAGCGTGCCAGCTATTCTCTACATTCCCTACCCCAGTGCCATCATCACAAGACACATATGAGACATACATCACAGCGAGGGCACAAGCACGATCACATCAAGACGAACACATGCCAATAGAATCACCAATCATTTAGGAACATGCGAACGCTGCAGCACTCACTCTGTACATTTTCACAAGCAAAACCGATAAAATAAGGCACATGAGACTCATGCACTAGGCTATGCATCACATCTACATTGAACTTTGTTCAATTCTTCTTCTCTCATCGGCCCCTTATTTTGTCTGCCGTTAACAAATTGAGATAGGCTAAACAATACTTTTTGGCTCGGTATGTAATATGATGATTTAACTGTTTATATAGCGCATATCACCGCCGTACTGGCTCTTTGTGCTTTTGAATGGGGAAATCCAGTCCAATTGAATAGTCTTGCATTTAGAAAAAGCTAGTAGGCCTAAAATCCTACGAGTTCAAGGATTAAAAAAGAAATGACTGCGATCGGATGAAAAATAAGGAAGTTATAGCACTTGGAATTTATATACAATATGGCAAGTTGTTAGGAAATGACATGCTCACTTTTCCATTTGCACATTTTATATTGACCGTTTAAGAACTTTGCAAGTGGTGCTGGTCTTTGCAAGTTTGACATCCATGTATTTCTTGCAGTAACGTGTTACTGTGGGTTTCATGTGAAGATTAACTTTGCATTCATTTAATAACTTTTGTGAACGATTTGAACTTGAGAAGGCAGTTTAGTACTTCAAGAATCAAACTAATTTTCATGATTACTTTTCATCACAACTTCTTCTTGCATACGTTTAATGAGTTAATACGCATACCTGATCGTGCTACCTGCTGCAGCAACATTTTTGATAATAAAGATTTCGTGGAGGAGATCGCAAATGTTAGCATGTAGAGATTTTGATCATATTGCGGATTGAAAAACGACAATTTTGAAAATATGATTTTGCACTACCTCTTCAGTGCAGTTGAAATTTTTGCATTCTCGGTATAGCCAATCTGCACGCGCTGAAGAGCCCTGTCCAAGAAGCACTGTGTGATTTATCGTAGACATCGTCGCTTCCGGGTGTCACGCATGCGTCCAGTTCCTATACCATTCATTTGTTTTCTTTGTCTTATTTTCCGTTGTTACTCCTTTTTTTTCTTTTTTTTGTGGCTATAATTCAGGTTTTAAAGAGTTGAAAGTTTCTGAATTTTACTGATTTGCGGTCTCTAGAGTCATGGTTACAGGTACAAGGCTTCAATGTGCCGATCAAATGATGGAAAGCGAAGAAATCTTCAACAAAAAATACCCCTCGATAAAGGCAGGACGTGACCTGAGTGCACATGCAGCCAAAAACGGGGGCACGTTTGTCCCCTCAGCTATCCCATTATAAAGAAAACCACTGCTCTCTGCACGGCAAGTAGGTATTGGTGATACCGATAAATTTCCGCTTTGTTGTATTGCAATTAATAACGTATTTTGATATTACGAACTACAAAGTTATCTGTATTGGAAATATTGTAAACTATGAATATTTCATGATGAAAACGCTTTGAGTATTTCATAATTTCACTTTTCACTGAGACAAATGTCTCTGTAGGCCTTTATTGCTATCAGCGTGATACGATCATTTGGCAAATTATGTGTAAACAGAATGAGAAAACAGTGAGTTCTTTTCTTTTCATGGTACAGGTATATATTGCTACTTCATATCAAAATACAGTTATTGGTTACAGTTAAGAAAGTTGTCTCTCTTGCATTTCTTCTTTTGAATCTGTTTTGTTTTGTTTGTTTTTTGTTTGTTTGTTTGTTTGTTTGTTTGTTTATAACGGCAGCCCGTGTGTTGAAGAGCTATACATAATCGTTGCTGTTTGGGCAAAACTTCAGTTTCTGTGTGACAACCTTTTTACGGGTATAATATATATTTCACAGATAGGGTATGGATTTTATTTGTGGATTGTTTAGATGTGTGTGTGTGTGTGTTTGTGTGTGTGTGTGTGTGTGTGTGTGCGCGCGCTTTGGTAACTGCAAATTGATAGATCTTTTTTGTTTCATTATTTTGTGTGAGGTTTTCAGGGATATTTCCCCATGTGCCCCAAACACACACACACACACACACACACACACACACACATACACCTGTATTGTAACAAGGGATAATGAAAAATGTGTTATGCTATGTTATGTTATGTTTTGTTACGTTATGTTATGTTATATAAACACATAACTACAGTATGATACTATTTAAAGGCAATCTATTATTTCTTTCAGCCGTTTGGATGGCGGCAGTACCAAAAACAGATTACAAACCGTAGGCCCCGCCTCCTCCCCCCCCCCCCCCCCCAGAAAAAAAAATACAACGGCACCTTCCGCAACGATAAAAGACAGGGAATCAATAAAAATGCAATTTCAGGGTATGAAACTTTAACTCATTTATTGAACTTACATCTCTATAGAGGTTGTGAACTAATTTTCATGTTGCTGGAAATGCAACACGGAGCTGACCAATCACACAGTTTCAGCCTCCGTTGCTATCACAACAAAGGTTTGTTTTGGGAAAGACAATGGATAATGATCGATTCACGGTGCCCATCGCGGAAGTGTCCATCTTCTCCGGACATAACAAAGGGATCGGAGATCTCACTATGGACAGGTCGGGGTGTCTGAAATCTATTGTACCTGTACCACCTACTTTCTATATGCCGAATTCTATAGGGGTTTGGTTGGTATTACATTCTATACCCCATGGCGCTCTTCCCGCGGCCCTTTGGTGGGTTTGGCTGCGGCCTTTTCAGTCATAATCTCGCAGCCCTTTTGATCATTTTGCAGCAGCCCTTTGCACTCTTGAGATCACGCTTTCCTAGAATCGTTTGGTAGCAGCCTTCTCGATCACCATCTTTCGGCTGCAGCCTCTGACTGCCCGACATATTATGTTCACATAGGACTTCGATGAAAACAACTGCTAATATTTCCTTTCTTCCTGGATTATATATAACTAGATGAATAGATATATAAATAAATAGATAAACACATAAATACATAAGTAAGTAAATAGAAAATAATAAATACATAACTACTAAATAGCACATAGATTCATAAATTTATAAATACTTGACTAGTACATTTCAACATTCTATAATAGTCACGCAATATACATCTGTTCGTTAGCTGACCGAGAGAGTCGGATTCAAATCTCAGAAGATGCTAAGCATGCAGCATAAAATATACAGACTACATACCGGTATTATGATCTCGCTGAGACATGCTGATTTCCATGTGTAAATGTTTGCAAGGCGAAATCTAAATAGTGCCTGCATCCGTCACGTCCAATGCAGGTATGTTTGCTGTTGTTGTTCATTTTCTACATCCGCAGTATATTTTTAGCCTCTTGTAATGAGTTCGTACATACATGTACTTGCAAGTATGTACGAAATCATTATAAGATTAATTTTGTGTGCATGTACACAAAATATAGCCGCTTTGCCATAAAAACGAAAAAAAAAAAAACGACTGGTAACGCCATTCTATAGTGTGTATCCATACACGTGTGCGTGACGAGGATATATGGATGTTTGATAATAAACTGCCGTGTTGATATCCAAAGTCGAATGATAGTTTGACAGCTGGTATGGACTTGAAATTATCTTCTGACATTGGGTGTTTTAAGAGCGCATGATTGACGTTTTAACTGTTCAAAAGAAATATTGATCAGTTGATTGAAATCATTTCCGTGCAGGCCCAAACTCCCCGAATTCTATGCGTCATTACTGTCACCCCTGGTTGCATGTGCTTGTAATACATAAATCACTGATAACAGCAAAAGGAATAAAAAATAAGAATGAAGTAACAAACAAACACACAAACACACACACACATACACACATGTTACGACAAATAGATTAAAATGTCTAATGTCAAACAATTATAAAAAACCCTGCTTGAAATATACTCCATGTTTGTGGCAATAAAGATCAAAAATATACCTCATTATTATTTAGAAGATAAGATACATGTACAAACATTTAAAGCATATTGATAAATCACATGCTTTATTAAGTTTCATCTTCCTGATATGGGCCATTTGAACCTGCATTCAGTATGCAAATTGTAGAGGTGAGACGAACCTATGAGATGACAGCAATATCATTTTCTGTTTTGTACTCCCTTCACGGTTCACAACTCTACACTACACTACTATCACTCTGTGTGTAGAGTTCTATTAGACGCTGCCACGAGAGGGCGTTGTTCTAAACAAGTTGTTCGCTTTTCAAAGCGCCGCTCAAAGAACCGCTGAACGGCGGCGCCGCTGTTTTCCTGCACAATGTAATCTGCCAAGGCGCCTAAGTGTACCACATATGGGAAGAAAATATTAAAGCATTCTCAAGTTACAGCAAAATTTGTAAACAAAGACATATAAAAACACATTTTGAGAAAACGGCCATTGAAAGGAAGATATCATTTTAGAATAGTAAAATGCATGAAAAAGTTGCATCCGTCGTACTTTCAATAAAATTTTGACTTCAAAGTAAAGGCAAATGTAGTTTTTAGCAATGTTTGGACACAAATCTTAATTTCCCTTGAAATTATAATATGTGAATACAGACAACAAATCCAATGATATTCTAATGTTAGCTCTTTTGAGTATTTACAGAGCGATAGTTATTCGAAACAATCGTGGAAAAGAGCAGAGGAAAGCAATCGATTGTTCATGTTCTTAAAGGAAGTGTATCCAAGAATGCAGATAAAATCCTTTCTGAAGAAGGAATATACATGCACGATGTATCATCCATCAAAGAATTAAACGCGTATTTTTGTGTTCGTTAGCTATTGTAAAAGAAATAATAGAATAAAAATAAAAATCATGATATAGAAAAAAAATGTATCAAAAAGTGCAGTAATGAATGCTTAGGAGAGAATGAGGGGAAAATCTTGGACGTACTTTCCCTTTATCCAGGCTAATTGTATAGTGTTGAGGTAGGTAGTTTAAGATCCGATCTAAAATGGGTGATGTGCACGAAAGGCAAAGAAACAAACCTGTCTAGATTCCAGATATTTTTTTTTCTTCACTTTATCCTACTTTGCTGTGGCAAAATTATAAACGACTATGGTAAAATAGAAAGTTGTCCGACCCTGAAATTATTGTAAAAGTAACATTCTTATTCATGCTTGTACACCAATAGAGTAACATTCAAGAAAAACAAAAAGGGAAGGGGACCCTCAACATGATTTTCATTAGTATATTATTGTTCGAATGCGCATGAACACGAATAGATAGACAGTAAAAATATTTTTTGACTGGCAAATTTATGAAGATATAGGTTGAGAATTAACTTTTATGTAACACATTAACGACAACTTTGATAAAAGGTTACTAATTTGAATTGTTGTGTGGATGTTATGTTTGTCTTAAGATATGACACACTGGAAAATTTATTGATGCCAAATTTCAAGCTTTCATCTTTTTGAAGAATATATTTTCTGTTCGATCTTCTCACATCTGTTGCTTAACAATCTACTTAATATGAGACCAGCGTCACCTACCATTTGGTATGAAAACTAAAGGCCGTACTATCACATATTTTCGGGCAAGCCTTGCGTGCGAATTGCGAAGAACAATAAGGTTTTATTTTTGCTACCCGGAGGTCCCCGCAGATAACCCGCACATGACAGAACCTAGTATGAATCTCGCCCGTAGTTACCTGGAGTTGCGCACGCAAGTCCTATTTACCCGCAGTCAAGTTTAGGCCCTATCACACCTTTCCGGGCAAGCTACACGGGCTTGTTACGTGTGGGGATTTTCCACGCAGGACAATTTTTGCGGGCGGACAAGACTGGGTGAGTTTTACATGCGTCCTACTTGCTGGACCCGTGTGCTACTTACGTTCGTCTTAAGCGCATTCCACGTGAACTGCGTGTCAGGCGCATAGGTGGCGAATGAGGGCTGACAACTTGGTGAAGGAATCCTTCTTAAGGAATTCGATTTGGATAGATCAACGGGCAACTTACGTACTTCAAGCGGGTCAACTGCTTGTGACTTGCGGCAGCTGCGGGCCTCCTACTGGTGTTCTGCGTGGACCTCTGCAGGCAATCTCCGCGAGTCACTCGGAAAATGTTTTGGTCATGCTCAAAACTTGGCTGCGGGTAAATGTATCGGAGTAGCTTCCGCACCTCCGGGCAACTACGGGCGAGATACCAGATAAGTACTGCCACGTGCGGGCCAACTGCGAGGAGCTCCGGGTAGTTATTTTTTTTTCTCCCGCAAGTCAACCCGCAAGGCTTCCCCAGGCACGGTTTGACAAGGCCTTGAGCATGCTCAAAACTTGTTCCGGGTGAGTCGCGGGGGTTTGTCTGCAGAGGTACACGCAGAACACAAGTAAGAGGCAGACAGTAAGGACAGAATGCCTATGGATTTGTAATTGAGCTTAGTTTGTCTGTGAACATTTTATCATTTTTTTTTGAAGATTTCTACCTATTAGCGATTTTTCAATATTATTCTATAACACCGATTATACTCAAGAAGTATGTTCGAAAAAGAAGTGTGGATTATCGTCAAAATAATATTTTTAAAGAACAAATGAGTGAATGAGAAATAAAACAAAATTCAAATACAATGGTCTACTCACTTTATGCCCTCTGACACCCAACAATGAGTTTATCATAATGCACAGCAAGAGACATGATAATTGGATGTATTATTCTGTACATGATCGCATACTTGACATGCGTATTGCTATGTGTTCATGTTGAACCTATCTGCCTGGAAAGACGCTTCCCCTAGCAAAACTAACATTAAACCCTTGCACCCCATTTTACACCATAAGTATGAGCTGAAACACGTTGGAGATATGGTTCCTCTTGTTAACTTTATGCTAGGTGTTTTGATATCACCTTTCTATAAAATAGATCGACAACGTTTTAATGATAGATTGATACAAAACACACATTTAAATTCATCTATTCCTTTAGCGTGCGCATCGTAAAGTGACTTCACAATTGCTACATTATTGGCATAATAGGGTGTACCTCTTATCATCATCTTCAGCTGAGACATGTATCACGTGTTTTCTGTTTGTAAAACAAAATATGAAAAGAGCGCATGTTACCCCCAGTGGGTTGTTGGTTTTGTGATACATGTATACGGTCAAATGTATTTGTCTAACTGATCTTCCTGCAAGCTAGTGACGTATACTGGAATGCAAGCGTTTCTTTTCCTCGTTTTGTTTATTGATTTTTTTTTTGATTGTGTGCTTGCTTGTTTCATGTATATTTTTGATGGAGGGGAGGCCACCCTACAACAACATTTTCATTTTCTTTTCTTTTTAATTTCATTCGTTCAATTACAGTTGATGTTTGGCAAGCAGGAGGGGGTAATTTTGAATGGAACAGGTGCCCCATGAGTCAACACACCCACCCACAAGCAGGATGTAACAAATTTTTGTATACTTTTCTCTATCGATGGTTCTTCATCCATTGGGATAACCAAACATTATACTCACAGGAATGCGGATAAAAACATACTTAATATTGTGATATAGTGCTCAAATGTAGAGCTGCATGATAATATTATGTGATCTAGGTGCTAGATTCTTCACTTTGTCTCCCCTCGACAAATAAGATTTCTTAAGATTGTAACTGCTGATCTGTAAAATTAACAAACATGTCGGAAAAAAAGAAACCAGTGGCACTCGAACCTGTAATCATTTGTTTTGGAAACAAGGCAATCATGTGGGAAGGATTAACAAGAGAGAAGGGACAAACGGAGAGAAAGAGAAAGAGAGAGAGAGAGAGAGAGAGAGAGAGAGACCAATGAAGGGAAATGTGTACTGTTCTATAGTGACTATTGTTTTTTTCTGATTTTTCTGAGAAGCGGACTTGTTCTTGAAGTACAGCTTGGGATTTGGTCGTTTTGTTTTGTTTCGTTGTGTTTTGTCTTGTTTTTTATTGTTATGGGGAAGAGGTCTTCGCTTATTTATTTTTTCTTAATAAAACTATGCGTTCGGTCATGAACCGAATTAATCGCATTGAGCAAACAGAAAAAAGTAAATGATTAAAAAAAGGCATTTTTCTATGGTCTCTCGAACTGCAAGACTGCCAGCACTCCATTCACGGCAAACCAACACCAGTAGTACGAAGCCATCACCAAACTTCGGTAAAAGTCAAGAAGGGACAGTTATATACTCTTATTGAAAACTAATTAAACATCCTCTTCTCCACGGGAGTATCTGAAATGTTGCTCCTTGTCATGGGTTGAGGGCCTTTTGTTCAAATCGTTGATGGTAAAAAAAAAACAACACTAATAATTATGCTATCACATTCGTTATTATGCTCCCCCCCCCATTTCTCACTCTTCTTTGTCATAATCAGGGAGAATGATTAAAACTTTATGACAAGAGAAAACATCTTTTTTTATCGTAACTTTATTTTGTGACAGTCGTCAGTCACATTCACAAACTGAAATTAATATAAAAAAAATATAATTCAGACATTCCTTAACTTTAGTGACTTAAAGCAATGTCAATCACACATAGTGGAGAGTGATGTACCTGACAGGATGATGCTGAGGCGACGGCTTTTGAGAAGAAATCATCATCCAGGTAGACGAAATCCAGAGTAAAGCTTGAAAGATTTGGCATACTGTACACCCACAGTGCCAAGTCACCCCCAATTGAGGATTGATGTTGAGAACTGCCATTCCAATCGTCGAATGTCAACTTTAGATCTTGAATCTAGAGAAAGGGGAACACAAATCGAAATATGGTGTAAATACAATTCAAAATTGGAATATAATTACAACATTAATAAATAATACAATATCTTCACGCAAAAATGCATGTTGATTTTGAAGCCTAGAATCACGACAAGTCTCGTAACGTGTTCCAAAATTATTCAATTATTTCACGATCTTCTGTTAATTTTCTGTTTACTCCTGTTCGGACAATCCCGTACACTATAGAGCAGTTCGACAAAAATCATTCAAATAAACTTTACTGAAGGCGTATTAATATAAAACAACATCCTACATCTTTCAGATTTGGGGAGAGTACATATGTAAAGAAAAAAAATGAATGTAAGAAATGAGCAATTTAAGTGTCAAAGGTGCAGTTTTCATGAAGAGTTGGGCGAATACAATCCATGCAAAGTATACAGTGCAGTGTTCAACATTAAACTCCGTACATCACGTTCAAGTTGCAGACGGTCACATAGACCAGACAGATAAACATGTCGCATACAGTGCTTACCCCAGTGACAGACTCCGTAGTCAATATAAAGTTAGGAACGATGATTAGCAGCTTAAGGAGTTCAACAAATACTTTCAATGAAATGTTTTCACGATAAATATCAACAATATGAAGAAAAGGTTTCGATCTAACAACGCTAAACCATCTTCAGGTTTTGAAACAAAATGAAACCAAATAGTAACTTAATCGCCGGAATTTTCTGTTAGATTACTCCCTTAACCGTCCCAAACGTCCGGTTTCTTGTTTAGTAGTTTTTTTTTTTTGCTAAACCATGTTTTTATTGTTTTATACAAATTATATAATTACGTCATTTTAAGGAGGTCAAAATTAAGGAAATGTATATCTTACTTAATGTTTTTATGACACACAAGACTCTTTCTAGAGGCTTAATAGGTTTTCAAATAAACATACCGTACATCCATTAGACAACAATAAACGTGTAGTGATCTATTTCGCATAAAGAAAGTTGTCAAAATTAGAGTAATATCGCTGTACCTTTTAAATAATAATAATAAAAGGGTTAACAGGAGACTGTAATCGAAGTGTATCATAATTATCATATTTCGGATAAAACTAACGCGAAGTATGCCTTTCAAAAAGAAATATATGCGAATGTGAGCAACGCCATTCTTTCCGATCTGATGACACGGATTGATTTGCCATCGTATTTTCCATTGAAAGCTTATTATTGATTAGTTAGTTAAAAGCTCAACAAAGCCAACACCGTCATCTACGCCGAGTCAACGCCAGAGCCGGACAAAGTCTGCAGCAAATCGCAAGGAACAACTCGCAAAATGTCTGATAATCACTGTGAAATGAAAATGAACATCAGAGTGAGCGACAGTAACTTAATGACAGGAGGAAATACGCTTTCACTGTTACAGTGCACTCCCGTTATTCCGAAATACTCTGGACCGGCAGTTTTCTTTCGTTATACGAAATCTCGTTATAATCGAATAAAAGCAATATATAAACGAAAGATAGGAAACCACGCAGATATCATATCCTGTTTGTTGAATACTGTAACGGAAATGTTATTTTATTAAACAACTGGCAGGGAGACTACTCCTCTTCTTCCTTCTACCTCTCTCACCTCCTCCCTTGTCCACCTCATCCTCCCTCATCTTAACATGTCTTCATCCTCTTTCCATCTCTCTCCCCCAGCACAGCTACCTCCCATCTCTTGTATTATAACACATCATCTCTTTCCCCCTCTCTCTTTCCCCTGGTACTCTCCCTGGCAGGTTGGGTTCTTATCTATGTTCAGTAAACATGGGGCAGTAGCTTAAAACAAAGAAAGTGTTGTGAAAGTGGTAGCCTCTCCGGAACTGATCATGGACAAAGCACAGAGGCAGGGGCAATGTCAAGGGTATAAAAGGCCATTGCACTGTACAGTCTTAAAAGAGAGAGAGAGAGAGAGCTACAGAGCGCAGAGAGAGCTACAGAGCAGAGAGAGCTTCAGAGTTCATAGAGTTTCAGAGAATTCCAAGAGTTACAAGAGTTATATCAGGAGCTCAGAGTTATACCAGAGAGCCCAGGGTTTGTGCACCAGAGCTAAAAGAGCTACTACAGGTGATCCTGCAATGAAAGGAAACAGAAGAGCTTAACAGCAAGGTAACTATCATGGCTCCTACTTTTCTTATTTACTAGCCTACTTCTTGATCATGTTGATGGTGTATGAGCTATGATCTGTATGCTAGTGGAAGAAAATGCATGGTGCTAATTGTGAGAGTGAGTGACTCTGTGATGTGCCTGATGCATGCCACTAGCTGGTATATTTCCAGCTCCGAATCCTAGCTCGCTGAAAGATGTGGTGGGATGTCACTGTGGTATGATGGCAATCACTTTGTTCACTAGCTCTGCAGTCAGAGCCATGATGTACGTCATTGGTCAGAATTACCAAGTATTTATTTTGCCAAGAATAGGCAATAGACTACATGACATGGCAGATTTAAAACTTAAAGAGATGCATACAGGCTTTGGCTCTGAATAATGCTAGTAGTGCATTATACAAGTGACATGCCTAAAAGTACGTTAAGCCATAGTCTTTTAGACTAATTATATCAAGAGGTATGTATTTGTGTAATGACAAGAAATATATTCTCAGCAATGGCTGTAACTATTTCTTTTAGAACTCAGTAAAGAATATCATATGGAATGCAGAGGTACAATGTATATAAGACTTAGAAAGCTTGCAAATATAATAGCCAGCCAGTCAGACTCATGAACCAGAACCCATATTTGTGAGGAATCACAAACCAGAACTCATGAGCAATAGCGTTGGACAGTCATGAGTATTCACTCATGAACCAGAAATTGTTGAGTAACAAGCAAGCTATGATTATGAGCATTACTTGCAAGCCACTATAATACTGAGTACGGTGTGACTGGGAGTCATACCAAAGAGAGAATGTGTGCAGCTAAGGAGCATAGCTACAGCATAGAAAGCAGATGAATTAGAAATCTGTTCAGGAAAAGGACAAAAATGAATCTTATGATTATAAGTTGCAAGACTGCAGCGTTCTTTCCTAGAACAGCAAGTATAGATTCATATATTACATCATAAAAGAGAAATTGTGTCCAATTGAGTAGAATTTGCGATGTTCTAACTAGCATTGATATAAATCACGCATGCTTTGTATGATGTGTGAAATGTGGTTATAAGACATTAAAATTTTTAGGAGAATATTGTATAGTCTGGTCTGGCGAGAGAGTATTTGCCTAATGTACAGAGTATTTTCCGAGGTACTCTGAGTAGTTACAGAACAAAGAAGCATACATTAACCAGATCACTGATCAATGGTAGTCTGTGTGGCTGATTAAATGGAAGGGTAATTGTGAAAGTCTGCTGTGTGCGGCACTTACAAAAGAGTATACCCTTAACATGATGAGCGAGCATACAGAAAGAGATCAGGTGGGAGGAGGTGATGCTGAAGTACTGAGACTAAGACAAGAGTTGAATCGCTCCAGAATGGAGAAAGAACTTCTAGAATGGCAAAATAAAAACTTTCAGACTAGACTTAACCACATAATGTGACCCTGCACCTCAAAACAAACAAAAAGTCGCCAGACATGAATTTCTAGTTAAGACCATATTCTGAAAGAGCCGACTTTAAGCTTTAAAATGATGTATAACTCAAATCAAATGGACCCTCCTAACCTATCTAAATATTGGAAGGAAAGCACAAACTCAGGAAAAGTGTGAACTGAGAAAAGAGGCTCTGAAGTACAGTGTCTATTCAAGCGCTTAACTCTTTTTGTGCCACGTTCGCACGTCCGACTCAGTCGACAGCGTGCCAACTTCGCATATTCTGCTCAACAAACAAAGCCGCCAAGACCGATCGATAAATCGCTAATCACTCCTAATCCCGCGGCACAATGAAAGCGTTCTTCATGCTTTTGTTCCTCTCATAATACGGCTTGCATTCTATGTGGTGATTGACTATCAAGCGATGTTCCCAACTAGATTTGCTTGTACTTTCTAAGTTTCTGTCACGGTTTTATGTGGAAAAGTCATGCCTTTACAGTAAGTAATGTGGCAACTGGTCATTCGAAAGAGAAATTGCAAATAGATTCGTCATAAAATTTATATCGAAACAAAGTTTCCTCTTGAACTTTGCTTACTATTATGCCCATCTTAACAGAAATTTGTAGAGGTTATACAAATTAGAAAATCAAAATTCTTTCTCAAAACATGACTACTTTCGTGTCTCGGAATAACGTGGCACACGGGGGGGGGGGGGTTTCACCATGACACATAAAGAGTTAATCTTTACCAAACCGTGCTGGCTGTGCGATGAATGGGACAAAAAACAGAGAGTAAACCACCAGAGTAACAACAATGAAGGGATTATTAGATTAAACTGAAATTAAGCTTCCTCATTAACACATTCTGTCCATAATTAACGCCAACTTTCAAAGCAGTAGCACTATCCTTTCAAAAGTTATTAGAGTTGAAAGTGAAGAGTGTAGACAAGGTTTTTCAGAAATGAAAACAGGATTCTAAAGACACACCTAATCACACTATTCTACCAAAAATGTTCGAGATAAACTGCTAAAAACACACTTTCCTGCCCGTTTTATGATACCAAATTTTCGTATAATGTAAAAGAAGACCCACTCTTTCAGAAAATATGAAAAAGTCAAGTTCGGCTAGATTGACCCATTTCACTTATTTTCAGTCCTCACGCAAAATCAGTGTGTGCGACTTTATGTTCGTTTTGAGGTGCACGGTCACATATAGAAAGAACAATGGAAGAAATGGAGTTACAAAAGCAGAGCACAAAGACTCCACAAAGCAAACCAGTAGTAGATGCTACATGTACATCAGAACCAACTTGTGACTCAGAAATACGTTTCAAATTGCCTCAATCTGTGACGGCCAACAATGATGAAACGTCAGGCTATTTGTCTGGGCATATGAGTAGAGATAAAACCCTACCCCTTAACATGGCAGACACTCCTTATCGTAACCACCACGCACTTCCAGCAATGCATCCATCTTCGACCCCAGGTGTGTCGAACCAGAAAGAGAAAGTACAAGGAATGCACACCCCATATCATGGTCATATAAGCCATAAACAAACAGCTCCAATTGGGGAGGGAGGCCTATATGGTCCCTCTTTAGATACGAATGTGGGGCAAGCTAGATATCATGAGGCTATTTCCATCCATAGACAGGATAAAAAAAAGAAATCCTGCACATAGAGAAAGCATGTCTGCTATCAGGAGCGAGGTACCACACATACGAAGACCACACTATGATACCAGATAGGTATAATGGCACAACTGCATGGCAGGAATATTTCCAACATTTTGAAGCGTGCAGAGAAGTGAATGAGTGGAGTGAGGAAGTAGCAGCCCATTTCCTCATAGCTAGCTTGAAAGGGAGTGCCCTAAGAGTCATAAGTGACTTAAATTCCCACCAGAAGAGTTCCTATCGTGAACTAATACAATCGCTAGATCGACGATTTGGCCCAGGCCAAGAGGCAGAAAACTATCTGATCGAACTTCGGTACAGAAAGCAAGGGCAGAAAGAAAGCTTGCAAGAGTTAGGCCAAGCAATCCATGAGTTGGCTGTGAAGGTCTATCAAGAAATTCCGTCAGTATCTAAGGATAGACTAGAGGGAAATCATTTTCTGGATGCTGTAGAGAGTCAGACTGTAAGAGAGGGAATATATCGTGCACGACCACAGTCACTAGATCAAGCTATTCAAGCTGCAATAGAAACTGAGAGCTTTGAAAACGTAGAAATGCAGCGAAGAAGTGAAAGAAATCGATCAGGCAGATTCATTCGTGCCATCGATCGAGAAACTGAAGAAAGAATGCAAAGAGTTGAGGCAGTATTGGCAGAACAAACAAAGCAAATGGCTTTAATTGCAGAAATGCTGACAAAAGAGCCGCAGAATCAGAAATCCAAAGCTCCCATTAACACTCCTAACTCCGAAGTGATCAAGCAGGCAGGCATTTTAACGCTAGAGTAGTGGTAGCAAAAACCACGATTTTTCCCCCTGGGAATGAAGCAATTATACAAGGCCGTGCAGTCAAACAAGATTACAATATGGAAGGTCCTGCCCTAATCGAAGCCATTGATGGGGGAGGTGAACTAGAAGAGAAGGGGTTAATACTGGATAGAGTGCTGGTAAAGGCTGACGCAGAAACATTACCAATGCGTATTCTAAGCCCAGGAGATCAAAAGTTACAAGGCACAACTGTAGGCAGGATGACCCCTGCCTGAACATATGATGGGGCTATATCAAGACAGCCTACAGAATGTAGACCCCCAATATCATGATGATATAAAGCGATGCCTGTCTGATTATCAAGTTGTATTTTCCAAAGACAGCAATGATATTGGAAAGACAGAAGTAGTAAAGCATAGTATCAACACTGGAAATGCTCCCCTAATCAAAGAAAAAAAGTTAGGAGACAACTATTGTGTAACCAAGAAGAGATAAATAGACAAGTGAAAGAACTACAGGAGAGGGGAGTGATTGAGTCATCAGACAGGTGATAGGCTATTTCAGTAAGAAGTTCAGCAAACCTGAAAAGAATTACTGTGTCACAAGGAGGGAGCTATTAGCAGTAGTAGTTTCCCTAAAACAGTACCGACAGTACTTGTATGGACGTAAAGTCTATGTGCGCACAGATCATGCTTCACTTCAGTGGTTGCTAAATTTAAAAAACCCAGAAGGTCAGACTGCTAGATGGCTTGAAGAAATTGCCGAATATGACCTTGTAATTCAACATCGACCAGGAAAAAAACATGGAAATGCTGATAGTCTTTCAAGACCCAGATGTAAACAGTGTGGGAGGGAGGAAAATGCAGGCGCTGCAAAGGAACCTGACCCTCTTGACAACGAGGTGAAGAATGTCAGGAGCATTGCTGCTAAACCTACCCTTGGACCCAAGAGTTGAGAAAAGCACAGCTTGAAGATGAAATCCTAGAATGGTTAATCAGAGCCAAAGAGAAGGGAGAAGTGAGACCGGCATGGGAAACCCTTTCTCATTTACCGGCTTCAACCAAATCTTACTGGTCTCAATGGGATCAACTCGAAATTCACAATGGCGGGCTTTGAGGGCGATATGAGTCAGATGATGGGAAATCTCTGAGATGGCAAATAATTTTGCCGAAGAAACTTCGAGAAGAAGTGCTGCAGAAATTCACAGTGGACCTCTAGGAGGACACTTGGGTCTGAAAAAGACCGTAGCCACAGTGAAGGCCAGGTATTACTGGTCCGGGTTAATGGCAGATGTAAGGTCACATTTGAGAAAATGTGACCTCTGCGAAAGGAGGAAGTCACCCCAGAAGACGCTGCGGGCGCTGCTGCAACAATATAGAGTAGGAATGCCAGTAGAACGGGTCGCTATTGACTTGTTAGGCCCGTTGCCTCAAAGTACTCAGGGAAATAAGTGGGTAATGGTAGTCGGGGACTATCAAACGAAATGGATGGAGGCTTATGCACGTCCAGATGCCAAAGCCGCCACCGTTGCAAAAAAGCTGGTAGAAGAATTTGTTTGCAGATTTGGGGTTCCTCAAGAGTTGCATTCCGACCAGGGGTCAAACTTCGAGTCAGAACTTTTCTCAGAAATGTGTAAAATCCTGGGCATTAAAAAAACAAGGACAACGGCATACAATCCCAAGTCGGATGGGCTTGTGGAAAGATTTAATCGCGCTCTTATGAATGTTTTTTGTTAGGGTTGAGATGAATAACAAGGTTCATAAAACTTATGCTGTGTATTCAAAATCCGTGTCATTTTCACGAAACTTGACAAAATTGTACAAAAAGCCCTACTAATACTAGAAAAACGATAAAAAAATTGGGGTTTACTTGCGCTTTTTGTGTTATTCAGATGGTGGAGAAAAATTTATTTATTTATTTATTCATGGTTTAAAAGACAACTACCATGGCAGCCTAACAAGGCCGAATTGAGGTAGTTTACACAGTAATACAACATAACAAAACAATATCGCATACAAATTGCTTATAAAAAATTAACTTACATTACGGAACAGATACAATCATATGATAATAAGAATAATAATATAATAATATAAAATATTTATTTAGCGCTTAATACAACATGTTTCTAAGCGCTTTACAATGCTAAACAACCAAACATACAAATCAGCTTAGAATAACAAATAATTTACTACAAATGCATACAGGGCCTACATAATCATTAATTCTGCTCTAAAAATAAATGAGTCTTAAGTTTCTTTTTGAAGATGTCAACGGAGGTGGAGGTCTGAATATAACAAACTTTTTTTTCTGATAACATTGTAACATTGCTTATTCATTTCATAACTCAATTTCCAAAGCACGGATGTAACATTAAAAAACCGTCAGACATTAAAACATTCATGTAATACAAATAAAAACGGATACAATTACACTTTTGAACACACTCGACATTTTTACACCTCACATAGAGCGTACACCTCCCTTTGGCAAAAACGTTGGCACATGCATCACATATTTTCATACACCCACACAAGCATACACGTCTATATACTCCGCATTGCATATCGTAACCCAAATATATTGCGTTTGGGTATTATGTAATCGATTCGTAAACGAATACCGGCGTTATGAACACACTTGCTTCTACACCCAAGCTGACAATGCATGTTTGCACCTTCTTTTTTTTAGCTCATTAGGTGATACGCTATCAGCGTATCACCTATTGTGATTGTCAAAATTTCTCTTTTTAGGTGATACGCTTTTAGCGTATCACCTATTGTGTTTGTCAAAATCTTCCTTTCTTTCTTTTTATTCTTCTTTCTTTCTGGCACATTTTGTGTCGTGAATATCTCAACATTGACATGACGGAATAACATGACATTTTCAGTCAACATGTCTCATGACAATATCTAGCGACAATAAGGTTTTCATGACAGTAACATATCTATGACGTCATCTAGGCGCCATTTTGTGATTTTCGGACCATGTTACATGATCGATCATAACTTCATAACTAAAGGTCATTTCTGTATCATTTTCGTTGGACATAAAGTTCAGGTCACGCTCTATCTTACTTTTTAATGCTAATTACCTAGGACATCATTACGCGCGCATTAGCGCGCGTCAAAGTTTTTAAATGCTTAAAACGACTTCCCAATGGGAAATCTCGAAGTTTCAGACAATTTTAAGCGTTCCGCGCGTTCGCGTTCGTCCGCGCATTTCCGCGCGCAGTGCGCGTAAGCAACATGAAAATGCACATTTTTTGACAGATTTGGATTCCTGATACATTAAGTAACAATATCCATTGATTTCCGATCAATTTCGACCTATAACAAAGGAATGCGCTGGCGTCAAAGTTGAAATTTCGTGTTCGCGTCTATGTGGAAATATAGCGAAAAACATGTCTTTGTTTATTTCGCCATAGCTCTTTAAAACGTCAGGTGACCCTATGTTTTTATTGCATATTACAAAAGCATATGAATTGAAAATAACGTTTCAAGTATCAATATTTCCCTAAATACATTATGACGTCATCATATCATCATCTGAAATAAAAAAAGTGGAATTAATTTTTTTGAGGTACTGTTTCTGACATTCATTTGCTCGTATCTCTGTTGTTTAAGCTCAATATTATCCCAAATTCAGATATGTTGTACTTTGAACATTTGCCTTTTAAGTCCAAGTCATGGTTTTGAAATTTGATGACGTCATCATACCTTAAATTGTGATTAAAGGTAAAGATGCAAAATCGGACAAGTTTACGTGTTATGTCTATGGGAGGTGATTTTTTTTAAAACCATGCATTGACTTGACAACGTTTAAGCACCTTTATCTCAGCTGATTTTGCTTCATTTCCTCTGAAACTTAAGTATGTTGTAGCTGAGACAATAAGCTTCAGTAATCATGCATTTTATTTTTTGAAATCTCATCATCAGGTTGACAATTTTTGCAGTTTAAAACTGAAAATGAGAATGGAATGTGGACAAAACGATTCCCGATTCAGCTTTCACATACATAAGTTTACGTTCCTCATATTTTCTCGCCGAGACGTATGGCCGAGTGGTTAAAGGCGACGTCTCAGAGACGTGAGGTTGCGGGTTCGAACCCCACAAGATCACGAAACAAAATACTTAGCTATTTTACTTTTTTTCTTCAATTTTGTATTACATATTCGTCCATGTAGAAATCACGTTCGTATATAAACGCACCTATACACACACACAGACACACAGACACACGCCATATCCCTCTTTTTTGTGTGTTGGAGACCACATTGCTTCGACTGCAGCAACATTTTGCAGGTTGACTTTGTCAAACCGATCATAGTATGTAATGACGACGACTGAGGTGTTGTACTTTGAACATTTGTCTTTCAAGACCATGTCATTGTTTTGTACTTTGATGACGTCATCACACTGAAAATTGTGATTAAAGGCAAGGTATCAAAACCAGCCGATTATAGGCTTTATGTCTACGGCGCGTATTTTTCCCAAGTTGCCAGAAATGGCATAGCGACATCAGTCGTTACAAGGCCGCATTTCCGTCTAGCAATGCAATACATGTTCACGCGGCCACGATTGTTGAGTGGGCATTGACTTTTCCCCCCTGTAATATCCATACATTTCTTTTTTGCCTTACCATTTCCGGGGATGTCCCGTGGCCGATTGGTTAGAAAAACGGTTTTGCATGCACGCTCAATATAACTTCAAGGTGCCTATATCCACCGGCGTAGCCAGGATTTCATCTTAGGGGGGGCGGTTAGTCTGCGAGGGAGCGAAGCGACCGAGCCCGAGCGAGCGGAGCGAGCGAGGGGGGGGGGGGGGAGGGTGTGGGAGGGGGGTGTCCCCCCCCCCAACAGTAAGAACTTTTTGCATTTTGATGTTGTAAATGGTGCAATTTGATGCATGTTTTTGCGCGTTTTATCGACGTGAAACAGTCCCACTTGTTTATGGTAGCAGTTTATTTTGATGTAGATTATTATTGAACAATTTGCCTATAAAATGGTATAATTTAGATACACTTCTTGTATTGATTCTTTTCACTGAATATCATGAACGCGACTGAACCCGAGCGAGCGGAGCGAGCGAGGGGGTAGGGGAGGGTGTGGGAGGGGGGTGTCCCCCCTCCCACAGTAAGAACTTTTTGCATTTTGATGTTGTAAATGGTGCAATTTGATGCATGTTTTTGCGCGTTTTATCGACGTGAAACAGTCCCACTTGTTTATGGTAGCAGTTTATTTTGATGTAGATTATTATTGAACAATTGCCTATAAAATGGTATGATTTAGATACACTTCTTGTATTAATTCTTTTCACTGAATATCATGAACGCGACTGAACCCGAGCGAGCGGAGCGAGCGAGGGGGTAGGGGAAGGTGTGGGAGGGGGGGGGGGGTGTCCCCCTCCCACAGTAAGAACTTTTTGCATTTTGATGTTGCAAATGGTGCAATTTGATGCATGTTTTTGCGCGTTTTATCGACGTGAAACAGTCCCACTTGTTTAAGGTAGCAGTATATTTCAGTGTAGATTATTATTGAACAATTTGCCTATAAAATGGTATAATTTAGATACACTTCTTGTATTAACTTTTTTCACTGAATATCATGAACGCGACTGAACCCGAGCGAGCGGAGCGAGCGAGGGGGGAGGGGAGGGTGTGGGAGGGGGGTGTCCCCCCTCCCACAGTAAGAACTTTTTGCATTTTGATGTTGCAAATGGTGCAATTTGATGCATGTTTTTGCGCGTTTTATCGACGTGAAACAGTCCCACTTGTTTAAGGTAGCAGTATATTTTAGTGTAGATTATTATTGAACAATTTGCCTATAAAATGGTATAATTCAAATACACTTCTTGTATTTATTCTTTTCACTGAATATTATGAACGCGACTGAACCCGAGCGAGCGGAGCGAGCGAGGGGGAGGGGAGGGGGGTGTCCCCTCTCCCACGTTAAGAACTTTTTGCATTTTGATTTTGCAAATGGTGCAATTTGATGCATGCTTTTGCGTGTTTCATCGACGTGAAATAGTCCCACTTGTTTAAGGTAGCAGTATATTTTAGTGTAGATTATTATTGAACAATTTGCCTATAAAATGGTATAATTTAGATACACTTGTTGTATTAATTCTCTTCACTGAATATCACGAACGCGACTGAACCCGAGCGAGCGGAGCGAGCGAGGGGGTAGGGGAGGGTGTGGGAGGGGGGTGTCCCCCCTCCCACGGCGAGAACTTTTTGCATTTTGATGTTGCAAATGGTGCAATTTCATGCATGTTTTAGCGTGTTTTAACGAGTTGAAACAGTCCCACTTGTTTAAGGTTGCAGTATATTTTAGTGTAGATTATTATTGAACAATTTGCCTATAAAATGGTATAATTTAGATACACTAGTCTTCTTGTACTGTATCAATTCTTACACTGAATATCATGAACGCTGTCTGTTCAGCAATCAAACAGAAAAAGCATGCACACGAGGGTGTATAGATAGGGGCATATCCCCTCCCACACGAAGGTGATTTTGCGTTTTCAGACCTGAAATTCAGCGATCTGGTGCAAATTTTTGGTGCAATACTTTTTCATCGAAGTGTTAAAATCACGGAATTTAGCTCTTATTCCGAATGTGCACCATCTGTGCGTATGTATAAAGTCTAGTGACGTATAGAGCTTAGGGGAAGGGGATTCCCCTTCCCGCTCGCGGAGCTTTTGCGTTTTTAGAATTGAAATAAAGCGATCTGGGTATAGCCACAGTCTACTTCTTTGCATGGCCGGGGGGGGGGGGGCGAGCAGGGAGAAGGCGTGGGCGAGTGTTATCTCCACCCTTCCCTTCCGATGGAGCTTTTATCTTTTTAAGGTTGAAATTGAGATATCTCGTTTACGCATATTTGATGGAATCAACATTTGAGAAATCACCCCCCCAAAAAAAAAAAAAAAAAAAAAAAAACTGATTTTTTTTTTTGGGGGGGGGGGGGGCTGAGGGAGGAAAGGGTCGATTAAAAGGGGAAATTCCCCTTAAGATACATGAGGGAACCTTCAGTTTTCGGAATATAAGTGATAAGTCTTGTGCACTCAGAATTATTCAGAATTTTTTGTAAATCTAAAAAGTGTACTTGGCTAGGGAAAGAGGCAGAGAGGGGGAGGGTTTGGGAGGGGGTATGGGAGGGGGATACCCCCTCCCAAGCACGAGAGATTTTGCATATTTTGAATTGAAATTCAACGATCTGGTGCACACTTTGAGTGAAATATCAAAAAAATATATCTTATTTGATGAAAGGTTGCAAAGGAGACCCGCTTCATGTGCATGCATACAGTATACACGCATTTTTTTTTTCCGCCTCCCAAATCCCCGGTCCAAATCTTAGGGGGGGGGGGGGGGGGGGCGACCGCCCCCATCGCCCCCCCCCCCCCCCCCCTGGCTACGCCAGTGCCTATATCATATTCTTTTCTTTGTCGATCACAGATGACCGACACCTGATGACCCCAAGCGTATCACCTAACTCGTCAGCGTGACGAGTTTCATATCTCGTTTTTTATTAGGTGATACGCTATCAGCGTATCACCTATTGTGATTGTCAAAATTTCTCTTTTTAGGTGATACGCTTTTAGCGTATCACCTATTGTGTTTGTCAAAATCTTCCTTTCTTTCTTTTTATTAGGTGATACGCTATCAGCGTATCACCTATTGTGATTGCCAAAATTTCTCTTTTTTTTTATTCTTCTTTCTTTCTGCCACATTTTGTGTCGTCAATATCTCAACAATGACATTACGGAATAACATGACATTTTCAGTCAACATGTCTCATAACAATATCTAGCCACAATAAGGTTTTCATGACAGTAACATATCTATGACGTCATCTAGGCGCCATTTTGTGATTTTCGGACCTTGTCACATGATCGATCATAACTTCATAACTAGATATCATTTCTGTATCATTTTCGGTGGACACAAAGTTCAGGTCACGCTCTATCTTACATTTTAACGCTAGTTACCCAGGTCATCATTACGCGCGCGTTTGCGCGCGTCAAAATTTTAAAAGGCTCAAAACGACTTCCCAATGGGAAATCTCGAAGTTTCAGACAATTTTAAGCGTTTCAAACATTTTCTCGCGTGCGCGTCCGTCCGCGCAATTTCGCGCGCAGAGGGCGTAACTAACATGAAAATGCAATTTTTTTGACTGATTTGGATTTCTGATACTTTGAGTAACAATATCCATTGATTTCCGATCGATTTTGACCTATAACAAAGGAATGCACTGGCGTCAAAGTTGAAATTCCGCGTGCGCGTCTTTCTGCAAATATAGTGAAAAAACATGTTTTTTTTTTATGTCGCCATAGCTCTTTAAATCGTCCATTGACCCTATATTTCTATTGCATATTACAAAAGCATATGAATTGGAAATAACGTTTCAAGTACCAATATTGCCAGGAAAACTCATGACGTCATCATATCATCATCTGAAATCAAAAAAGTGGAATTAATTTTTTTGAGGTACTCTTTCTGACATTCATTTACTCGTATCTCTGTTGTTTAAGCTTAATATCACCCCAAATTCAGATATGTTTTACTTTGAACATTTGCCTTTCAAGTCCATGTCATGGTTTTGAAATTTGATGACGTCATCATACTTTAAATTGTGATTAAAGGTAAAGACGCAAAATCGGACAAGTTTACGTGTTATGTCTATGGGAGGTGATTTTTTTAAAAACCATACATTGACTTGACAACGTTTAAGCACCTTTATCTCAGATGATTTTGCTTCATTTCCTCTGAAATTTAAGTATGTTGTAGCTGTGACAATAAGCTGCAGTAATCATGCATTTTATTCTTTGAAATCTCCTCATCAGGTTGACAATTTTGCAATTTAAAACTGAAAATGAGAATGGAATGCGGACGAAACGATTCCTGATTCATCTTTCACGTACATAAGTTTACGTTCCTCTAATTTTCTCGTCGAGACGTATGGCCGAGTGGTTAGAGGTGTCGTCACAGAAACGTGAGGTTGCACACGTACGGGTTCGAACCTCACAAGAGCACGAAAGAAAATAATAATTTTTTCTTTACTTTTTTTCTTCAAAGGAGTACTACACCTTCGTCCATGTAGAAGTGACGTTCGCATGTAAACACACCTATACGCACACACTCACACAGTATCCCTTTGTTTATCGTTGGAGACTGCATTGCTTCGACTGCTGCAAAATATTGCAGGCTGGGCTTTTCAAGCTGATCATGGTATATTGTAACAAAATGAAATTTGTTCATATCAATTCAGTAACACAATGTAGTCGTGGTTACTTTGTGCTGATTTTATACATGTAAGAAGCTATACATTGTAAAAAAAAAAGGTATTTGAATTGTTCCTTTAAGTCAGTCTTCTGTATTGATGATTATTTGTCAATTAGTGGTTTTTGTGGAGTTTCAGATAATGATAAAAAGTATGTATGATAAGTGCAGCGATACTTTCTACAGTTAGTTCAAAGTTGTGTTACAGAGGTTTGATACATACATTTAGCATTGTGTTTGTGTGTCCACGTGTGTATACAGGTTGGCCATATGGCACATTCTAGACAATAAATCTTAATTAATTAGCAAACGCGATCAGCTTTGGAACTGAATATGGTACTAATGTATGATGTTCATGATTCTCATTAAACTGTGACGAGTTTAAAGAGATAGCTTAACTGTGTGTAAAAATAAAGCAATAATAAGGAAATTTTAAGGGAATTTGATAACCATGCCTATAATAATTTCATACAGGTACTAATAGCTGCCTCATATTCGTGTGATTGATCGTCATGTCAATAGCAAACTGACAACGTACGATTAATATATTATACATTAAACAACTGTCTTTCAAATCCATATCGATGTTTTCTAGTTTGATGACGTCATCATACTTTAAATTGTGATGAAAGTAAAGACACAAAATCGGACAAGTTTACGTGTTATGTCTATGGGACGTGATTTTTTTAAAACCATGCATTGACTTGACAACGTTTAAGCACCTCTATCTCAGCTGATTTTGCTTCATTTCCTCTGAAACTTTAGTATGTTGTAGCTGAGACAATAAGCTGCAGTAATCATGCATTTTATTCTTTGAAATCTCCTCATCAGATTGACAATTTTGCAGTTTAAAACTGAAAATGAAAATGGAATGTGGACAAAACGATTCCTCATGTATCTTTCACATACATAAGTTTACGTTCCCCATATTTTCTCGTCGAGACGTATGGCCGAGTGGCTAAAGGCGACGTCTCAGAGACGTAAGGTTGCGGGTTGGAACCCCACAAGATCACGAAACAAAATACTTAGCTATTTTACTTTTTTTTCTTCAATTTTGTATTACATATTCGTCCATGTAGAAATCACGTACGTATATAAACGCACCTATACACACACACAGACACACACACACACGCCATATCCCTCTTTTTTGTGTGTTGGAGACCACATTGCTTCGACTGCAGCACAATTTTGCAGGTTGACTTTGTCAAACCGATCATAGTATGTAGTGACGACGACTGAGGTGTTGTACTTTGAACAATTGTCTTTCAAGACGATGTCATTGTTTTGTAATTTGATGACGTCATTACACTGAAAATTGTGATTAAAGGCAAGGTATCAAAACCAGCCGATTATAGGTTTTATGTCTGCGGGACGTATTTTTCCCAAGTTGCCAGAAATGGCATAGCGACCTCAGTCGTTACAAGGCCGCTTTTCCGTCTAGCAATGCAATAGATGTTCACACGGCCACGTTGGTTGAGTAGGCATTGACTTTCCCCCTGTTATATCTATACATTGTTTTTTTTTGTCTTACCATTTCCGTGGATGACCCGTGGCCGAGTGGTTACAGAAACGGTTTCGCATGTACGCTCAATATAACTTCAAGGTGCCTATATCACATTCTTTTCTTTGTCGATCACAGATGACTGTCATCTGATGACCACAAGCGTATCACCTAACTCGTCCTCAATGTGACGAGTTTTCATGTCTCGTTCTTCTTTCTTTCTGGCACATTTTGTGTCGTGAATATCTCAACATTGACATGACGGAATAACATGACATTTTCAGTCAACATGTCTCATGTCAATATCTAGCCACAATAAGGTTTTCATGACAGTAACGTATCTATGACGTCATCTAGGCGCCATTTTGTGATTTTCGGACATGTTACATGATCGATCATAACTTCATAACTAAAGGACATTTGTGTGGCGCTCCGTCGGAATGAGTCAAAAGTCGCAAAAAATGAAATCGTAGTTATGCCTATATGTGAATTCTACAGACTTTAAGCTTTACACTGATATGTAATACAACTCATTTCGACATCCCTGTAGATCATAAAAACGAATATTAACTACGCTTACGATGTCAGTCCTTTTTCTAAATAACGGAGAAAATCGCTCTCAAAGTTCAGGTTAGGTTCAAGCTCACAACCTGTTTCTTTCGCGGGACGAAACAATACAACAGTCCTGCTTAGCGACGGCGTTTACGCTCCATCGCACGCACTACCGTATAAGACGATAGCTTGGGTGTGTAAGATAATTAACCAATCGCAGGACAGGTCTATCATTAACGATTCTGACCAATACGGTCGGCCGATGTAAACTTCGGTGCGTTTGTGTCCGTGCCGCTGCCGCCGCATGAATGAGTCGGTACGCGTTGTGTGTCGGCTGCGGTGTAGTTTGCCGCAAGTTTTTAACTCACAAACAATAGGAAACAGTAGAAAGAAAAAAGGCACGTAATGCGTATTACGAAAAGCGTCCATAGCGAGAGCGTTGATCGCTTCCATTCTCCTCCCATGTTGTTGTCAATGGAAACTATAGAGGATGCGTTTAGCAAGTACCAATACCTAAATAGAACCTGAGAACCTATTGTAGGCGGGCACGCAATGCGTCTTACGAGAAGCGTCTTTTAGCGAGGGCGTTGATTGCTTCCATTCTCCTCCCATGTAGTTGTTGTCAATGGAAACTAAAGAGGATGCGTTTAGCAAGTACCAATACCTAGATAGAACCTGAGAACCCATTGTAGGCGGGGGTTCAAAATGAAGTTAATTAGCGATAGTCGTCTTTTGAGATCGTATTCTTTGCGTGTACTAAAAACCCTCAAATTACGCACATGGTCGTAATGTTGCAGAACATCAAAGACTGCTTTCGCGTCTGTTCTGCTGCAGCTGTATACAGCCGTAACATTCTGAATTCCCGCCATATTTGGCACATATCCTTTATAGGCGTTGCGTCCGCAGAATTATCGCTTATCAAGCTTGCCAATGTTGCACGTACTATACGTATCAGAAGCAAAGGTTGATGTAGGCCTGACAGCTTCACGTTGGGTTTATGATTATGACTGTATCATGAATATACTTCTTATTCTCGGTCACTTTTGTAATACCATAGCATATAAAGACTCGTTAACTTGTAGCTTAAGCTTATCTTTGTTTTTTACATCACATTTACAGTTACAATCTTTCTGCATTTGTGAAGTTGAGTATAGATAATTATACTGACATATATTCTAAATTAATACTTAGGCCTTCCTCATTTCGTTTTGTATTCACAAACCTTACTAAAATAAATGATTGCTTGATTACTTTCGGGTAAAGGAAACACCGGAAAAGAAACCGCATTTAATGTGTGTGTGTTTGTTTGTTGTTGTTTTTTAACGAACCTAAGCTAATAGCGAACCATATTTCATTGTGTGATTAACGAACTTTCAGAATAATCAATTGTATTACCCCCCCCAGAAAAAAAACAACAACAAAACAAACAAACAAACAGACAAACATTTCAATGTCATGCGTTGTCAATAGTGATAAAAGGCCCGTTTTTATTTAGTAGTATGTCTCAGTACTCCTGTGTTTATTTTTAAGAATGTGCCTTTCCGTATGATTGCGATTGATGTTCAGCTATTTCTTTCCCGCAAGCTTGAAAAGGAAGCAGCTAAAATTCAGGCAAGGAGACAAGTTTTCTTCCATGAGATACAATCATTGTTGTATCAGGCACTATACAAAACGGTTGAAATCTGCTGAAAGTCGAACTTCGTTGTTTTTTTTTTAATTCCATTTCAAGCGGGGATAGACTAGAAATTAGTTTCTCTATACTGGCAGGAGACATTAGTTTTCCAGTACATACTCCGCATTTAAATAGTCGCCATATTTTCGTGGTCAGAATCAGATACACACGTGATATTACCATAAAAATGAAAATACAAAACAACTAACACGCCATAATCGTACAAATATTATGAACTTCAATGAACTAGTGACTATACTTACCTGTAATAGTCCGCATAAAAAACAAGCACGCCAATCAAATAATTTGATAGAATTAATAGAACATAGGACCTACAGCGATATCATGCATGGCAGATCAAATCAAGTTCAATTGGTGAGAAAGCTAAATGAAGTTAAAAAGTTGACTTCTTTACGTTTCTCTTTCATTTTATGAAAACAGAATTACATTGTATATCTACTGAAGCGGATTGTCTCTGTTGCGAGCGATCGCCATATAAAGCATTTTTAGTCTTCTGAGCAAATCCGAATCCCTTTTGCTTGATAATGTAACAACCCTTATAACTTTAAAAAGGACTCGCAAATTCAAAGTTTCAAAACGTATACTAAAACATTACATTATACACGGTGTATTAAAAAAAAAAAACCATTGTGAATGCGTTGTGTGTTAGCATGTTAATGGAATCAATCTGCCTTTTATTTTCCGTACGTAAAGCGCACAGAAACGTAACCAAATGTTACCAAATACAGTGGAATGCATTGTACGAGGTGGTATCATCATTAGAAGTATATCCCATTCCTTTTTCCTTTTATTTGCTTGAAGCAGTAGTCAAACCATGTGTCATTATCGCAGCGGCATCACTTAGGAATTAGAATGTATGAAGATAATCGTAACTCATTTATTTCATGCTATTATTACAGCATTTACATTTCCAACTGTTATTGACAGTATTATGGTACTGCGCGGTTACGATTACGAATGTTGGTTGTGAATTCAAAAGACTGGTTCATTAATCGAACTTTAAAGGTAATAGCCGTTTTGAAAGCAGTTCGGTACAAGTTCGAAACGCAAACGAAATCATCGTCATAGGGGGAACTGATAGCTCTAGAAAAGAAAAGTAAAGATTGCCGTATGCAATCCTTAAAGAACGTTTTGACTATGGCCATCTTTTGAATATTTTGAGAAATTATATGAAGAATTATTTGTTTGGATTATGCCAAGAATTAGTTTGAACTATGAGAATAAAAAGGCGCGGTTACCTCAACAAAGTCGTAGTTCGATTAGACATGATGGGTAAAGTGAATTCATGACTTGTTGATTAATCCTTGCTGATTGATGATCATTTCTGTATTAAAAACCATCAAATAAGTCTCGTAGATGATACCTCTGTAATCGTAGTCAAAATTCGTTTGAGCAATGAGACGAAAACCAACAAACAAAATGCTATGTATCATCGCTCGAGTTTCCAACATTTGGCGTCACCCGACCAACAATAAGTGACGAATCAAATGGAACATTTAATTGTGGGAAAGCGGACTGCGTTACGATTTTTAAACGTTGCGAGCAATTCTTTAAAAAAAAGAGAGAAAATTAGGCAAAGTTCAAGAAATTAGAAAAAGCACGTAAATGCAGGCGATCATGTTTAATAGTCAAAGTAAGAGATTACAATCGGCCATGCGGATGTATATGATTGCCTTATTTACATGTCTGATTTCTATAAACTATGTTATATTTAAGTTTAAGTTCCCTTCCCTCCTTGATAAAAGTTGTGTTGGGTTTTCGCTAAAGGCATTTATTAGGACACGCTATAAAAACGACAACAAATGACTACTATACATCAAAAGATGACCTATGCATGAACCACAATAATTCTGTACGTTCTGATATAATGCAACTGTTTGTTTGTTTGTTTGTTTGTTTGTTTGTTTGTTTGCTTGTTTGTTTTGAATTACCATGGTCTTTGTCGGGGGAAAGATGAAGAAAAATAGTAGAGTGTATCACTCTCAAATCCGGATGATTGCGATAAGTGTGTATTCCCGCCCTTTCTATACAGGTAAACAATTTAAGCTTGGTATGCTATTATAAAAGCCTTGTGTCACGCAGAAGAACTGATTCCGCGATCACTTTCAACCTTTCATAAAATTCACGTTTTAAGATAGTAACGATAGCCTGTAGGAGATAAAGTAAGTTAGCGTCCCTGGCTGTGGTTCTGAACACAAAAGGGGACTGAAAAAATCTTTTACAAATTAGCAGACATAATGCCGATCCTCCAACACTGTCGCTCCATTACGTCACTAATTCTGCTATCAATAGCGAAAAAAAGAATTGTACTGGTTGCGTGATTATCCACCCCTTGATAGCAGGAAGTTACCTTTCATTGTTCAAGGCTTCGTTGATGCCGGGTTTACTCGGATACAAGGCGTGAACAGTGTCGTCCGAGTTCTTTCATTCGGAATTCCTCAGAATACACAATTCAATAGGCAATTAGCGCTGCTACTTCGCAAAGCTGTTAGCCAAATTCTTTGCAGACTTGACCTCTCACATGTCAGCTACACGTAAGACACGACAAACAGCTATCATTACACACATTCTGATTAAAAAAGAAAATGAAAAAACACACTTTTGAGTAGCGACACAGCTTTCTGTCACTTTCTCAAATAGGCCCTACTTCTAAAAAATACACAAATGACAAGAGTCAGAATATCCTCCAAAGGGAACATGAGCTATTTGGGCATTGATAATGTTTGTCGTCCTATTTCTCTCCATGCCGTTGCGGCCCAAACCATCATAAGAAAATAGGGCAATAAATTTTATTAACCGGGGAAATAAAATTACGCATTACACACATTTGGCTTAAATTATCATGCGAATTGTCGACTTTATAAAGACGAGAATAATTGACAACTTAGGCCATGCTATATCTCCAAAGATGAACTTTAAACAGCAAGTCACATACCAGGGAACGACAGCTATACATAATTATTTGAATGCATTCATTAATGAGGCCAATAAAAGTTGTAAAAGTACATGTACACACACACACATAGAAAGGTTTCAAGTTCGATATGTGATCATGTATTAGCTCATTGATAAAGTATCATAAATTTTGCGTGATCATTCGTTAGAATTATTTTTTTCAGCGCCATTTGTGCGTCACATCAATCACCACTTCATGAAATGTGGTGCATGTATCAAACGCAACTCGCTGGTCATGCAATCGATAGCCTTGGTCAGCTCACTGTTATTGCGTAATTAAGCCCTCGCCGCCGCCGACGTCGCCGCGCGCACCATGCTTTGTTTTGTCTTCAATGGGGTCAAGAGCAATGCTTCATTAGCATACGCCCTAGCAACGGAGGCGGAGTCTCAATCGGGCAAGAACAATAGGTGCGAAACGCAACGCAAAAGCGAGCGTTCGAAAAAAATGTAACCGAGAAAAATTGTCTCAGAAAAACTGTGATTTGGGACACTTGTACTCATTTTTACACGCTGAAATTTTCTGTACAAATAGATAAAACGTCAAGGAATCAAAATCCGTCATAAAAAAATTTCGACCCGAGTAGTGCTTCCCCTTCATTTTCGGCTCATTACGGGAAAAGACCCCGTGCGACTTATGACTCATTTTGTCGGAGCGCCACACATTTCTGTCTCATATTCGGTGGACATAAAGTTCAGGTCACGCTCTATCTTACTTTTTAATGGTAATTACCTAGGACATCATTACGCGCGCGTAAGCGCGCGTCAAAGTTTTTAAATGCTTAAAACGACTTCCCAATGGGAAATCTCGAAGTTTCAGACAATTTTAAGCGTTCCGCGCGTTCGCGTCCGTCCGCGCATTTCCGCGCGCAGTGCGCGTAAGCAACATGAAAATGCACATTTCTTGACAGATTTGGATTCCTGATACATTAAGTAACAATATCCATTGATTTCCGATCAATTTCGACTTATAACAAAGGAATGCGCTGGCGTCAAAGTTGAAATTTCTTGTGCGCGTCTATGTGGAAATATAGCGAAAAACATGTCTTTGTTTATTTCGCCATAGCTCTTTAAAACGTCAGGTGACCCTATGTTTTTATTGCATATTACAAAAGCATATGAATTGAAAATAACGTTTCAAGTATCAATATTTCCCTAAATACATTATGACGTCATCATATCATCATCTGAAATCAAAAAAGTGGAATTAATTTTTTTGAGGTACTGTTTCTGACATTCATTTGCTCGTATCTCTGTTGTTTAAGCTCAATATTATCCCAAATTCAGATATGTTGTACTTTGAACAATTGCCTTTCAAGTCCAAGTCATGGTTTTGAAATATGATGACGTCATCATACTAGAAATTGTGATTAAAGGTAAAGATGCAAAATCGGACAAGCTTACGTGTAATGTCTATGGGAGGTGATTTTTTTTTAAACCATGCATTGACTTGACAACGTTTAAGCACATTTATCTCAGCTGATTTTGCTTTATTTCCTCTGAAACTTAAGTATGTTGTAGCTGAGACAATAAGCTTCAGTAATCATGCATTTTATTTTTTGAAATCTCATCATCAGGTTGACAATTTTGCAGTTTAAAACTGAAAATGAGAATGGAATGTGGACAAAACGATTCCCGATTCAGCTTTCACATACATAAGTTTACGTTCCTCATATTTTCTCGCCGAGACGTATGGCCGAGTGGTTAAAGGCGACGTCTCAGAGACGTGAAGTTGCGGGTTCGAACCCCACAAGATCACGAAACAAAATACTTAGCTATTTTACTTTTTTTTTCAATTTTGTATTACATATTCGTCCATGTAGAAATCACGTTCGTATATAAACGCACCTATACACAGACACACAGACACACACCATATCCCTCTTTTTTGTGTTGGAGACCACATTGCTTCGACTGCTGCAAAATTTTGCAGGCTGACTTTGTCAAACCGATCATAGTATGTAATGACGACGACGGAGGTGTTGTACTTTGAACAATTGTCTTTCAAGACCATGTCATTGTTTTGTACTTTGATGACGTCATCACATTGAAAATTGTGATTAAAGGCAAGGTATCAAAACCAGCCGATTATAGGCTTTATGTCTACGGCGCGTATTTTTCCCAAGTTGCCAGAAATGGCATAGCGACATCAGTCGTTACAAGGCCGCATTTCTGTCTAGCAATGCAATACATGTTCACGCGGCCACGATTGTTGAGTGGGCATTGACTTTCCCCCCTGTAATATCTATACATTTCTTTTTTCCCTTACCATTTCCGGGGATGTCCCGTGGCCGAGTGGTTAGAGAAACGGTTTTGCATGCACGCTCATTATAACTTCAAGGTGCCTATATCACATTCTTTTCTTTGTCGATCACAGATGACCGACACCTGATGACCCCAAGCGTATCACCTAACTCGTCAGCGTGACGAGTTTCATATCTCGTTTTTTATTCTTCTTTCTTTCTGCCACATTTTGTGTCGTCAATATCTCAACAATGACATTACGGAATGACATGACATTTTCAGTCAACATGTCTCATAACAATATCTAGCCACAATAAGGTTTTCATGACAGTAACATATCTATGACGTCATCTAGGCGCCATTTTGTGATTTTCGGACCTTGTCACATGATCGATCATAACTTCATAACTAGATATCATTTCTGTATCATTTTCGGTGGACACAAAGTTCAGGTCACGCTCTATCTTACATTTTAACGCTAGTTACCCAGGTCATCATTACGCGCGCGTTTGCGCGCGTCAAAATTTTAAAAGGCTCAAAACGACTTCCCAATGGGAAATCTCGAAGTTTCTGACAATTTTAAGCGTTTCAAACATTTTCTCGCGTGCGCGTCCGTCCGCGCAATTTCGCGCGCAGAGGGCGTAACTAACATGAAAATGCAATTTTTATGACTGATTTGGATTTCTGATACTTTGAGTAACAATATCCATTGATTTCCGATCGATTTTGACCTATAACAAAGGAATGCACTGGCGTCAAAGTTGAAATTCCGCGTGCGCGTCTTTCTGCAAATATAGTGAAAAAACATGTTTTTGTTTATGTCGCCATAGCTCTTTAAATCGTCCATTGACCCTATATTTCTATTGCATATTACAAAAGCATATGAATTGGAAATAACGTTTCAAGTACCAATATTGCCAGGAAAACTCATGACGTCATCATATCATCATCTGAAATCAAAAAAGTGGAATTAATTTTTTTGAGGTACTCTTTCTGACATTCATTTACTCGTATCTCTATTGTTTAAGCTTAATATCACCCCAAATTCAGATATGTTTTACTTTGAACATTTGCCTTTCAAGTCCATGTCATGGTTTTGAAATTTGATGACGTCATCATACTTTAAATTGTGATTAAAGGTAAAGACGCAAAATCGGACAAGTTTACGTGTTATGTCTATGGGAGGTGATTTTTTTAAAAACCATACATTGACTTGACAACGTTTAAGCACCTTTATCTCAGATGATTTTGCTTCATTTCCTCTGAAAATTAAGTATGTTGTAGCTGTGACAATAAGCTGCAGTAATCATGCATTTTATTCTTTGAAATCTCCTCATCAGGTTGACAATTTTGCAATTTAAAACTGAAAATGAGAATGGAATGCGGACGAAACGATTCCTGATTCATCTTTCACGTACATAAGTTTACGTTCCTCAAATTTTCTCGTCGAGACGTATGGCCGAGTGGTTAGAGGTGTCGTCACAGAAACGTGAGGTTGCACACGTACGGGTTCGAACCTCACAAGAGCACGAAAGAAAATAATATTTTTTTTTAACGTTTTTTCTTCAATGGAGTACTACACCTTCGTCCATGTAGAAGTCACGTTCGCATGTAAACACACCTATACGCACACACTCACACAGTATCCCTTTGTTTATCGTTGGAGACTGCATTGCTTCGACTGCTGCAAAATATTGCAGGCTGGGCTTTTCAAGCTGATCATGGTATCTTGTAACAAAATGAAATTTGTTCATATCAATTCAGTAACACAATGTAGTCGTGGTTACTTTGTGCTGATTTTATACATGTAAGAAGCTATACATTGTAAAAAAAGGTATTTGAATTGTTCCTTTAAGTCAGTCTTCTGTATTGATGATTATTTGTCAATTAGTGGTTTTTGTGGAGTTTCAGATAATGATAAAAAGTATGTATGATAAGTGCAGCGATACTTTCTACAGTTAGTTCAAAGTTGTGTTACAGAGGTTTGATACATACATTTAGCATTGTGTTTGTGTGTCCACGTGTGTATACAGGTTGGCCATATGGCACATTCTAGACAATAAATCTTAATTAATTAGCAAACGCGATCAGCTATGGAACTGAATATGGTACTAATGTATGATGTTTATGATTCTCATTAAACTGTGACGAGTTTAAAGAGATAGCTTAACTGTGTGCAAAAATAAAGCAATAATAAGGAAATTTTAAGGGAATTTGATAACCATGCCTATAATAATTTCATACAGGTACTAATAGCTGCCTCATATTCGTGTGATTGATCGTCATGTCAATAGCAAACTGACAACGTACGATTAATATATTATACATTAAACAACTGTCTTTCAAATCCATATCGATGTTTTCTAGTTTGATGACGTCATCATACTTTAAATTGTGATAAAAGTAAAGACACAAAATCGGACAAGTTTACGTGCTATGTCTATGGGAGGTGATTTTTTTTAAAACCATGCATTGACTTGACAACGTTTAAGCACCTCTATCTCAGCTGATTTTGCTTCATTTCCTCTGAAACTTTAGTATGTTGTAGCTGAGACAATAAGCTGCAGTAATCATGCATTTTATTCTTTGAAATCTCCTCATCAGATTGACAATTTTGCAGTTTAAAACTGAAAATGAAAATGGAATGTGGACAAAACGATTCCTCATGTATCTTTCACATACATAAGTTTACGTTCCCCATATTTTCTCGTCGAGACGTATGGCCGAGTGGCTAAAGGCGACGTCTCAGAGACGTAAGGTTGCGGGTTGGAACCCCACAAGATCACGAAACAAAATACTTAGCTATTTTACTTTTTTTTCTTCAATTTTGTATTACATATTCGTCCATGTAGAAATCACGTACGTATATAAACGCACCTATACACACACACAGACACACAAACACACGCCATATCCCTCTTTTTTGTGTGTTGGAGACCACATTGCTTCGACTGCAGCACAATTTTGCAGGTTGACTTTGTCAAACCGATCATAGTATGTAATGACGACGACTGAGGTGTTGTACTTTGAACAATTGTCTTTCAAGACGATGTCATTGTTTTGTAATTTGATGACGTCATTACACTGAAAATTGTGATTAAAGGCAAGGTATCAAAACCAGCCGATTATAGGTTTTATGTCTGCGGGACGTATTTTTCCCAAGTTGCCAGAAATGGCATAGCGACCTCAGTCGTTACAAGGCCGCTTTTCCGTCTAGCAATGCAATAGATGTTCACACGGCCACGTTGGTTGAGTGGGCATTGACTTTCCCCCTGTTATATCTATACATTTTTTTTTTGGTCTTACCATTTCCGTGGATGACCCGTGGCCGAGTGGTTACAGAAACGGTTTCGCATGTACGCTCAATATAACTTCAAGGTGCCTATATCACATTCTTTTCTTTGTCGATCACAGATGACTGTCATCTGATGACCACAAGCGTATCACCTAACTCGTCCTCAATGTGACGAGTTTTCATGTCTCGTTTTTTATTCTTCTTTCTTTCTGCCACATTTTGTGTCGTCAATATCTCAACAATGACATTACGGAATAACATAACATTTTCAGTCAACATGTCTCATAACAATATCTAGCCACAATAAGGTTTTCATGACAGTAACATATCTATGACGTCATCTAGGCGCCATTTTGTGATTTTCGGACCTTGTCACATGATCGATCATAACTTCATAACTAGATATCATTTCTGTATCATTTTCGGTGGACATAAAGTTCAGGTCACGCTCTATCTTACATTTTAACGCTAGTTACCCAGGTCGTCATTACGCGCGCAAACGCGCGCGTCAAAATTTTAAAAGGCTCAAAACGACTTCCCAATGGGAAATCTCGAAGTTTCAGACAATTCTAAGCGTTTCAAACATTTTCTCGCGTGCGCGTCCGTCCGCGCAATTTCGCGCGCAGAGGGCGTAACCAACATGAAAATGCAAATTTTTTGACTGATTTGGATTTCTGATACTTTGAGTAACAATATCCATTGATTTCCGATCGATTTTGACCTATAACAAAGGAATGCACTGGCGTCAAAGTTGAAATTCCGCGCGCGCGTCTTTCTGCAAATATAGTGAAAAAACATGTTTTTGTTTATGTCGCCATAGCTCTTTAAATCGTCCATTGACCCTATATTTCTATTGCATATTACAAAAGCATATGAATTGGAAATAACGTTTCAAGTACCAATATTGCCAGGAAAACTCATGACGTCATCATATCATCATCTGAAATCAAAAAAGTGGAATTAATTTTTTTGAGGTACTCTTTCTGACATTCATTTACTCGTATCTCTATTGTTTAAGCTCAATATCACCCGAAATTCACATATGTTTTACTTTGAACATTTGCCTTTCAAGTCCATGTCATGGTTTTGAAATTTGATGACGTCATCATACTTTAAATTGTGATTAAAGGTAAAGACGCAAAATCGGACAAGTTTACGTGTTATGTCTATGGGAGGTGATTTTTTTAAAAACCATACATTTACTTGACAACGTTTAAGCACCTTTATCTCAGATGATTTTGCTTCATTTCCTCTGAAAATTAAGTATGTTGTAGCTGTGACAATAAGCTGCAGTAATCATGCATTTTATTCTTTGAAATCTCCTCATCAGGTTGACAATTTTGCAATTTAAAACTGAAAATGAGAATGGAATGCGGACGAAACGATTCCTGATTCATCTTTCACGTACATAAGTTTACGTTCCTCTAATTTTCTCGTCGAGACGTATGGCCGAGTGGTTAGAGGTGTCGTCACAGAAACGTGAGGTTGCACACGTACGGGTTCGAACCTCACAAGAGCACGAAAGAAAATAATATTTTTTTTTTCTTTTTTTCTTCAATGGAGTACTACACCTTCGTCCATGTAGAAGTCACGTTCGCATGTAAACACACCTATACGCACACACTCACACAGTATCCCTTTGTTTATCGTTGGAGACTGCATTGCTTCGACTGCTGCAAAATATTGCAGGCTGGGCTTTTCAAGATGATCATGGTATATTGTAACAAAATGAAATTTGTTCATATCAATTCAGTAACACAATGTAGTCGTGGTTACTTTGTGCTGATTTTATACATGTAAGAAGCTATACATTGTAAAAAAGGGTATTTGAATTGTTCCTTTAAGTCAGTCTTCTGTATTGATGATTATTTGTCAATTAGTGGTTTTTGTGCAGTTTCAGATAATGATAAAAAGTATGTATGATAAGTGCAGCGATACTTTCTACAGTTAGTTCAAAGTTGTGTTACAGAGGTTTGATACATACATTTAGCATTGTGTTTGTGTGTCCACGTGTGTATACAGGTTGGCCATATGGCACATTCTAGACAATAAATCTTAATTAATTAGCAAACGCGATCAGCTATGGAACTGAATATGGTACTAATGTATGATGTTTATGATTCTCATTAAACTGTGACGAGTTTAAAGAGATAGCTTAACTGTGTGTAAAAATAAAGCAATAATAAGGAAATTTTAAGGGAATTTGATAACCATGCCTATAATAATTTCATACAGGTACTAATAGCTGCCTCATATTCGTGTGATTGATCGTCATGTCAATAGCAAACTGACAACGTACGATTAATATATTATACATTAAACAACTGTCTTTCAAATCCATATCGATGTTTTCTAGTTTGATGACGTCATCATACTTTAAATTGTGATAAAAGTAAAGACACAAAATCGGACAAGTTTACGTGCTATGTCTATGGGAGGTGATTTTTTTTAAAACCATGCATTGACTTGACAACGTTTAAGCACCTCTATCTCAGCTGATTTTGCTTCATTTCCTCTGAAACTTTAGTATGTTGTAGCTGAGACAATAAGCTGCAGTATTCATGCATTTTATTCTTTGAAATCTCCTCATCAGATTGACAATTTTGCAGTTTAAAACTGAAAATGAAAATGGAATGTGGACAAAACGATTCCTCATGTATCTTTCACATACATAAGTTTACGTTCCCCATATTTTCTCGTCGAGACGTATGGCCGAGTGGCTAAAGGCGACGTCTCAGAGACGTAAGGTTGCGGGTTGGAACCCCATAAGATCACGAAACAAAATACTTAGCTATTTTACTTTTTTTTCTTCAATTTTGTATTACATATTCGTCCATGTAGAAATCACGTACGTATATAAACGCACCTATACACACACACAGACACACACACACACGCCATATCCCTCTTTTTTGTGTGTTGGAGACCACATTGCTTCGACTGCAGCACAATTTTGCAGGTTGACTTTGTCAAACCGATCATAGTATGTAATGACGACGACTGAGGTGTTGTACTTTGAACAATTGTCTTTCAAGACGATGTCATTGTTTTGTAATTTGATGACGTCATTACACTGAAAATTGTGATTAAAGGCAAGGTATCAAAACCAGCCGATTATAGGTTTTATGTCTGCGGGACGTATTTTTCCCAAGTTGCCAGAAATGGCATAGCGACCTCAGTCGTTACAAGGCCGCTCTTCCGTCTAGCAATGCAATAGATGTTCACACGGCCACGTTGGTTGAGTGGGCATTGACTTTCCCCCTGTTATATCTATACATTGTTTTTTTTTTGTCTTACCATTTCCGTGGATGACCCGTGGCCGAGTGGTTACAGAAACGGTTTCGCATGTACGCTCAATATAACTTCAAGGTGCCTATATCACATTCTTTTCTTTGTCGATCACAGATGACTGTCATCTGATGACCACAAGCGTATCACCTAACTCGTCCTCAATGTGACGAGTTTTCATGTCTCGTTCTTCTTTCTTTCTGCCACATTTTGTGTCGTCAATATCTCAACAATGACATTACGGAATGACATGACATTTTCAGTCAACATGTCTCATAACAATATCTAGCCACAATAAGGTTTTCGTGACAGTAACATCTATGACGTCATCTAGGCGCCATTTTGTGATTTTCGGACCTTGTCACATGATCGATCATAACTTCATAACTAGATATCATTTCTGTATCATTTTCGGTGGACATAAAGTTCAGGTCACGCTCTATCTTACTTTTTAACGCTAGTTATCCAGGTCGTCATTACGCGCGCGTACGCGCGCGTCAAAATTTTAAAAGGCTCAAAACGACTTCCCAATGGGAAATCTCGAAGTTTCAGACAATTTTAAGCGTTTCAAACATTTTTTCGCGTGCGCGTCCGTCCGCGCAATTTCGCGCGCAGAGGGCGTAACCAACATGAAAATGCAATTTTTTTGACTGATTTGGATTTCTGATACTTTGAGTAACAATATCCATTGATATCCCATCGATTTTGACCTATAACAAAGGAATGCACTGGCGTCAAAGTTGAAATTCCGCGCGCGCGTTTTTCTGCAAATATAGTGAAAAAACATGTTTTTGTTTATGTCGCCATAGCTCTTTAAATCGTCCTGTGACCCTATATTTCTATTGCATATTACAAAAGCATATGAATTGGAAATAACGTTTCAAGTACCAATATTGCCAGGAAAACTCATGACGTCATCATATCATCATCTGAAATCAAAAAAGTGGAATTAATCTTTTTTGAGGTACTGTTTCTGACATTCATTTGCTCGTATCTCTGTTGTTTAAGTTCAATATTATCCCAAATTCAGATATGTTGTACTTTGAACATTTGCCTCTCAAGTCCATGTAATGATTTTGAAATATGATGACGTCATCATACTAGAAATTGTGATTAAAGGTAAAGACTCAAAATCAGACAAGTTTACGTGTTATGTCTATGGGAGGTGATTTTTTTTTCAAACCATGCATTGACTTGACAACGTTTAAGCACCTTTACCTCATCTAATTTTGTTTCATTTCCTCTGAAACATAAATATGTTGTAGCTGAGACAATAAGCTTTAGTAATCATGCATTTTATGTTTTCAAATCTCCTCATCAGGTTGATAATTTTGTAGTTTAAATCTGAAAATGAGAATACAATCTGTACGGAACGATTCCCAATTTTTCTTTGCAACTATATATTGATCGAATCCACGCTGCCACTTGTGGGAAGTTGAATAGCGCCATCACAAGGCAACACACTCACGATGGTATTTAGATTTAAGTTTCGCACTCGATCTTCAGGACAGCCATGTGGCATAATCGGTTAGCGCGCTGGTTGTTCATAACGCCATACCGGAAGGCGAGAGGTTCGACTCCCGCAGGACTTTCATCCGTTCTTTCTTTTTTTCTCTTTTTTTCGGCAGTTCAGCTTTACTCCGATATCATTTATCGTATTATTTTATCAAGTGTACGTAACCCGTGAACACGGCTGCTCTATTTCCCTTGTTTTGTATTGGAGTTTGGAGATTGGGTTTGCTTCATTAATTTTGTCACACTTAATGTTGTAAATTGCCCCCTGTTACAGTGTCCCGCTTACCACCTTTCGTTTGCTCTTTCCTTTTCTCTTCATTGGTTATTGTTATACTGTAACAGGATAGGTGGTAGGAACATGTACGTTTAAATAACTGGCAGGAATGGGAGCTGAATTGATTAACTCTAGTCCAGGTGTATGGCGTCTCGCTCATCTCTTTGAAATTCCAGGTTGTTATTGTTTGACCCAATAACGGAGTTGTAGACAGGTTTTATGTTGCTATAGAGGTATCTTGTGCAACATGAATAGAAGGCATCACTGTTTAGTAGTAGTAATGAACGTTTTCATGTTGTAAATGATATAAAGATATGAATTTCATATCTAATCTTCGGGACAGCCGTCTGGCTTTATAGTCGCTTAGCGCGCTGCATGGTCATTATGCACTACCTTAGGACGAGATGTTCGGGACCCGCAGGACGCTATTATTTTTTTTCTCTCTCTCTTTCTTTGTTTTTCTTGTGGCAGTTCAGCTTCATTCCGATGTCATTACCCCACGACACACAGTCACTCAGGTTCCCTTTTTTTGTCGGAGGCTGGAGGTTGGATTTGCTTCATTTATCATACGTAATGTTGTAAAGTGCCCTTGGTATACAGTGCCCCGCTTGCCACCTTTCGTTTTCTCTTTCCTTTTCTCAACGTTTGTTCCTGTTACACTGCACAAGACAGGTCGGAAAATAATTTACATAACTCAACTGGAGCAGGAATGGCAACTGAATAAATTAATTCTAGTCCAGGTGTATGGCGTCTCGCTCATCTCTTTGAAATTCCAGGTTGTTATTGTTTGACCCAATAACGGAGTTGTAGACAGGTTTTATGTTGCTATAGAGGTATCTTGTGCAACATGAATAGAAGGCATCACTGTTTAGTAGTAGTAATGAACGTTTTCATGTTGTAAATGATATAAAGATATGAATTTCATATCTAATCTTCGGGACAGCCGTCTGGCTTTATAGTCGCTTAGCGCGCTGCATGGTCATTATGCACTACCTTAGGACGAGATGTTCGGGACCCGCAGGACGCTATTATTTTTTTTCTCTCTCTCTTTCTTTGTTTTTCTTGTGGCAGTTCAGCTTCATTCCGATGTCATTACCCCACGACACACAGTCACTCAGGTTCCCTTTTTTTGTCGGAGGCTGGAGGTTGGATTTGCTTCATTTATCATACGTAATGTTGTAAAGTGCCCTTGGTATACAGTGCCCCGCTTGCCACCTTTCGTTTTCTCTTTCCTTTTCTCAACGTTTGTTCCTGTTACACTGCACAAGACAGGTCGGAAAATAATTTACATAACTCAACTGGAGCAGGAATGGCAACTGAATAAATTAATTCTAGGCCAGGTGTATGGCGTCTCGCTCGTCTCTTTGAAATTCCAGGTTGTTATTGTTTGACCCAATAACGGAATTGTAGACAGGTTTTATGTTGCTATAGAGGTATCTTGTGCCACATGAGGAGAAAGCATCACTGTTTAGTAGTAGTAATGAACTTTTCCATGTCCCTCCATGTCAGTTATAGTGTGTTCAAAGGGGTTGTGTGTCTATCTGCCAAAGAAAAGGAAAACCTTATTTTAGTCATGGCTGTTTCTCTATACGTAGACGTAGGTAATGAGTGTTGTTGGTATCTGAGCAGTGAATAACACAGCATCAGGCTAAAATCCCCCTTAGTTATACGCGCTAAACGTTCAATTTGATATATCTTTATTATTTTATGTAGTCAATCACTGCTAATGGAGTTACAGAATTATGTTATGACACCTTTCACTGAAAGTTTGTAAAGCAAAGTTTATGGACAAGGCAAGCAATTGTACATGAATAATACCAATTATTTCAGAGGGAAATTATGGTATACCTAAATGTAAGGGTATCATTGCTTTGGAATTGCTGAGACAATAATCTAGGCACGAGGGCTTCCACTTCTAATAACTGATCCCTTTGAAGATGTGTCGGTCACGAGTGATCGTCATGATTCATCTTTCACGTAGAAGCTTCCGTTCCACACTCTTGGTTCGAGAAGACTTACACCATCATACTTCAAATTGTTATTAAAGGTAAAGACTCAAAATCGGACAAGTTTACGTGTATTGTCTATGGGAGGTGATTTTTTTTAAAACCATGCATTGACTTAACAACGTTTAAGCACCTTTATCTCAGCTGATTTTGCTTCATTTCCTCTGAAACTTTAGTATGTTGTAGCTGAGACAATAAGCTGCAGTAATCATGCATTTTATTCTTTGAAATCTCCTCATCAGTTTGACAATTTTGCAGCTTAAACCTGAAAATGAAAATGGAATGTGGACAAAACGATTCCTCATGTATCTTTCACATACATAAGTTTACGTTCCCCATATTTTCTCGTCGAGACGTATGGCCGAGTGGATAAAGGCGACGTCTCAGAGACTTGAGGTTGCGGGTTCGAACCCCACAAAATCACGAAACAAAATACTTAGCTATTATACTTTTTTTTCTTCAATTTTGTATTACATATTCGTCCATGTAGAAATCACGTTTGTATATAAACGCACCTACACACACACACACAGACACACACACACGCCATATCCCTCTTTTTTGTGTGTTGGAGACCACATTGCTTCGACTGCAGCAAAATTTTGCAGGTTGACTTTGTCAAACCGATCATAGTATGTAATGACGACGACTGAGGTGTTGTACTTTGAACAATTGTCTTTCAAGACGATGTCATTGTTTTGTAATTTGATGACGTCATTACACTGAAAATTGTGATTAAAGGCAAGGTATCAAAACCAGCCGATTATAGGTTTTATGTCTGCGGGACGTATTTTTCCCAAGTTGCCAGAAATGGCATAGCGACCTCAGTCGTTACAAGGCCGCTTTTCCGTCTAGCAATGCAATAGATGTTCACATGGCCACGTTAGTTGAGTGGGCATTGACTTTCCCCCTGTTATATCTATACATTGTTGTTGTTTTTTCTTACCATTTCCGTGGATGACCCGCGGCCGAGTGGTTACAGAAACGGTTTCGCATGCACGCTCAATATAACTTCAAGGTGCCTATATCACATTCTTTCTTGTCGATCACAGATGACCGTCATCTGATGACCACAAGCGTATCACCTAACTCGTCCTCAATGTGACGAGTTTTCATGTCTCGTTAGGTGATACGCTTTTAGCGTATCACCTATTGTGTTTGTCAAAATCTTCCTTTCTTTCTTCTTATTAGGTGATACGCTATCAGCGTATCACCTATTGTGATTGCCAAAATTTCTCTTTTTAGGTGATACGCTATCAGCGTATCACCTATTGTGATTGTCAAAATTTCTCTTTTTAGGTGATACGCTTTTAGCGTATCACCTATTGTGTTTGTCAAAATCTTCCTTTCTTTCTTTTTATTCTTCTTTCTTTCTGGCACATTTTGTGTCGTGAATATCTCAACATTGACATGACGGAATAACATGACATTTTCAGTCAACATGTCTCATGACAATATCTAGCGACAATAAGGTTTTCATGACAGTAACATATCTATGACGTCATCTAGGCGCCATTTTGTGATTTTCGGACCATGTTACATGATCGATCATAACTTCATAACTAAAGGTCATTTCTGTATCATTTTCGTTGGACATAAAGTTCAGGTCACGCTCTATCTTACTTTTTAATGCTAATTACCTAGGACATCATTACGCGCGCATTAGCGCGCGTCAAAGTTTTTAAATGCTTAAAACGACTTCCCAATGGGAAATCTCGAAGTTTCAGACAATTTTAAGCGTTCCGCGCGTTCGCGTCCGTCCGCGCATTTCCGCGCGCAGTGCGCGTAAGCAACATGAAAATGCACATTTTTTGACAGATTTGGATTCCTGATACATTAAGTAACAATATCCATTGATTTCCGATCAATTTCGACCTATAACAAAGGAATGCGCTGGCGTCAAAGTTGAAATTTCGTGTTCGCGTCTATGTGGAAATATAGCGAAAAACATGTCTTTGTTTATTTCGCCATAGCTCTTTAAAACGTCAGGTGACCCTATGTTTTTATTGCATATTACAAAAGCATATGAATTGAAAATAACGTTTCAAGTATCAATATTTCCCTAAATACATTATGACGTCATCATATCATCATCTGAAATAAAAAAAGTGGAATTAATTTTTTTGAGGTACTGTTTCTGACATTCATTTGCTCGTATCTCTGTTGTTTAAGCTCAATATTATCCCAAATTCAGATATGTTGTACTTTGAACATTTGCCTTTTAAGTCCAAGTCATGGTTTTGAAATTTGATGACGTCATCATACCTTAAATTGTGATTAAAGGTAAAGATGCAAAATCGGACAAGTTTACGTGTTATGTCTATGGGAGGTGATTTTTTTTAAAACCATGCATTGACTTGACAACGTTTAAGCACCTTTATCTCAGCTGATTTTGCTTCATTTCCTCTGAAACTTAAGTATGTTGTAGCTGAGACAATAAGCTTCAGTAATCATGCATTTTATTTTTTGAAATCTCATCATCAGGTTGACAATTTTTGCAGTTTAAAACTGAAAATGAGAATGGAATGTGGACAAAACGATTCCCGATTCAGCTTTCACATACATAAGTTTACGTTCCTCATATTTTCTCGCCGAGACGTATGGCCGAGTGGTTAAAGGCGACGTCTCAGAGACGTGAGGTTGCGGGTTCGAACCCCACAAGATCACGAAACAAAATACTTAGCTATTTTACTTTTTTTCTTCAATTTTGTATTACATATTCGTCCATGTAGAAATCACGTTCGTATATAAACGCACCTATACACACACACAGACACACAGACACACGCCATATCCCTCTTTTTTGTGTGTTGGAGACCACATTGCTTCGACTGCAGCAACATTTTGCAGGTTGACTTTGTCAAACCGATCATAGTATGTAATGACGACGACTGAGGTGTTGTACTTTGAACATTTGTCTTTCAAGACCATGTCATTGTTTTGTACTTTGATGACGTCATCACACTGAAAATTGTGATTAAAGGCAAGGTATCAAAACCAGCCGATTATAGGCTTTATGTCTACGGCGCGTATTTTTCCCAAGTTGCCAGAAATGGCATAGCGACATCAGTCGTTACAAGGCCGCATTTCCGTCTAGCAATGCAATACATGTTCACGCGGCCACGATTGTTGAGTGGGCATTGACTTTTCCCCCCTGTAATATCCATACATTTCTTTTTTGCCTTACCATTTCCGGGGATGTCCCGTGGCCGATTGGTTAGAAAAACGGTTTTGCATGCACGCTCAATATAACTTCAAGGTGCCTATATCCACCGGCGTAGCCAGGATTTCATCTTAGGGGGGGGGGGGCGGTTAGTCTGCGAGGGAGCGAAGCGACCGAGCCCGAGCGAGCGGAGCGAGCGAGGGGGGGGGGGGGAGGGTGTGGGAGGGGGGTGTCCCCCCTCCCACAGTAAGAACTTTTTGCATTTTGATATTGTAAATGGTGCAATTTGATGCATGTTTTTGCGCGTTTTATCGACGTGAAACAGTCCCACTTGTTTATGGTAGCAGTTTATTTTGATGTAGATTATTATTGAACAATTTGCCTATAAAATGGTATAATTTAGATACACTTCTTGTATTGATTCTTTTCACTGAATATCATGAACGCGACTGAACCCGAGCGAGCGGAGCGAGCGAGGGGGTAGGGGAGGGTGTGGGAGGGGGGTGTCCCCCCTCCCACAGTAAGAACTTTTTGCATTTTGATGTTGTAAATGGTGCAATTTGATGCATGTTTTTGCGCGTTTTATCGACGTGAAACAGTCCCACTTGTTTATGGTAGCAGTTTATTTTGATGTAGATTATTATTGAACAATTGCCTATAAAATGGTATGATTTAGATACACTTCTTGTATTAATTCTTTTCACTGAATATCATGAACGCGACTGAACCCGAGCGAGCGGAGCGAGCGAGGGGGTAGGGGAAGGTGTGGGAGGGGGGGGGGGGTGTCCCCCTCCCACAGTAAGAACTTTTTGCATTTTGATGTTGCAAATGGTGCAATTTGATGCATGTTTTTGCGCGTTTTATCGACGTGAAACAGTCCCACTTGTTTAAGGTAGCAGTATATTTCAGTGTAGATTATTATTGAACAATTTGCCTATAAAATGGTATAATTTAGATACACTTCTTGTATTAACTTTTTTCACTGAATATCATGAACGCGACTGAACCCGAGCGAGCGGAGCGAGCGAGGGGGAGGGGAGGGTGTGGGAGGGGGGTGTCCCCCCTCCCACAGTAAGAACTTTTTGCATTTTGATGTTGCAAATGGTGCAATTTGATGCATGTTTTTGCGCGTTTTATCGACGTGAAACAGTCCCACTTGTTTAAGGTAGCAGTATATTTTAGTGTAGATTATTATTGAACAATTTGCCTATAAAATGGTATAATTCAAATACACTTCTTGTATTTATTCTTTTCACTGAATATTATGAACGCGACTGAACCCGAGCGAGCGGAGCGAGCGAGGGGGAGGGGAGGGGGGTGTCCCCTCTCCCACGTTAAGAACTTTTTGCATTTTGATTTTGCAAATGGTGCAATTTGATGCATGCTTTTGCGTGTTTCATCGACGTGAAATAGTCCCACTTGTTTAAGGTAGCAGTATATTTTAGTGTAGATTATTATTGAACAATTTGCCTATAAAATGGTATAATTTAGATACACTTGTTGTATTAATTCTCTTCACTGAATATCACGAACGCGACTGAACCCGAGCGAGCGGAGCGAGCGAGGGGGTAGGGGAGGGTGTGGGAGGGGGGTGTCCCCCCTCCCACGGCGAGAACTTTTTGCATTTTGATGTTGCAAATGGTGCAATTTCATGCATGTTTTAGCGTGTTTTAACGAGTTGAAACAGTCCCACTTGTTTAAGGTTGCAGTATATTTTAGTGTAGATTATTATTGAACAATTTGCCTATAAAATGGTATAATTTAGATACACTAGTCTTCTTGTACTGTATCAATTCTTACACTGAATATCATGAACGCTGTCTGTTCAGCAATCAAACAGAAAAAGCATGCACACGAGGGTGTATAGATAGGGGCATATCCCCTCCCACACGAAGGTGATTTTGCGTTTTCAGACCTGAAATTCAGCGATCTGGTGCAAATTTTTGGTGCAATACTTTTTCATCGAAGTGTTAAAATCACGGAATTTAGCTCTTATTCCGAATGTGCACCATCTGTGCGTATGTATAAAGTCTAGTGACGTATAGAGCTTAGGGGAAGGGGATTCCCCTTCCCGCTCGCGGAGCTTTTGCGTTTTTAGAATTGAAATAAAGCGATCTGGGTATAGCCACAGTCTACTTCTTTGCATGGCCGGGGGGGGGGGGGGGGGCGAGCAGGGAGAAGGCGTGGGCGAGTGTTATCTCCACCCTTCCCTTCCGATGGAGCTTTTATCTTTTTAAGGTTGAAATTGAGATATCTCGTTTACGCATATTTGATGGAATCAACATTTGAGAAATCACCCCCCCCCAAAAAAAAAAAAAAAACTGATTTTTTTTTTTTTGGGGGGGGGGGGGCTGAGGGAGGAAAGGGTCGATTAAAAGGGGAAATTCCCCTTAAGATACATGAGGGAACCTTCAGTTTTCGGAATATAAGTGATAAGTCTTGTGCACTCAGAATTATTCAGAATTTTTTGTAAATCTAAAAAGTGTACTTGGCTAGGGAAAGAGGCAGAGAGGGGGAGGGTTTGGGAGGGGGATACCCCCTCCCAAGCACGAGAGATTTTGCATATTTTGAATTGAAATTCAACGATCTGGTGCACACTTTGAGTGAAATATCAAAAAAATATATCTTATTTGATGAAAGGTTGCAAAGGAGACCCGCTTCATGTGCATGCATACAGTATACACGCATTTTTTTTTTCCGCCTCCCAAATCCCCGGTCCAAATCTTAGGGGGGGGGGGGGGGGGGGCGACCGCCCCCATCGCCCCCCCTGGCTACGCCAGTGCCTATATCACATTCTTTTCTTTGTCGATCACAGATGACCGACACCTGATGACCCCAAGCGTATCACCTAACTCGTCAGCGTGACGAGTTTCATATCTCGTTTTTTATTCTTCTTTCTTTCTGCCACATTTTGTGTCGTCAATATCTCAACAATGACATTACGGAATGACATGACATTTTCAGTCAACATGTCTCATAACAATATCTAGCCACAATAAGGTTTTCGTGACAGTAACATATCTATGACGTCATCTAGGCGCCATTTTGTGATTTTCGGACCTTGTCACATGATCGATCATAACTTCATAACTAGATATCATTTCTGTATCATTTTCGGTGGACATAAAGTTCAGGTCACGCTCTATCTTACTTTTTAACGCTAGTTATCCAGGTCGTCATTACGCGCGCGTACGCGCGCGTCAAAATTTTAAAAGGCTCAAAACGACTTCCCAATGGGAAATCTCGAAGTTTCAGACAATTTTAAGTGTTTCAAACATTTTTTCGCGTGCGCGTCCGTCCGCGCAATTTCGCGCGCAGAGGGCGTAACCAACATGAAAATGCAATTTTTTTGACTGATTTGGATTTCTGATACTTTGAGTAACAATATCCATTGATATCCCATCGATTTTGACCTATAACAAAGGAATGCACTGGCGTCAAAGTTGAAATTCCGCGCGCGCGTTTTTCTGCAAATATAGTGAAAAAACATGTTTTTGTTTATGTCGCCATAGCTCTTTAAATCGTCCTGTGACCCTATATTTCTATTGCATATTACAAAAGCATATGAATTGGAAATAACGTTTCAAGTACCAATATTGCCAGGAAAACTCATGACGTCATCATATCATCATCTGAAATCAAAAAAGTGGAATTAATCTTTTTTGAGGTACTGTTTCTGACATTCATTTGCTCGTATCTCTGTTGTTTAAGCTCAATATTATCCCAAATTCAGATATGTTGTACTTTGAACATTTGCCTCTCAAGTCCATGTAATGATTTTGAAATATGATGACGTCATCATACTAGAAATTGTGATTAAAGGTAAAGACTCAAAATCAGACAAGTTTACGTGTTATGTCTATGGGAGGTGATTTTTTTTTCAAACCATGCATTGACTTGACAACGTTTAAGCACCTTTACCTCATCTAATTTTGTTTCATTTCCTCTGAAACATAAATATGTTGTAGCTGAGACAATAAGCTTTAGTAATCATGCATTTTATGTTTTCAAATCTCCTCATCAGGTTGATAATTTTGTAGTTTAAATCTGAAAATGAGAATACAATCTGTACGGAACGATTCCCAATTTTTCTTTGCAACTATATATTGATCGAATCCACGCTGCCACTTGTGGGAAGTTGAATAGCGCCATCACAAGGCAACACACTCACGATGGTATTTAGATTTAAGTTTCGCACTCGATCTTCAGGACAGCCATGTGGCATAATCGGTTAGCGCGCTGGTTGTTCATAACGCCATACCGGAAGGCGAGAGGTTCGACTCCCGCAGGACTTTCATCCGTTCTTTCTTTTTTTCTCTTTTTTTCGGCAGTTCAGCTTTACTCCGATATCATTTGTCGTATTATTTTATCAAGTGTACGTAACCCGTGAACACGGCTGCTCTATTTCCCTTGTTTTGTATTGGAGTTTGGAGATTGGGTTTGCTTCATTAATTTTGTCACACTTAATGTTGTAAATTGCCCCCTGTTACAGTGTCCCGCTTACCACCTTTCGTTTGCTCTTTCCTTTTCTCTTCATTGGTTATTGTTATACTGTAACAGGATAGGTGGTAGGAACATGTACGTTTAAATAACTGGCAGGAATGGGAGCTGAATTGATTAACTCTAGTCCAGGTGTATGGCGTCTCGCTCATCTCTTTGAAATTCCAGGTTGTTATTGTTTGACCCAATAACGGAGTTGTAGACAGGTTTTATGTTGCTATAGAGGTATCTTGTGCAACATGAATAGAAGGCATCACTGTTTAGTAGTAGTAATGAACGTTTTCATGTTGTAAATGATATAAAGATATGAATTTCATATCTAATCTTCGGGACAGCCGTCTGGCTTTATAGTCGCTTAGCGCGCTGCATGGTCATTATGCACTACCTTAGGACGAGATGTTCGGGACCCGCAGGACGCTATTATTTTTTTTCTCTCTCTCTTTCTTTGTTTTTCTTGTGGCAGTTCAGCTTCATTCCGATGTCATTACCCCACGACACACAGTCACTCAGGTTCCCTTTTTTTGTCGGAGGCTGGAGGTTGGATTTGCTTCATTTATCATACGTAATGTTGTAAAGTGCCCTTGGTATACAGTGCCCCGCTTGCCACCTTTCGTTTTCTCTTTCCTTTTCTCAACGTTTGTTCCTGTTACACTGCACAAGACAGGTCGGAAAATAATTTACATAACTCAACTGGAGCAGGAATGGCAACTGAATAAATTAATTCTAGGCCAGGTGTATGGCGTCTCGCTCGTCTCTTTGAAATTCCAGGTTGTTATTGTTTGACCCAATAACGGAATTGTAGACAGGTTTTATGTTGCTATAGAGGTATCTTGTGCCACATGAGGAGAAAGCATCACTGTTTAGTAGTAGTAATGAACTTTTCCATGTCCCTCCATGTCAGTTATAGTGTGTTCAAAGGGGTTGTGTGTCTATCTGCCAAAGAAAAGGAAAACCTTATTTTAGTCATGGCTGTTTCTCTATACGTAGACGTAGGTAATGAGTGTTGTTGGTATCTGAGCAGTGAATAACACAGCATCAGGCTAAAATCCCCCTTAGTTATACGCGCTAAGCGTTCAATTTGATATATCTTTATTATTTTATGTAGTCAATCACTGCTAATGGAGTTACAGAATTATGTTATGACACCTTTCACTGAAAGTTTGTAAAGCAAAGTTTATGGACAAGGCAAGCAATTGTACATGAATAATACCAATTATTTCAGAGGGAAATTATGGTATACCTAAATGTAAGGGTATCATTGCTTTGGAATTGCTGAGACAATAATCTAGGCACGAGGGCTTCCACTTCTAATAACTGATCCCTTTGAAGATGTGTCGGTCACGAGTGATCGTCATGATTCATCTTTCACGTAGAAGCTTCCGTTCCACACTCTTGGTTCGAGAAGACTTACACCATCATACTTCAAATTGTTATTAAAGGTAAAGACTCAAAATCGGACAAGTTTACGTGTATTGTCTATGGGAGGTGATTTTTTTTAAAACCATGCATTGACTTAACAACGTTTAAGCACCTTTATCTCAGCTGATTTTGCTTCATTTCCTCTGAAACTTTAGTATGTTGTAGCTGAGACAATAAGCTGCAGTAATCATGCATTTTATTCTTTGAAATCTCCTCATCAGTTTGACACTTTTGCAGCTTAAACCTGAAAATGAAAATGGAATGTGGACAAAACGATTCCTCATGTATCTTTCACATACATAAGTTTACGTTCCCCATATTTTCTCGTCGAGACGTATGGCCGAGTGGATAAAGGCGACGTCTCAGAGACTTGAGGTTGCGGGTTCGAACCCCACAAAATCACGAAACAAAATACTTAGCTATTATACTTTTTTTTCTTCAATTTTGTATTACATATTCGTCCATGTAGAAATCACGTTTGTATATAAACGCACCTACACACACACACACAGACACACACACACGCCATATCCCTCTTTTTTGTGTGTTGGAGACCACATTGCTTCGACTGCAGCAAAATTTTGCAGGTTGACTTTGTCAAACCGATCATAGTATGTAATGACGACGACTGAGGTGTTGTACTTTGAACAATTGTCTTTCAAGACGATGTCATTGTTTTGTAATTTGATGACGTCATTACACTGAAAATTGTGATTAAAGGCAAGGTATCAAAACCAGCCGATTATAGGTTTTATGTCTGCGGGACGTATTTTTCCCAAGTTGCCAGAAATGGCATAGCGACCTCAGTCGTTACAAGGCCGCTTTTCCGTCTAGCAATGCAATAGATGTTCACATGGCCACGTTAGTTGAGTGGGCATTGACTTTCCCCCTGTTATATCTATACATTGTTGTTGTTTTTTCTTACCATTTCCGTGGATGACCCGCGGCCGAGTGGTTACAGAAACGGTTTCGCATGCACGCTCAATATAACTTCAAGGTGCCTATATCACATTCTTTCTTGTCGATCACAGATGACCGTCATCTGATGACCACAAGCGTATCACCTAACTCGTCCTCAATGTGACGAGTTTTCATGTCTCGTTAGGTGATACGCTTTTAGCGTATCACCTATTGTGTTTGTCAAAATCTTCCTTTCTTTCTTTTTATTAGGTGATACGCTATCAGCGTATCACCTATTGTGATTGCCAAAATTTCTCTTTTTAGGTGATACGCTATCAGCGTATCACCTATTGTGATTGTCAAAATTTCTCTTTTTAGGTGATACGCTTTTAGCGTATCACCTATTGTGTTTGTCAAAATCTTCCTTTCTTTCTTTTTATTCTTCTTTCTTTCTGGCACATTTTGTGTCGTGAATATCTCAACATTGACATGACGGAATAACATGACATTTTCAGTCAACATGTCTCATGACAATATCTAGCCACAATAAGGTTTTCATGACAGTAACATATCTATGACGTCATCTAGGCGCCATTTTGTGATTTTCGGACCATGTTACATGATCGATCATAACTTCATAACTAAAGGTCATTTCTGTATCATTTTCGTTGGACATAAAGTTCAAGTCACGCTCTATCTTACTTTTTAATGCTAATTACCTAGGACATCATTACGCGCGCATTATCGCGCGTCAAAGTTTTTAAATGCTTAAAACGACTTCCCAATGGGAAATCTCGAAGTTTCAGACAATTTTAAGCGTTCCGCGCGTTCGCGTCCGTCCGCGCATTTCTGCGCGCAGTGCGCGTAAGCAACATGAAAATGCACATTTTTTGACAGATTTGGATTCCTGATACATTAAGCAACAATATCCATTGATTTTCGATCAATTTCGACCTATAACAAAGGAATGCGCTGGCGTCAAAGTTGAAATTTCGTGTGCGCGTCTATGTGGAAATATAGCGAAAAACATGTCTTTGTTTATTTCGCCATAGCTCTTTAAAACGTCAGGTGACCCTATGTTTTTATTGCATATTACAAAAGCATATGAATTGAAAATAACGTTTCAAGTATCAATAGTTCCCTAAATACATTGTGACGTCATCATATCATCATCTGAAATCAAAAAAGTGGAATTAATTTTTTTAAGGTACTGTTTCTGACATTCATTTGCTCGTATCTCTGTTGTTTAAGCTCAATATTATCCCAAATTCAGGTATGTTGTACTTTGAACATTTGCCTTTCAGGTCCAAGTCATGTTTTTGAAATTTGATGACGTCATCATACCTTAAATTGTGATTAAAGGTAAAGATGCAAAATCGGACAAGTTTACGTGTTATGTCTATGGGAGGTGATTTTTTTTAAAACCATGCATTGACTTGACAACGTTTAAGCACCTTTATCTCAGCTGATTTTGCTTCATTTCCTCTGAAACTTAAGTATGTTGTAGCTGAGACAATAAGCTTCAGTAATCATGCATTTTATTCTTTGAAATCTCATCATCAGGTTGACAATTTTGCAGTTTAAAACTGAAAATGAGAATGGAATGTGGACAAAACGATTCCCGATTCAGCTTTAACATACATAAGTTTACGTTCCCCATATTTTCTCGCCGAGACGTATGGCCGAGTGGTTAAAGGCGACGTCTCAGTGACTTGAGGTTGCGGGTTCGAACCCCACAAGATCACGAAACAAAATACTTAGCTATTTTACTTTTTTTCTTCAATTTTGTATTACATATTCGTCCATGTAGAAATCACGTTCGTATATAAACGCACCTATACACACACACAGACACACAGACACACACCATATCCCTCTTTTTTGTGTTGGAGACCACATTGCTTCGGCTGCTGCAAAATTTTGCAGGCTGACTTCGTCAAACCGATCATAGTATGTAAAGACGACGACGGAGGTGTTGTACTTTGAACAATTGTCTTTCAAGACCATGTCATTGTTTTGTACTTTGATGACGTCATCACACTGAAAATTGTGATTAAAGGCAAGGTATCAAAAGCAGCCGATTATAGGCTTTGTGTCTACGGCGCGTATTTTTCCCAAGTTGCCAGAAATGGCATAGCGACATCAGTCGTTACAAGGCCGCATTTCCGTCTAGCAATGCAATACATGTTCACGCGGCCACGATTGTTGAGTGGGCATTGACTTTTCCCCCCTGTAATATCTATACATTTCGTTTTTGCCTTACCATTTCCGGGGATGTCCCGTGGCCGAGTGGTTAGAGAAACGGTTTTGCATGCACGCTCAATATAACTTCAAGGTGCCTATATCACATTCTTTTCTTTGTCGATCACAGATGACCGACACCTGATGACCCCAAGCGTATCACCTAACTCGTCAGCGTGACGAGTTTCATATCTCGTTTTTATTCTTCTTTCTTTCTGCCACATTTTGTGTCGTCAATATCTCAACAATGACATTACGGAATAACATGACATTTTCAGTCAACATGTCTCATAACAATATCTAGCCACAATAAGGTTTTCATGACAGTAACATATCTATGACGTCATCTAGGCGCCATTTTGTGATTTTCGGACCTTGTCACATGATCGATCATAACTTCATAACTAGATATCATTTCTGTATCATTTTCGGTGGACATAAAGTTCAGGTCAGGCTCTATCTTACATTTTAACGCTAGTTACACAGGTCATCATTACGCGCGCGTACGCGCGCGTCAAAATTTTAAAAGGCTCAAAACGACTTCCCAATGGGAAATCTCGAAGTTTCAGACAATTTTAAGCGTTTCAAACATTTTCTCGCGTGCGCGTCCGTCCGCGCAATTTCGCGCGCAGAGGGCGTAACCAACATGAAAATGCAATTTTTTTGACTGATTTGGATTTCTGATACTTTGAGTAACAATATCCATTGATTTCCGATCGATTTTGACCTATAACAAAGGAATGCACTGGCGTCAAAGTTGAAATTCCGCGCGCGCGTCTTTCTGCAAATATAGTGAAAAAACATGTTTTTGTTTATGTCGCCATAGCTCTTTAAAACGCCCAGTGACCCTATATTTCTATTGCATATTACAAAAGCATATGAATTGGAAATAACGTTTCAAGTACCAATATTGCCAGGAAAACTCATGACGTCATTATATCATCATCTGAAATCAAAAAAGTGGAATTAATTTTTTTGAGGTTCTGTTTCTGACATTCATTTACTCGTATCTCTGTTGTTTAAGCTCAATATTATCCCAAATTCAGATATGTTGTACTTTGAACATTTGCCTTTTAAGTCCATGTCATACTTTTGATATTTGATGACGTCATCATACCTTAAATTGTGATTAAAGGTAAAGACGCAAAATCGGACAAGTTTACGTGTATTGTCTATGGGAGGTGATTTTTTTTAAAACCATCCATTGACTTAACAACGTTTAAGCACCTTTATCTCAGCTGATTTTGCTTCATTTCCTCTGAAACTTTAGTATGTTGTAGCTCAGACAATAAGCTGCAGTCATCATGTATTTTATATTTTCAAATCTCCTCATTAGGTCGACAATTTTGTAGTTAAAAACTGAAAATGAGAATGCAATCTGTACGGAACAATTCCCGATTGTTCTTTGCAACTGGATATTGGTCAAATCCACGCGGCCACTTGTGGGAAGTTGAATAGCGCCATCACAAGTCAACGCTATAACGACAGTGTTATTATACATTTAAGTTTCTCATTCGATCTTCAGGACAGCCGTATGGCGTAATCGCTTAGCGCGCTGGGTGTTCATAACGCCATACCGGACGGAGAGAAGTTCGACTCCCGCAGGACTTTTCCCGTTCTTTCTTTTTCTTTTTTTTTCGGCAGTTCAGCTTTACTCCGATGTCATTTATCATATTAATTATTTTATCAAGTGTACGTAACCCGTGAACACGGCTGCTCTATTTCCCTTGTTTTGTATTGGAGTTTGGAGATTGGGTTTGCTTCATTAATTTTGTCACACTTAATGTTGTAAATTGCCCCTTGTTACAGTGTCCCGCTTGCCACCTTTCGTTTGCTCTTTCCTTTTCTCTTCATTGGTTATTGTTATACTGTAACAGGATAGGTAGGAACATGTACGTTTAAATAACTTGCAGGAATGGGAGCTGAATTGATTAACTCTAGTCCAGGTGTATGGCGTCTCGCTCATCTCTTTGAAATTCCAGATTGTTATTGTTTGACCTAATAACGGAGTTGTAGACAGGTTTTATGTTACTATAGAGGTATCTTGTGCCACATGAGTGGAAGGCATCACTGTTTAGTGGTAGTAATGAACTTTTTCATGTTGTATATGGTATAAAGATATAAATTTCACATCCAATCTTCGGGACAGCCGCGTGGCTTTATAGTCACTTGGCGCGCTGCATTGTCATTACACACCACCTTAGGACGAGATGTTTGAGACCCGCAGGACGCTATTATTTTTTTTTCTCTCTCTTTCTTTGTTTTTCTTTTGGCAGTTCAGCTTCATTCCGATGCCATTACCCCACGACACACAGTCACTCAAGTTCCCCCTTTTTTTGTCGGAGGCTGGAGGTTGGATTTGCTTCATTTATCATACGTAATGTTGTAAATTGCCCTTGGTATACAGTGCCCCGCTTGCCACCTTTTGTTTTCTCTTTCCTTTTCTCTACGTTTGTTCCTGTTACACTGCACAAGACAGGTCGGAAAATAATTTACATAACACAACCGGAGCAGGAATGGCAACTGAATAAATTAACTCTAGGCCAGGTGTATGGCGTCTCGCTCGTCTCTTTCAAATTCAAGTTGTTATTGTTTGACCCAATAACGGAATTGTAGACAGGTTTTATGTTGCTATAGAGGTATCTTGTGCCACATGAGTAGAAGGCATCACTGTTTAGTAGTAGTAATGAACTTTTCATGTCCCTCCTTGTCAATTATAGTGTGTTCAAAGGGGTTGTGTGTCTATCTGCCAAAGAAAAGGAAAACCTTATTTTCGTCATGGCTATTTCTCTATACGTAACCGTAGGTGATGAGTATTGTTGGTATCTGAGCAGTGAATAGCACAGCATCAGGCTAAAATCCCCCTTAGTTATACGCGCTAAGCGTTCAATTTGATATATCTTTATTTATGTAGTCAATCACTGCTAATGGAGTTACAGAATTATGTTATGACACCTTTCACTGAAAGTTTGTAAAGCAAAGTTTATAGACAAGGCAAGCAATTGTACATGAATAATACCAATGATTTCAGAGGGAAATTATGGTATACCTAAATGTAAGGGTATCATTGCTTTGGAATGGCTGAGACAATATCTTGGCACGAGGGCTTCCACCTCTAATAACCTGATCCCTTTGAAGATGTGTCGGTCACGGGTGATCGTCATGATTCGTCTTTCACGTAGAAGCTTCCGTTCCACACTCTTAGTTCGAGAAGACTTACCATCATACTTCAAATTGTGATTAAAGGTAAAGACTCAAAATCAGACAAGTTGACGTGTTATGTCTATGGGAGGTGATTTTTTTAAAAACCATGCATTGACTTGACAACGTTTAAGCACATTTATTTCAGCTGATTTTGCTCCATTTCCTCTCAAACTTAAGTTTGTGGTAGCTCAGACAATAAGCTGCAGTAATCATGCATTTTATTTTTTAAATCTCCTCATCAGGTTGATAATTTTGCAGCTAAAAACTGAAAATGAGAATGGAATGTGGACCAAACGATTCCTGAATCATCTTTCACATTATAAGCTTACGTTCCTCAAATTTTCTCGTCAAGACGTACATGCCCGAGAGGATAAAGGCGACGTCACAAGAGACGTGATGTTGCACACGTACGGGTTCGAACCCCAAAGGAGCACGAAACAAAATACTTATATCTTTTGCTTTTTTTCTTTTATGGAGTATTCACCTTCGTCCATGTAGAAATCACGTTTTCATGTAAACGTACACACACACACACAGGCACACACACACACACAGACACACACAATATCCCTTTGTTTTGTGTTGGAGACCACATTGCTTTGACAGGCAACTTGGACTTGAAATTACAAATGTTAAAGTGAAGATGACTCTTAAAAGACCGCATGGCCATGTTTGATATTTTTTTTTTACAATATAAAGACCTATTGGTAAATATTCATTCACATATCCTTTCCAATCAACTTACTTGAACACGCCGACACCACACGAAATTTTCAATTAGTTGCATGACAGAAACAATTTCATCTGAATTATGTAGGACTGTATAAAGAATTGGACTTCACGAATATTTCTCAATATTACTTCAAGTCGCTACTTAACATTATTTTCGTTGTCGATCACTGAAAATGAGAATGGAATCTGGTTGAAACGATTCCCGATTTATCTTTGTAACTGTATATTGATCGAATCCACGCGGCCACTCGTGGGAAGTTGAATAGCGCTATCAGTCACTTGACGTATATAGCCAAAAAACTGAATATCAATGTAAATTTGTGTTGTGTATAGCATACATAGATAGATTTAAGTTTCGCACAAGATCATCGGATCTTCCGTGTGGCAGAATCGCTTAGCACGCTGCGTGTTTATAATGCCCGACCGGAAGGAGAGAAGTTAATCGAGTCCCGCAGGACTTTTCCCTTTTATTTCTTTTTTTCTTTTTTTTTTCTGCAGTTCAGCTTCACTCTTATGTCATGAACACAGCTACTCTATTCCCCTTGTTTTGCATTGGAGTTTGGAGGTTGGGTTTGCTTCATTAATTTTGTCACACTTAATGTTGTAAATTGCCCCTTGTTACAGTGTCCCGCTTGCCACCTTTCGTTTGCTCTTTCCTTTTCTCTTCATTGGTTATTGTTATACTGTAACAGGATAGGTAGGAACATGTACGTTTAAATAACTTGCAGGAATGGGAGCTGAATTGATTAACTCTAGTCCAGGTGTATGGCGTCTCGCTCATCTCTTTGAAATTCCAGATTGTTATTGTTTGACCTAATAACGGAGTTGTAGACAGGTTTTATGTTACTATAGAGGTATCTTGTGCCACATGAGTGGAAGGCATCACTGTTTAGTGGTAGTAATGAACTTTTTCATGTTGTATATGGTATAAAGATATAAATTTCACATCCAATCTTCGGGACAGCCGTGTGGCTTTATAGTCACTTGGCGCGCTGCATGGTCATTACACACCACCTTAGGACGAGATGTTTGAGACCCGCAGGACGCTATTATTTTTTTTCTCTCTCTTTCTTTGTTTTTCTTTTGGCAGTTCAGCTTCATTCCGATGTCATTACCCCACGACACACAGTCACTCAAGTTCCCCCTTTTTTTTGTCGGAGGCTGGAGGTTGGATTTGCTTCATTTATCATACGTAATGTTGTAAATTGCCCTTGGTATACAGTGCCCCGCTTGCCACCTTTCGTTTTCTCTTTCCTTTTCTCTACGTTTGTTCCTGTTACACTGCACAAGACAGGTCGGAAAATAATTTACATAACACAACCGGAGCAGGAATGGCAACTGAATAAATTAACTCTAGGCCAGGTGTATGGCGTCTCGCTCGTCTCTTTCAAATTCAAGTTCTTATTGTTTGACCCAATAACGGAATTGTAGACAGGTTTTATGTTGCTATAGAGGTATCTTGTGCCACATGAGTAGAAGGCATCACTGTTTAGTAGTAGTAATGAACTTTTCATGTCCCTCCTTGTCAATTATAGTGTGTTCAAAGGGGTTGTGTGTCTATCTGCCAAAGAAAAGGAAAACCTTATTTTCGTCATGGCTATTTCTCTATACGTAACCGTAGGTGATGAGTATTGTTGGTATCTGAGCAGTGAATAGCACAGCATCAGGCTAAAATCCCCCTTAGTTATACGCGCTAAGCGTTCAATTTGATATATCTTTATTTATGTAGTCAATCACTGCTAATGGAGTTACAGAATTATGTTATGACACCTTTCACCGAAAGTTTGTAAAGCAAAGTTTATAGACAAGGCAAGCAATTGTACATGAATAATACCAATGATTTCAGAGGGAAATTATGGTATACCTAAATGTAAGGGTATCATTGCTTTGGAATTGCTGAGACAATATCTTGGCACGAGGGCTTCCACCTCTAATAACCTGATCCCTTTGAAGATGTGTCGGTCACGGGTGATCGTCATGATTCGTCTTTCACGTAGAAGCTTCCGTTCCACACTCTTAGTTCGAGAAGACTTACCATCATACTTCAAATTGTGATTAAAGGTAAAGACTCAAAATCAGACAAGTTGACGTGTTATGTCTATGGGGGGTGATTTTTTTTAAAACCATGCATTGACTTGACAACGTTTAAGCACCTTTATTTCAGCTGATTTTGCTCCATTTCCTCTCAAACTTAAGTATGTGGTAGCTCAGACAATAAGCTGCAGTAATCATGCATTTTATTTTTTCAAATCTCCTCATCAGGTTGATAATTTTGCAGCTAAAAACTGAAAATGAGAATGGAATGTGGACCAAACGATTCCTGAATCATCTTTCACATTATAAGCTTACGTTCCTCAAATTTTCTCGTCAAGACGTACATGGCCGAGAGGATAAAGGCGACGTCACAAGAGACGTGATGTTGCACACGTACGGGTTCGAACCCCAAAGGAGCACGAAACAAAATACTTATATCTTTTGCTTTTTTTTCTTTTATGGAGTATTCACCTTCGTCCATGTAGAAATCACGTTTTCATGTAAACGTACACACACACACACAGGTACACACACACACACACAGACACACACAATATCCCTTTGTTTTGTGTTGGAGACCACATTGCTTTGACAGGCAACTTGGACTTGAAATTACAAATGTTAAAGTGAAGATGACTCTTAAAAGACCGCATGGCCATGTTTGATTTTTTTTTTTTACAATATAAAGACCTATTGGTAAATATTCATTCACATATCCTTTCCAATCAACTTACTTGAACACGCCGACACCACACGAAATTTTCAATTAGTTGCATGACAGAAACAATTTCATCTGAATTATGTAGGACTGTATAAAGAATTGGACTTCACGAATATTTCTCAATATTACTTCAAGTCGCTACTTAACATTATTTTCGTTGTCGATCACTGAAAATGAGAATGGAATCTGGTTGAAACGATTCCCGATTTATCTTTGTAACTGTATATTGATCGAATCCACGCGGCCACTCGTGGGAAGTTGAATAGCGCTATCAGTCACTTGACGTATATAGCCAAAAAACTGAATATCAATGTAAATTTGTGTTGTGTATAGCATACATAGATAGATTTAAGTTTCGCACAAGATCATCGGATCTTCCGTGTGGCAGAATCGCTTAGCACGCTGCGTGTTTATAATGCCCGACCGGAAGGAGAGAAGTTAATCGAGTCCCGCAGGACTTTTTCCTTTTATTTCTTTTTTTCTTTTTTTTTCTGCAGTTCAGCTTCACTCTTATGTCATGAACACAGCTACTCTATTCCCCTTGTTTTGCATTGGAGTTTGGAGGTTGGGTTTGCTTCATTAATTTTGTCACACTTAATGTTGTAAATTGCCCCTTGACACAGTACCCCGCTTGCCACCATTCGTTTTCTCTTTCCTTTTCTCTTCATTTGTTCTTGTTATACTGTAGCAGGATATTTAGGAACGTGTACGTTTACATAACTAACATGAATGGGAACTGAATTAATTAACTCTAGTCCAGGTGCATGGCGTCTCGCTTATCTCTTTGGAATTCCAGGTTGTTATTGTTTGACCAAATAACGAAGTTAAAGACAGGCAGGGAAGGAAGTGACTTGATATTGCTTCATAATGAGGAATTTCGGGCAACACCTTTCCAAGTGTAGTGATTATGACGGGGTTCTCTGTCGTTTATTTTCGTCATGGCTGTTTCACTAGTTAGCCATAGGTGATATATGTTGCTGGCATCTTGGAGAATAGAACAGATCAGTACCAAACTGGAATAGCCCTATAAGCAATGTGGTAAGCGTTCAATTTTTTGCATTATCTTTCTTCTTTAAAGTCAATCACTACTGATCGAAATACACACTATAATATGACACGTTCCACTGGTAGTTTAGGAAAAGGGAGTTAATACACGATGCAATGATAAATGTGCTACCATTGATTTTAGAGACGTCATTGTGGTGTGGTACTGGTGATGGTAAGGGAACCATAGATTGCTTTTAAAGTAATGAGACAATCATTGGACCTTTGCATCAACACCGTATTCCCATCTAGAATATAATGCGGCGTGCGGCGTTTTTTAAAATCCTGACGTGGACATTTTCTTTTTCTTGTTTTTAATTTACGAATGTTATATCTAAATTTGTTTCTTTCCCCTAACATTTTTTTTTTGTTGAATATAAAGTTGGACGTTCCTTGACCGAGTCGAAGAGCAGCGATTTAGTTACAGTTTCAATGCATCTTGTTTACCATCTTCTCTGACATTAAATTGATGGTTTTTATATTTGACATTGTCTGTCTATTTGCCTGTTTATGCTCATAAAACACTGCTATAACAACTAATACCTTTGCTTCACTTGTCACACGCAATGATATGGATTGCAGTTGTGCATGCAGTTTTACTTCTGCCACCTCTCGTTTTTCTCTCCCCTTTTCCCTCACTTTGGTTTTGTTATACTGCAGATGGGAATGATTACACTAACATAACCCAACTTGAAGTAGGAATGAGAACTGAATAAATTAACTCTAGGCCAGGTGAATATAGCGTCTCACTCATCTCTTTGAAATTTCAAGTTGTCATTGTTCGACCAACGGAGTTGAAGACAGGCTTTATGTTGCTATAGAGGTATCTCGCGCCACATGAATGGAATGCATACGCTGTTTAGTATTAGTAATGAATTTTTTCATGTCCATCCCTGCCAATAAAAGTGAAGTGTGTTTGACGGGGTTCTGTGTCATTCTGCCTATGAGAAAGGAAAGTTTTATTTTCGCCATGGTTGTTTCTCTATGCGTGGCCGTGGGTGATGGGTGTTGTTGGCATCTGGGCAGTAAAGAACCGAGTATCATGCTATAATACCCCCCCCCCCTAGGTTCTAAGCGTTCAATACGGTGATATATCTCTCTTCTTTATCATGTCAATCACTGCTGATGGAATTACAGAGTTATGTTATGACACGTTTCACTCAAAGCTTAAAAAACAAAGTTTATGCAAGATACAAGCAATGGTGCATGAGTCCTATAGGCCATTGATTTTAGATGAGAAATTATGATATGCCTATAGTAGGGGTGTCATTGATTAGGAATTATTAATGACACGATTAAGCACTCCTTCCACTTCTAACTCTCCCCTTTGAATGTGTGTCGATCACGTGAGATCGTCATAAATTATCATTCACGTATAAGCTTTCGTTCAAAGTGTACTCTTAGTTGGAGGAGACCTATAGTTACATGGTTAAAGGCGATGTCTCTTTCGCTGGAGCCGTACGTTTGGCCCGTTTTTCTTTTGCCCTTTTCTCTTTAATTGAGGTATCACTTTCGTCCAGGATAAATCACATTCTCATGTAAACAGACTCACTTGCTCTGTATCCCTTGTTTTGTATCGGAGGCTTCATTGGTTTTACTGCTGGTAAATCTCACAGGCTTGTATATAGCTGTAAGAGCTCTCTGAACTGATCATTATGATAGCAAGATTAGAGGGAGTCATATTGGTTATGTAAATAATGGTCAAAGGTCATGTTTTAAAAGGCCACTGTTAAAGCCAGGATGGTTATAAACACTTAATTGTCATGTTTTATTTGTACGTGCCGAGGATCCCTTGGACCCCGTTTACAGTGTGACGCTCGGCCGCGCCGAGCCCACCTTCATTTCGGTGTAAACGCGCAAAAGGCCAAATGCGGGGCCAAATTTGGCCTCGCATTAGGCCACGCTCTGGAGGTGGTCTCGGCCGCGGCCGAGCCGCGGTCGCGCCCGGCCTTTTTCTCAGTGTAAACGCAAACTGGGCTAAATGCGCGGCCAATTCTAGTCTGGCTTCCAAACCCTCGCCTGTACTATTTCGCTATTCAGGATATTAACCACTGCAACGTCGAAAACTAGTATAGTTGAAGGTGGTTTTGTCCTGCAAAGGATTTTCTCCTTCGGCAAAAGCCTTTGCCCGAACGGCGACTTCGTCGCCACGGAATTCAGTTGGCAAAGGATCTGAAAACCAGACAATACCAAATTGCGTTTGTTTACAAGTACAGCGCCACTACGACAAAATAATGAAAGGTTTGAATCAAAAGCGCGGTCGAGTCCGGCAGTGTAAACGGACTAAATTGCGGGGCTCGGCCTCGCAATTGAGGTTGGCCGCGGCCGCGGCTCCGCCCAGCCCCGCACCGTTAACGGGGTCTAAGTTTATGCACTGTACGTACTCAAAAAGTCCGTAAATCAACTTAGTCGCACACGCACAGAATTTCCACCTAGTTTGTGTGACAGAAAAACAAATGTGATCTGAATAATGTAGGCCCAAAAAAGTTCAACTAAGTATCTCATTATGACTTCCAGGTGCTATATTGCATTCTTTTCTTTGTCGATCACGGATAACCGATATCTGATGACCCCAAGCGTATCACCTAACTCGTCTTTAAAGTGACGAATTTCATGTCTCGATTTCCGTATCGTGATGACCCGCATGCAGCGTATCACCTCACAGATGACTGTCATCTGTCGTATTAAAAGTGACGAGTTTTCATGTCTCGTTTTTTATTCTTCTTTCTTTCTGCCACATTTTGTGTCGTCAATATCTCAACAATGACATTACGGAATAACATGACATTTTCAGTCAACATGTCTCATAACAATATCTAGCCACAATAAGGTTTTCATGACAGTAACATATCTATGACGTCATCTAGGCGCCATTTTGTGATTTTCGGACCTTGTCACATGATCGATCATAACTTCATAACTAGATATCATTTCTGTATCATTTTCGGTGGACACAAAGTTCAGGTCACGCTCTATCTTACATTTTAACGCTAGTTACCCAGGTCATCATTACGCGCGCGTTTGCGCGCGTCAAAATTTTAAAAGGCTCAAAACGACTTCCCAATGGGAAATCTCGAAGTTTCAGACAATTTTAAGCGTTTCAAACATTTTCTCGCGTGCGCGTCCGTCCGCGCAATTTCGCGCGCAGAGGGCGTAACTAACATGAAAATGCAATTTTTATGACTGATTTGGATTTCTGATACTTTGAGTAACAATATCCATTGATTTCCGATCGATTTTGACCTATAACAAAGGAATGCACTGGCGTCAAAGTTGAAATTCCGCGCGCGCGTCTTTCTGCAAATATAGTGAAAAAACATGTTTTTGTTTATGTCGCCATAGCTCTTTAAATCGTCCATTGACCCTATATTTCTATTGCATATTACAAAAGCATATGAATTGGAAATAACGTTTCAAGTACCAATATTGCCAGGAAAACTCATGACGTCATCATATCATCATCTGAAATCAAAAAAGTGGAATTAATTTTTTTGAGGTACTCTTTCTGACATTCATTTACTCGTATCTCTATTGTTTAAGCTTAATATCACCCCAAATTCAGATATGTTTTACTTTGAACATTTGCCTTTCAAGTCCATGTCATGGTTTTGAAATTTGATGACGTCATCATACTTTAAATTGTGATTAAAGGTAAAGACGCAAAATCGGACAAGTTTACGTGTTATGTCTATGGGAGGTGATTTTTTTAAAAACCATACATTGACTTGACAACGTTTAAGCACCTTTATCTCAGATGATTTTGCTTCATTTCCTCTGAAAATTAAGTATGTTGTAGCTGTGACAATAAGCTGCAGTAATCATGCATTTTATTCTTTGAAATCTCCTCATCAGGTTGACAATTTTGCAATTTAAAACTGAAAATGAGAATGGAATGCGGACGAAACGATTCCTGATTCATCTTTCACGTACATAAGTTTACGTTCCTCTAATTTTCTCGTCGAGACGTATGGCCGAGTGGTTAGAGGTGTCGTCACAGAAACGTGAGGTTGCACACGTACGGGTTCGAACCTCACAAGAGCACGAAAGAAAATAATAATTTTTTTTTTACTTTTTTTCTTCAATGGAGTACTACACCTTTGTCCATGTAGAAGTCACGTTCGCATGTAAACACACCTATACGCACACACTCACACAGTATCCCTTTGTTTATCGTTGGAGACTGCATTGCTTCGACTGCTGCAAAATATTGCAGGCTGGGCTTTTCAAGCTGATCATGGTATATTGTAACAAAATGAAATTTGTTCATATCAATTCAGTAACACAATGTAGTCGTGGTTACTTTGTGCTGATTTTATACATGTAAGAAGCTATACATTGTAAAAAAAGGTATTTGAATTGTTCCTTTAAGTCAGTCTTCTGTATTGATGATTATTTGTCAATTAGTGGTTTTTGTGGAGTTTCAGATAATGATAAAAAGTATGTATGATAAGTGCAGCGATACTTTCTACAGTTAGTTCAAAGTTGTGTTACAGAGGTTTGATACATACATTTAGCATTGTGTTTGTGTGTCCACGTGTGTATACAGGTTGGCCATATGGCACATTCTAGACAATAAATCTTAATTAATTAGCAAACGCGATCAGCTATGGAACTGAATATGGTACTAATGTATGATGTTCATGATTCTCATTAAACTGTGACGAGTTTAAAGAGATAGCTTAACTGTGTGTAAAAATAAAGCAATAATAAGGAAATTTTAAGGGAATTTGATAACCATGCCTATAATAATTTCATACAGGTACTAATAGCTGCCTCATATTCGTGTGATTGATCGTCATGTCAATAGCAAACTGACAACGTACGATTAATATATTATACATTAAACAACTGTCTTTCAAATCCATATCGATGTTTTCTAGTTTGATGACGTCATCATACTTTAAATTGTGATAAAAGTAAAGACACAAAATCGGACAAGTTTACGTGTTATGTCTATGGGAGGTGATTTTTTTTAAAACCATGCATTGACTTGACAACGTTTAAGCACCTCTATCTCAGCTGATTTTGCTTCATTTCCTCTGAAACTTTAGTATGTTGTAGCTGAGACAATAAGCTGCAGTAATCATGCATTTTATTCTTTGAAATCTCCTCATCAGATTGACAATTTTGCAGTTTAAAACTGAAAATGAAAATGGAATGTGGACAAAACGATTCCTCATGTATCTTTCACATACATAAGTTTACGTTCCCCATATTTTCTCGTCGAGACGTATGGCCGAGTGGCTAAAGGCGACGTCTCAGAGACGTAAGGTTGCGGGTTGGAACCCCACAAGATCACGAAACAAAATACTTAGCTATTTTACTTTTTTTTCTTCAATTTTGTATTACATATTCGTCCATGTAGAAATCACGTACGTATATAAACGCACCTATACACACACACAGACACACACACACACGCCATATCCCTCTTTTTTGTGTGTTGGAGACCACATTGCTTCGACTGCAGCACAATTTTGCAGGTTGACTTTGTCAAACCGATCATAGTATGTAATGACGACGACTGAGGTGTTGTACTTTGAACAATTGTCTTTCAAGACGATGTCATTGTTTTGTAATTTGATGACGTCATTACACTGAAAATTGTGATTAAAGGCAAGGTATCAAAACCAGCCGATTATAGGTTTTATGTCTGCGGGACGTATTTTTCCCAAGTTGCCAGAAATGGCATAGCGACCTCAGTCGTTACAAGGCCGCTTTTCCGTCTAGCAATGCAATAGATGTTCACACGGCCACGTTGGTTGAGTGGGCATTGACTTTCCCCCTGTTATATCTATACATTGTTTTTTTTTTGTCTTACCATTTCCGTGGATGACCCGTGGCCGAGTGGTTACAGAAACGGTTTCGCATGTACGCTCAATATAACTTCAAGGTGCCTATATCACTTTCTTTTCTTTGTCGATCACAGATGACTGTCATCTGATGACCACAAGCGTATCACCTAACTCGTCCTCAATGTGACGAGTTTTCATGTCTCGTTTTTTATTAGGTGATACGCTATCAGCGTATCACCTATTGTGATTGCCAAAATTTCTCTTTTTTTTTATTCTTCTTTCTTTCTGCCACATTTTGTGTCGTCAATATCTCAACAATGACATTACGGAATAACATGACATTTTCAGTCAACATGTCTCATAACAATATCTAGCCACAATAAGGTTTTCATGACAGTAACATATCTATGACGTCATCTAGGCGCCATTTTGTGATTTTCGGACCTTGTCACATGATCGATCATAACTTCATAACTAGATATCATTTCTGTATCATTTTCGGTGGACGCAAAGTTCAGGTCACGCTCTATCTTACATTTTAACGCTAGTTACCCAGGTCATCATTACGCGCGCGTTTGCGCGCGTCAAAATTTTAAAAGGCTCAAAACGACTTCCCAATGGGAAATCTCGAAGTTTCAGACAATTTTAAGCGTTTCAAACATTTTCTCGCGTGCGCGTCCGTCCGCGCAATTTCGCGCGCAGAGGGCGTAACTAACATGAAAATGCAATTTTTTTGACTGATTTGGATTTCTGATACTTTGAGTAACAATATCCATTGATTTCCGATCGATTTTGACCTATAACAAAGGAATGCACTGGCGTCAAAGTTGAAATTCCGCGCGCGCGTCTTTCTGCAAATATAGTGAAAAAACATGTTTTTGTTTATGTCGCCATAGCTCTTTAAATCGTCCATTGACCCTATATTTTTATTGCATATTACAAAAGCATATGAATTGGAAATAACGTTTCAAGTACCAATATTGCCAGGAAAACTCATGACGTCATCATATCATCATCTGAAATCAAAAAAGTGGAATTAATTTTTTTGAGGTACTCTTTCTGACATTCATTTACTCGTATCTCTATTGTTTAAGCTTAATATCACCCCAAATTCAGATATGTTTTACTTTGAACATTTGCCTTTCAAGTCCATGTCATGGTTTTGAAATTTGATGACGTCATCATACTTTAAATTGTGATTAAAGGTAAAGACGCAAAATCGGACAAGTTTACGTGTTATGTCTATGGGAGGTGATTTTTTTAAAAACCATACATTGACTTGACAACGTTTAAGCACCTTTATCTCAGATGATTTTGCTTCATTTCCTCTGAAAATTAAGTATGTTGTAGCTGTGACAATAAGCTGCAGTAATCATGCATTTTATTCTTTGAAATCTCCTCATCAGGTTGACAATTTTGCAATTTAAAACTGAAAATGAGAATGGAATGCGGACGAAACGATTCCTGATTCATCTTTCACGTACATAAGTTTACGTTCCTCTAATTTTCTCGTCGAGACGTATGGCCGAGTGGTTAGAGGTGTCGTCACAGAAACGTGAGGTTGCACACGTACGGGTTCGAACCTCACAAGAGCACGAAAGAAAGTAATAATTTTTTTTTTTACTTTTTTTCTTCAATGGAGTACTACATCTTCGTCCATGTAGAAGTCACGTTCGCATGTAAACACACCTATACGCACACACTTACACAGTATCCCTTTGTTTATCGTTGGAGACTGCATTGCTTCGACTGCTGCAAAATATTGCAGGCTGGGCTTTTCAAGCTGATCATGGTATATTGTAACAAAGTGAAATTTGTTCATATCAATTCAGTAACACAATGTAGTCGTGGTTACTTTGTGCTGATTTTATACATGTAAGAAGCTATACATTGTAAAAAAAGGTATTTGAATTGTTCCTTTAAGTCAGTCTTCTGTATTGATGATTATTTGTCAATTAGTGGTTTTTGTGGAGTTTCAGATAATTATAAAAAGTATGTATGATAAGTGCAGCGATACTTTCTACAGTTAGTTCAAAGTTGTGTTACAGAGGTTTGATACATACATTTAGCATTGTGTTTGTGTGTCCACGTGTGTATACAGGTTGGCCATATGGCACATTCTAGACAATAAATCTTAATTAATTAGCAAACGCGATCAGCTATGGAACTGAATATGGTACTAATGTATGATGTTCATGATTCTCATTAAACTGTGACGAGTTTAAAGAGATAGCTTAACTGTGTGTAAAAATAAAGCAATAATAAGGAAATTTTAAGGGAATTTGATAACCATGCCTATAATAATTTCATACAGGTACTAATAGCTGCCTCATATTCGTGTGATTGATCGTCATGTCAATAGCAAACTGACAACGTACGATTAATATATTATACATTAAACAACTGTCTTTCAAATCCATATCGATGTTTTCTAGTTTGATGACGTCATCATACTTTAAATTGTGATAAAAGTAAAGACACAAAATCGGACAAGTTTACGTGTTATGTCTATGGGAGGTGATTTTTTTTAAAACCATGCATTGACTTGACAACGTTTAAGCACCTCTATCTCAGCTGATTTTGCTTCATTTCCTCTGAAACTTTAGTATGTTGTAGCTGAGACAATAAGCTGCAGTAATCATGCATTTTATTCTTTGAAATCTCCTCATCAGATTGACAATTTTGCAGTTTAAAACTGAAAATGAAAATGGAATGTGGACAAAACGATTCCTCATGTATCTTTCACATACATAAGTTTACGTTCCCCATATTTTCTCGTCGAGACGTATGGCCGAGTGGCTAAAGGCGACGTCTCAGAGACGTAAGGTTGCGGGTTGGAACCCCACAAGATCACGAAACAAAATACTTAGCTATTTTACTTTTTTTTCTTCAATTTTGTATTACATATTCGTCCATGTAGAAATCACGTACGTATATAAACGCACCTATACACACACACAGACACACACACACACGCCATATCCCTCTTTTTTGTGTGTTGGAGACCACATTGCTTCGACTGCAGCACAATTTTGCAGGTTGACTTTGTCAAACCGATCATAGTATGTAATGACGACGACTGAGGTGTTGTACTTTGAACAATTGTCTTTCAAGACGATGTCATTGTTTTGTAATTTGATGACGTCATTACACTGAAAATTGTGATTAAAGGCAAGGTATCAAAACCAGCCGATTATAGGTTTTATGTCTGCGGGACGTATTTTTCCCAAGTTGCCAGAAATGGCATAGCGACCTCAGTCGTTACAAGGCCGCTTTTCCGTCTAGCAATGCAATAGATGTTCACACGGCCACGTTGGTTGAGTGGGCATTGACTTTCCCCCTGTTATATCTATACATTGTTTTTTTTTTTGTCTTACCATTTCCGTGGATGACCCGTGGCCGAGTGGTTACAGAAACGGTTTCGCATGTACGCTCAATATAACTTCAAGGTGCCTATATCACTTTCTTTTCTTTGTCGATCACAGATGACTGTCATCTGATGACCACAAGCGTATCACCTAACTCGTCCTCAATGTGACGAGTTTTCATGTCTCGTTTTTTATTAGGTGATACGCTATCAGCGTATCACCTATTGTGATTGCCAAAATTTCTCTTTTTTTTATTCTTCTTTCTTTCTGCCACATTTTGTGTCGTCAATATCTCAACAATGACATTACGGAATAACATGACATTTTCAGTCAACATGTCTCATAACAATATCTAGCCACAATAAGGTTTTCATGACAGTAACATATCTATGACGTCATCTAGGCGCCATTTTGTGATTTTCGGACCTTGTCACATGATCGATCATAACTTCATAACTAGATATCATTTCTGTATCATTTTCGGTGGACGCAAAGTTCAGGTCACGCTCTATCTTACATTTTAACGCTAGTTACCCAGGTCATCATTACGCGCGCGTTTGCGCGCGTCAAAATTTTAAAAGGCTCAAAACGACTTCCCAATGGGAAATCTCGAAGTTTCAGACAATTTTAAGCGTTTCAAACATTTTCTCGCGTGCGCGTCCGTCCGCGCAATTTCGCGCGCAGAGGGCGTAACTAACATGAAAATGCAATTTTTTTGACTGATTTGGATTTCTGATACTTTGAGTAACAATATCCATTGATTTCCGATCGATTTTGACCTATAACAAAGGAATGCACTGGCGTCAAAGTTGAAATTCCGCGCGCGCGTCTTTCTGCAAATATAGTGAAAAAACATGTTTTTGTTTATGTCGCCATAGCTCTTTAAATCGTCCATTGACCCTATATTTCTATTGCATATTACAAAAGCATATGAATTGGAAATAACGTTTCAAGTACCAATATTGCCAGGAAAACTCATGACGTCATCATATCATCATCTGAAATCAAAAAAGTGGAATTAATTTTTTTGAGGTACTCTTTCTGACATTCATTTACTCGTATCTCTATTGTTTAAGCTTAATATCACCCCAAATTCAGATATGTTTTACTTTGAACATTTGCCTTTCAAGTCCATGTCATGGTTTTGAAATTTGATGACGTCATCATACTTTAAATTGTGATTAAAGGTAAAGACGCAAAATCGGACAAGTTTACGTGTTATGTCTATGGGAGGTGATTTTTTTAAAAACCATACATTGACTTGACAACGTTTAAGCACCTTTATCTCAGATGATTTTGCTTCATTTCCTCTGAAAATTAAGTATGTTGTAGCTGTGACAATAAGCTGCAGTAATCATGCATTTTATTCTTTGAAATCTCCTCATCAGGTTGACAATTTTGCAATTTAAAACTGAAAATGAGAATGGAATGCGGACGAAACGATTCCTGATTCATCTTTCACGTACATAAGTTTACGTTCCTCTAATTTTCTCGTCGAGACGTATGGCCGAGTGGTTAGAGGTGTCGTCACAGAAACGTGAGGTTGCACACGTACGGGTTCGAACCTCACAAGAGCACGAAAGAAAGTAATAATTTTTTTTTTTACTTTTTTTCTTCAATGGAGTACTACATCTTCGTCCATGTAGAAGTCACGTTCGCATGTAAACACACCTATACGCACACACTTACACAGTATCCCTTTGTTTATCGTTGGAGACTGCATTGCTTCGACTGCTGCAAAATATTGCAGGCTGGGCTTTTCAAGCTGATCATGGTATATTGTAACAAAGTGAAATTTGTTCATATCAATTCAGTAACACAATGTAGTCGTGGTTACTTTGTGCTGATTTTATACATGTAAGAAGCTATACATTGTAAAAAAAGGTATTTGAATTGTTCCTTTAAGTCAGTCTTCTGTATTGATGATTATTTGTCAATTAGTGGTTTTTGTGGAGTTTCAGATAATTATAAAAAGTATGTATGATAAGTGCAGCGATACTTTCTACAGTTAGTTCAAAGTTGTGTTACAGAGGTTTGATACATACATTTAGCATTGTGTTTGTGTGTCCACGTGTGTATACAGGTTGGCCATATGGCACATTCTAGACAATAAATCTTAATTAATTAGCAAACGCGATCAGCTATGGAACTGAATATGGTACTAATGTATGATGTTCATGATTCTCATTAAACTGTGACGAGTTTAAAGAGATAGCTTAACTGTGTGTAAAAATAAAGCAATAATAAGGAAATTTTAAGGGAATTTGATAACCATGCCTATAATAATTTCATACAGGTACTAATAGCTGCCTCATATTCGTGTGATTGATCGTCATGTCAATAGCAAACTGACAACGTACGATTAATATATTATACATTAAACAACTGTCTTTCAAATCCATATCGATGTTTTCTAGTTTGATGACGTCATCATACTTTAAATTGTGATAAAAGTAAAGACACAAAATCGGACAAGTTTACGTGTTATGTCTATGGGAGGTGATCTTTTTTAAAACCATGCATTGACTTGACAACGTTTAAGCACCTCTATCTCAGCTGATTTTTCTTCATTTCCTCTGAAACTTTAGTATATTGTAGCTGAGACAATAAGCTGCAGTAATCATGCATTTTATTCTTTGAAATCTCCTCATCAGATTGACAATTTTGCAGTTTAAAACTGAAAATGAGAATGGAATGTGGACAAAACGATTCCTCATGTATCTTTCACATACATAAGTTTACGTTCCCCATATTTTCTCGTCGAGACGTATGGCCGAGTGGCTAAAGGCGACGTCTCAGAGACGTAAGGTTGCGGGTTGGAACCCCACAAGATCACGAAACAAAATACTTAGCCATTTTACTTTTTTTTCTTCAATTTTGTATTACATATTCGTCCATGTAGAAATCACGTACGTATATAAACGCACCTATACACACACACAGACACACACACACACGCCATATCCCTCTTTTTTGTGTGTTGGAGACCACATTGCTTCGACTGCAGCACAATTTTGCAGGTTGACTTTGTCAAACCGATCATAGTATGTAATGACGACGACTGAGGTGTTGTACTTTGAACAATTGTCTTTCAAGACGATGTCATTGTTTTGTAATTTGATGACGTCATTACACTGAAAATTGTGATTAAAGGCAAGGTATCAAAACCAGCCGATTATAGGTTTTATGTCTGCGGGACGTATTTTTCCCAAGTTGCCAGAAATGGCATAGCGACCTCAGTCGTTACAAGGCCGCTTTTCCGTCTAGCAATGCAATAGATGTTCACACGGCCACGTTGGTTGAGTGGGCATTGACTTTCCCCCTGTTATATCTATACATTGTTTTTTTTTTTTTGTCTTACCATTTCCGTGGATGACCCGTGGCCGAGTGGTTACAGAAACGGTTTCGCATGTACGCTCAATATAACTTCAAGGTGCCTATATCACATTCTTTTCTTTGTCGATCACAGATGACTGTCATCTGATGACCACAAGCGTATCACCTAACTCGTCCTCAATGTGACGAGTTTTCATGTCTCGTTCTTCTTTCTTTCTGCCACATTTTGTGTCGTCAATATCTCAACAATGACATTACGGAATAACATGACATTTTCAGTCAACATGTCTCATGACAAAATCTAGCCACAATAAGGTTTTCATGACAGTAACATATCTATGACGTCATCTAGGCGCCATTTTGTGATTTTCGGACCTTGTCACATGATCGATCATAACTTCATAACTGGATATCATTTCTGTATCATTTTCGGTGGACATAAAGTTCAGGTCACGCTCTATCTTACTTTTTAACGCTAGTTACCCAGGTCTTCATTACGCGCGCGTTTGCGCGCGTCAAAATTTTAAAAGGCTCAAAACGACTTCCCAATGGGAAATCTCGAAGTTTCAGACAATTTTAAGCGTTTCAAACATTTTCTCGCGTGCGCGTCCGTCCGCGCAATTTCGCGCGCAGAGGGCGTAAGCAACATGAAAATGCATTCTTTTTTGACTGATTTGGATTCCTGATACTTTGAGTAACAATATCCATTGATTTCCGATCGATGTTGACCTATAACAAAGAAATGCACTGGCGTCAAAGTTGAAATTCCGCGCGCGCGTCTTTCTGCAAATATAGTGAAAAAACATGTCTTTGTTTATTTCGGCATAGCTCTTTAAATCGTCCATTGACCCTATATTTCTATTGCATATTACAAAAGCATATGAATTGGAAATAACGTTTCAAGTACCAATATTGCCAGGAAAACTCATGACGTCATCATATCATCATCTGAAATCAAAAAAGTGGAATTAATTTTTTTGAGGTACTGTTTCTGTCATTCATTTACTCGTATCTCTGTTGTTTAAGCTCAATATTATCCCAAATTCAGATATGTTGTACTTTGAACATTTGCCTTTGAAGTCCATATCATGCTTTTGATATTTGATGACGTCATCATACCTTAAATTGTGATTAAAGGTAAAGACGCAAAATCGGACAAGTTTACGTGTATTGTCTATGGGAGGTGAGTTTTTTTTAAACCATGCATTGACTTAACAACGTTTAAGCACCTTTATCTCAGCTGATTTTGTTTCATTTCCTCTGAAACTTAAGTATGTTGTAGCTGTGACAATAAGCTGCAGTAATCATGCATTTTATTCTTTGAAATCTCCTCATGAGGTTGACAATTTTGCAATTTAAAACTGAAAATGAGAATGGAATGTGGACGAAACGATTCCTGATTCATCTTTCACGTACATAAATCTACGTTCCTCTAATTTTCTCGTCGAGACGTATGGCCGAGTGGTTAGAGGCGTCGTCTCAGAAACGTGAGGTTGCACACGTACGGGTTCGAACCTCACAAGAGCACGAAAGAAAATAATTATTTTTTTAATTTGTTTTTTCTTCAATGGAGTACTACACCTTCGTCCATGTAGAAATCACGTTCGCATGTAAACACAACTATACGCACACACCCACATAGTATCCCTTCGTTTTGCGTTGGAGACTGCATTACTTCGACTGCTGCAAAATTTTGCAGGCTGGGCTTTTCAAACTGATTTAAAATATTGTAATAAAATGAAATTTGTTCATATCAATTCAGTAACACAATGTAGTCGTGGTTACTTTGTGCTGATTTATACATGGAACAAGCTATACATTGTAAAAAAGGTATTTGAATTGTTCCTTTAAGTCAGTCTTCTGTATTGATGATTATTTGTCAATTAGTGGTTTTTGTGGAGTTTCAGATAGTGATAAAAAGTATAGATGATAAGTACAGCGATAATTCCTCCAGTTAGTTCAAAGTTGTGTTACAGAGGTTTGATACATACATTTGACACATTCTAGACAATTAATCTTAATTAATTAGCAAACGTGATCAGCTATGGAACTGAATATGGTACTAATGTATGATGTTAATGATTCTAATTAAACTGTGACGAGTTTAAAGGGATAGCTTAAGTGTGTGAAAAAATAAAGCAATTATAAGGAAATTTTAGGGGAATTTGATAACCATGTCTTTAATAATTTCATACAGGTACTAATTGCTGCCTCATGGTCATGTGATCGATCGTCATGTCAATAGCAAACTGACAACGTACGATGAATATGTTATACATTGAACAACTTTCAAGTCCATATCGTTGTTTTCTAATTTGATGACGTCATCATGCTAGAAGGTATGGTTAAAGGCAAGATACCGAAATCAGCGAAGATTATACGTTATGTCTATGAAAGGGGATTTTTGTTTTTTAACCATGCATTGTTTTAACCAGGCTTGTTAGAGAAGATTGATGTCCCCTTATGTGCTATTCATTGCAGTGGGACGAATTGTAATGATCATTACTGTGATATAGATAATTTTCATGAGAATATAATTAGTGCATGTTTGACAGCAGCTAATGTAATATTTGATAAAGATATTTCAGAAGTCAAGAGTAAAGTGATACCTGGCTGGAATGAATATGTTGATCCGTTTTTTAAAAATGCATTGTTTTGGCATAAGATGTGGGTTGAGAATGGACGTCCACAAGAGGGTCAGTTGTTTGAGATTAGAAAGAAATCAAGGGCTGAATATCATAAAGCTCTAAAAAGAATACTGAAAGAGTCTGAATCAATAAAAAGTGATAAAATTGCTGCGGCTATTGCATCTGCTAATTCAAAAAAATTGTGGAAAGAGGTAAAAAAATGTAACAGTGTTAAAAATGTGAAAAGATATCCAAATGTAGTTGATGGAAAGCAGGGAAAAGAGGATATTGCTGAAATGTTTGCACACAAATTTGAGAATCTGTATAACAGTGTTTCCTTTGATGAAAGAGAAATGGCTATTCTCAAAAACAACATTGATAGTCTACTGAATGAAAAATGCAGGCGTGATTCATGTACTCATGGTGATCATGGTATATCAGCAGCTGAAGTGTTCAATGCTATAAAAAAGCTGAATAAGTTGAAGAAAGACGATATTACTGGAGTAATGTCAGATCATTTTATTTATGGTAACAACGCTGTAAGTGGATATGTTGCTTTGTTGTTTACCGCAATGATTAGACATGGGTATACACCTGAAAATATGCTTAGAAACACAATGGTCCCTATTCCAAAGGGAAGATGGGCAAATCTTGGAAACTCATGTAATTTTCGTGCAATAACTTTGAGTAATTATAATTGGAAAAATCTTAGAATTAGTTATTATGAATAGAGAACTAGATCATTTATGCACAAGTGATCTACAGTTTGGGTTTAAAGAGGGGATATCTACGACAATGTGCACAAGTATGGTTAGAGAAACAGTTTCATATTTTCTCCATGATAAGAGCAATGTTTATGGTCTTGTGTTGGATGCCAGCAAAGCTTTTGATAGAGTCAACTTTGTGAGATTATTTGAAATTATGTTATGCAAAGGGGTGTGTCCAATGTTTTGCAAGCTGTTGCTAAATATGTACTTAGATCAGAAGATCAGACTCAGATGGAATGGAGTTTATTCTGATTTTTTCACAGTTTCAAATGGAGTTAAACAAGGTGGTATATTGTCTCCATGTATGTTCTGTCTCTATATTGATGGGCTTCTGCATCAACTGCAGGCACTCGGTGAAGGATGTTACATGGGTCAAATGTTTAGTGGCGTTTTCTCATATGCTGATGATTTGATCATTTTATCCCCAAATGTGTCAGCTCTGAAGGAAATGATTACTATCTGTCAAAAATATGCTTCTCAATTTGATTTGAAGTTTAATAGTGACAAAAGTCAGCTTATTATATTCAAATGTGATGGAAAAGAAGTTGTAGATCCAAGGATAACAATTAATGGAGAGTATGTGAAAGTTGTAGACAATATATGTCATCTTGGTCATATTATTACAAATGATATTTTGCATGCTGATTTGTCTAAAATTAATGGTGATTTTAACCGTCAGTGTAATATTTTACTGAGTAATTTTAGATATGCCAAGTGTGAGGTACGTAATGTTTTGTTTCAAAAATTTTGTTGTAGCTTTTATGGCTCTCAGTTATGTCCATTATATGACTCCTCTTTAGATGCGTTATATAGACACTGGAGAACTGCTGTTCGAAGAATATGGAAAATTCCATGGCAGACACATAATGCATTCTTGCCTTTTTTATCAGCAATGATGAGCCCTGAATTATGGTTCCATAGAAGGTGTTTGAATTTTATAATAAAATCTTTAAACACAAAGAATCAGATTGTTTCTTATATAACAGGAATGAGTAGATTTGGAGCATATTCTGTACTAGGTGGTAATTTGAGATTTTTGAATAGTAGGTATTTTTTAGACCAGTCGAAGATAAATGAAAGATGGAAGGCATTATGCGGTGAGATGGATGAAGCCATGAGGAATGCCGAGCAAATAAGGGAATTGATACATATGAGGGATTACAAAGAATTTTCTTTTTTAAACCCTCAAGAATGTAATGAGTTGATTTCGTATCTGTGTCTACATTAAGGTGGCATAGTGTAGCTGGAATGAAATACTTTCAGGGAGAATTGAGTTTTTGTACTGGCTACACTATTATACAGAACATAGAGTAAAAGATGCAATTTTTTTTTTCTTTTTATATCATCATGACTGCTTCGGGGACAGTTGTGCGTATACGGGTGCATAGTAGAACATCGTACTTATTGAACAATGTGTGCATGTCTATGAGAGCATGCACGGGCGCACGTGCGCACTTGTGTGTACACATCATGTAACATTGTACTAGTAGTCAGAGAGTGAGGTACATTGTGCTGGATTGGGTGCGTAGTTTTTTAGCCGGGATACGGATGGGTGCTGTGCTCCACTCACTTCCCCAAACAGTCAGAGCGGGCACGGGTGAGGGAGGGTTGATGGGCGAAAATATATGGATATCTGTTGGATCTCCCTGAGGGCAATTTTAGACCTATGTGTGTGTATGTTTAATTTTTTTTTTCTAATATTTCATTTCTGTATCCATGTCTACACATTGTATCTGCATGTTTTTAGGAATATTTTACTGTATATATATGTGCTTTGTAAGAAGCGAATAAAGAATATAATAATAATTGACTCGATAACGCTCGAGCACCTTTACCTCACTTGATTTTGCTTCATTTCCTCTGAAACTTAAGTATGTTGTAGCTGAGACAATAAGCTGCAGTAATCATACATTTCATTATTTTTTTTTATCTTCTCACCAGGTTGAGTATTTTGCAGCATAAAACTGAAAATGAGAATGGAAGATGGACGAAACGATTCCTGAGTCATCTTTCACATATAAGTTTACGTTCCTCATATTTTCTCGTCGAGACGTATGACTGAGAGGTTAAAGGCGACGTCTCAGAGACGTAAGGTTGCACACGTGCGTGATTAAAGGCAAGGTATCAAAAACCAGCCGATTATAGGTTTTATGTCTGCGGGACGTATTTTTCCCAAGTTGCCAGAAATGGCATAGCGACCTCAGTCGTTACAAGGCCGCTTTTCCGTCTAGCAATGCAATAGATGTTCACACGGCCACGTTTAATAGTTGAGTGGGCATTGACTTTCCCCCTGTTATATCTATACATTGTTGTGTGTATTTTTTTTTTGTCTTACCATTTCCGTGGATGACCCGTGGCCGAGTGGTTACAGAAACGGTTTGGCATGTACGCTCAATATATTTTCAAGGTGCCTATATCACATTCTTTTCTTTGTCGATCGCAGATGACCGTCATCTGATGACCACAAGCGTATCACCTAACTCGTCCTCAATGTGACGAGTTTTCATGTCTCGTTTTTTATTCTTCTTTCTTTCTGCCACATTTTGTGTCGTCAATATCTCAACAATGACATTACGGAATAACATGACATTTTCAGTCAACATGTCTCATAACAATATCTAGCCACAATAAGGTTTTCATGACAGTAACATATCTATGACGTCATCTAGGCGCCATTTTGTGATTTTCGGACCTTGTCACATGATCGATCATAACTTCATAACCAGATATCATTTCTGTATCATTTTTGGTGGACATAACGTTCAGGTCACGCTCTATCTTACATTTTAACGCTAGTTACCCAGGTCATCATTACGCGCGCAAACGCGCGCGTCAAAATTTTAAAAGGCTCAAAACGACTTCCCAATGGGAAATCTCGAAGTTTCAGACAATTTTAAGCGTTTCAAACATTTTTTCGCGTGCGCGTCCGTCCGCGCAATTTCGCGCGCAGAGGGCGTAACTAACATGAAAATGCAATTTTTTTGACTGATTTGGATTTCTGATACTTTGAGTAACAATATTCATTGATTTCCGATCGATTTTGACCTATAACAAAGGAATGCACTGGCGTCAAAGTTGAAATTCCGCGCGCGCGTCTTTCTGCATATATAGTGAAAAAACATGTCTGTTTATTTCGCCATAGCTCTTTAAATCGTCCTGTGACCCTATATTTCTATTGCATATTCCAAAAGCATATGAATTGGAAATAACGTTTCAAGTACCAATATTTCCAGGAAAACTCATGACGTCATCATATCATCATCTGAAATCAAAAAAGTGGAATTAATTTTTTGAGGTACTGTTTCTGACATTCATTTACTCGTATCTCTGTTGTTTAAGCTCAATATTATCCCAAATTCAGATATGTTGTACTGTCACAAATGTACACACTAGTAGTTATGTACGCATACATGTATGATGTACTGTATGCCTGGCTGTTTTAATGTGTATGTACACAGGTGGACCAGATTAATGGAGAACATTCTATGTGGTATAGATATAGTACATACAGGCTGACCAGATCAGTGGAGAATTTTCTAGGTGGTATACAATGTAACTACACAGTACATGCATGTAAGAGGAAATACATTATAACTCACTCAATCTAGAATGCTTTCACCCTTTCCAGAATTTTCTGGGATGTGCTTACATATTTGGCTGAGTGAGGCACTGTCCCTGTAGCCCAATGTGATTGGTAGTTATTTTTGGTAATGATGTTTTGTACATAGTTAGGCAGTGAGTCATCCAGGTTTCCTGGAACTTGGACTGGCTAGTAGGTTGGAGAGAGTTATAGAATGTGCTAGAAGGGGGGGTGAATGGATAGTATATAAGCCAGAGAAATTCTGCAGTAGGCAGAGTACCCAACACCTCTGCTCTGAGAGTTACGTCACTTCTGGCTCTGAAGCGTCTTGTTATAGTCAGTCCTGTGTTACCTGCTGACCTGTTATGTTTGTGGAGATAAGGCCTGGGAGACATTTTGCCTGCAGATAATTAATTTGCCTACATTGAAGATAGACTCCATATTTTTATGTCAATGGACATTGCTACGGAAAAGCTGTGACGGGCTGGATTCCTAGCTGGACAATATTAAGTGAATCATCATTCAACGCATCAACTGGACGTGGTCGTCACAACATTTGGACTCTGCACGTTTCGCCGTGGACGTATATCGTGGATTTTACCCCGGATCTATACCGTGGACTATCGTAACCTGTACCTCTGGAGTTACGTCAGAGGAATCATTCATCGGTGCATCGCGGATCATTCGTTTGTGCATCGAGCATCGTATTTGGACATTTCCAGGGATATTGCGTGTAATGCGTACGTAAGTGATTCCATTACTGACTATATTTGTTTCTATTGATCATTATTGTACTGATGTGAAACCGATTACCAGTCTGTACCCACAATATCACTGTTAATAAACCGCCTGAACATCAGTAGATTGTTTCTTTTGTGCGATCATTCTCAGAGTGATTTTGGTCGTAACAAAATTGGGGGCTTGTGTCCGAGAAGTGAATTTAAGCCAAAACTTAGAATTTGGAACGTTCCGGAATCCAGAACATTGGTACAGACAAAATACCAGTTGAGTTGATTGTTCAATTGTATATTGTGTGTTATACATTGTAACAATGTCAATCAGTACAATGGATGTTCAGGCATTTGTTCAGAGGACAGATTTGTCCCTCAAAGATTTGCAAAGGTTACGCAAATGTGATTTGACTGCTGTTGCACAGCATTTGAATGTAGATGTTCCACAAGGTGCAAGAAAGGCAGAAATTCTTGACTTAATAGCTGGTCACATGGAGCTCAAAGAAGAAATTGACACTCCAAATCAAGCTCAAATTTCTGATCAAATGCGGCTTGAGCTTGCTAGATTGGAAATGGAGAAAGAGAAGATGAGATTAGAAATGGAAATGAAGGAAAGAGAAATAGAAAGACAGCAAAGGGCTAGAGAAATGGAATTGAGAGAAAAGGAACTGGAAATTAAGAAATTCGAAGTGGAGCAACAAGTGAAATTACGTGAGATGGAATTGACTCATGCACAGACTGTTGGAAATCGTGAAAGGGCTCCCCCTGAATTTGATTTGGCCAAGAACATTCGATTGGTGCCAAAGTTTGAAGAAAACAGAGTCGATGCATATTTTGTGTCATTTGAGAAGGTGGCTGACAGTTTGAACTGGCCACAGGAATTTTGGCCCATGCTCCTTCAGAGTGTGTTTGTCGGCAAAGCAGCCGATGTGTACTCATCTCTCTCAAAAGAGCAATCACGTGACTATGCTACAGTCAAGAAGGCAGTGTTGAATGCTTATGAGTTGGTGCCAGAGGCGTACAGACACAAGTTCAGAAATTCGTACCGCAAACCAGGCCAGACACATGTTGAGTTTGCTCGTGAAAAAGAAATGATGTTTGATAGGTGGTACAGGTCCCTGAAAGTGGATCAGGACTTTGATAACCTACGTGAGGTTGTTCTCTTGGAAGAATTCAAAAAGAGTGTTGCTTTCAGTGTGAGGTCACATTTGGATGATCACAAAGTGACAAGTTTCCATAAAGCAGCCTTGATGGCTGATGAGTATGAGCTGACCCACAGAAATGACAACAGACCACCTTTCAGGAATTTCTCTGGAAATAAGAGAGACAAAAATCAGGCGAGCAATCCAAAGAATGCTGGTCCTGAAAAAGGCACGAGTTCTGAAACTTCATCGGCACCAAAGCCTCAATCTGACAAAGGGTCCAGTACAAGTGCAAATGTCATCAAATGTTTTCACTGTAACAAGACAGGGCATGTAAAGTCACAGTGTTGGAAGTTGCAAAACAAAACAAAGAAGGACTTGGGATTTGTTATGTCAAAAAGTGTCCTACCAGAAAACAGTGTCCCGTTCAGTGAAACACAGGCCATTGAAAGTCAATCTCCCAAATTCAAAGATAGGATGAAGCAGGTGGATGAGAGCTATCGTAGCTTTTTGTTTGATGGTGAGGTGACCCCATGTACTTCTGGTGAGGCAGGTAAGCCAGTGGTCATCCTGCGGGATACGGGGGCCTCTCAGTCGTTGATGGTGGATGGTGGTATGATTTTTCCACCAGATAGTGCAGTGAATGCAAAAGTCTTGATTCAGACTGTTGATGGCAGTTATATGTCAGTGCCACTGTATAGAGTGGATTTGAAGTGTGACCTAGTTTCTGGTCCTGTGACTGTTGGAGTTGTTCCTGAGTTGCCTATGGCAGGCATTGACTTCCTGTTGGGGAATGACTTGGCTGGGGACAAGGTGGTTGTGTCTCCAGTTGTTTCGGATAAGCCAGTGGTGGTTGCTGAAACTGAGCAGTTGCAGGAGGAATTTCCTGGGATTTTCCCAGATTGTGTTGTGACTAGGTCTCAGGCTCGTAGAGCTGTTCAAGATGATGCGGATTTTGCTGATGTGGAGGAGAATTCTGGTGTTTGGTTGGCAGAAACCTTTTTCAAGGATTTGAATGATGGGGTTGCTGTATTAGGCTCCGAGGCTAACAGTGATGGGCTGTTTAGCAAGTCTTCCCTGGTTAAAGCACAGCAGGCAGACTCTGAGTTGAAAGGCTTGTCTCAGACGGCGTGTTCTGAGGCTGAGGCTGAAAAGGTCCCTGAGTGCTATTATGTCAAAGATGGCATTTTGATGAGGAAGTGGAGACCTCCCCATAGGCCAGCTGATGAGGATTGGACGGTGGTCCGTCAAGTTGTTGTCCCTCCTAGTTACCGCGGTGAGATCTTGAGGATTGCTCACGAGTTACCTGTTGGCGGCCATTTAGGCGTCAGAAAGACAAAGGATCGGATCATGAGGCATTTTTATTGGCCAGGGTTGAATGTGGATGTGGCTGAGTTTTGTAAGACTTGTCACACATGTCAGGTGGCTGGTAAACCACAGCATTCAGTGAAGCCGGCGCCATTGATTCCGATACCTGCGTTTGAAGAACCGTTCAGTCGGGTTTTAGTCGACTGTGTTGGACCTTTGCCTAGGACTAGGTCGGGTCACAAGTACCTCTTGACAATAATGGATATGTCTACACGGTTTCCAGAGGCCATCCCATTGAGAAATATCACTGCTAAGACTGTGGTAGATGCTCTAGTGCAGTTTTTCACTAGGTATGGGTTGCCCAAGGAAGTGCAGTCTGACCAAGGGTCAAATTTCATGTCAGGCATATTTCAAGAGGTGATGTATCGTTTGGGTGTGAAGCAGCTGAAATCGTCAGCTTATCATCCCCAATCCCAAGGTGCGTTGGAGCGCTACCACCAGACCCTAAAGACAATGATTAGGGCATTTTGTGAGGAGTATCCCGAGGATTGGGATAAGGGCATCCCTTTCCTGCTCTTCGCAACAAGGGACTCCCCAAATGAGTCGACGGGTTTCAGCCCATTTGAGTTGGTGTACGGTCATGAAGTCAGAGGCCCACTGAAGCTCATCAAAGAGAAATTCATGACTGAGGATGATGAGGTCCACCTACTTGACTATGTGTCAAAGTTTCGTGAAAGGCTTTCAAAGGCTTGTGAGGTAGCTAGGGAACACTTGAAAGTGTCGCAAGACTCTATGAAGAGAAAGGCAGACAAAAATGCCAAAGCCCGAACTTTCAACCCAGGTGACAAAGTTCTTGTGCTGCTGCCCATACAAGGTGAACCACTGAAAGCCAAGTTCAGTGGCCCGTACTATGTCAAAAAGAAACTCAATGATGTGAACTATGTGATCAGTACGCCAGACAGACGAAAAGATCAGAGGGTGTGTCATGTAAACATGCTGAAAGAGTACTATGAGAGAAAGGCTAGTCAGCCAGTAGGCGTAGCTCAGGTGGTAGAAGAGGAAGTAGATGAAGAGGGAGAGGCTCAAGATGAGAATGGAAGTGAGCCCTCTAGTGCCAGGTTGTCTAACTCAGAGATGTTAGGGAAAGTAGATGAGGCACTGAACTACCTACCTGAAAATCAGAGGAAAGATGTGACTAGTCTGTTACATGAGTACAAGGAATTGTGTAAAGACAAACCAGGCTGCACCCCTCTGGCTGTACATGATGTTGATGTAGGAGATGTTGACCCTATCAAGCAGAACCCTTACAGGTTAAACCCGAGCAAATTGCAAAAAGTAAGGGAAGAGGTTCAATACATGCTAGACAATGACATAATAGAACCTAGTAAAAGCAGTTGGAGCTCCCCAATCGTCATGGTGCCCAAACCAGATGGGTCTCAAAGATTCTGTATTGATTACCGCAAGGTAAACGCCGTGACGAAAACAGATTCTTTCCCCATTCCCAGACTAGAAGACTGCATTGACAGGGTCGGAAATTCTGCATATGTCAGTAAAATAGACCTTCTAAAGGGATACTGGCAGGTGCCCTTGACCGACAAAGCCAGAGAGATTTCTGCCTTTGCTACACCAGATGGCTTGTTCCAATGCAAAGTAATGCCATTCGGCATGAAAAATGCTCCAGCCACCTTCCAACGGCTGACAAACCAAATCATTGCCGGACTTGACCACTGTGTAGTATACATTGATGACATCCTTGTGTATAGTGACACGTGGGAGGAGCACATTACACACTTGCGGCAACTTTTTGATCGACTCAGGGAGGGCGGATTGGTGATTAATCTGGCAAAGAGTGAATTTGCGAAGGCCAAAGTGGTGTATCTCGGGCATGTAGTCGGTCAGGGACAAGTATTGCCAAGAGAAGCTAAGGTAGAGGCTATACTAGGCTTTCCCATCCCCCAATCCAAGAAGGAGTTGCTCAGATTTCTGGGCATGGCTGGTTTCTACAGGAAATTTGTACCGAATTTCAGCACTGTAGTCACCCCCCTAACAAACCTGCTGAAGGGCAAGGCAAAGTACACCTGGACTGATGAGTGTCAAAGAGCCTTCGAGAAACTAAAGGCAGTCCTTGCTAATGAGCCTGTTTTGGCAGCTCCTGACTTCACAAAGCCATTCAAGGTGGCAATAGATGCTAGCGATGTAGGAGTGGGAGCGGTTTTGCTCCAAGAAGATGAAGAAGGCACTGAACGACCAGTTAGCTACTTCTCCAAAAAATTGAACACATACCAGAAGAAGTACTCCACAATTGAGAAGGAGGCTCTGAGTCTCATCCTTGCCCTCCAGCAATACGAAGTGTACTTGACAAATAGCAAAGGGGAGATCACGGTCTATACTGACCACAACCCCTTGGTCTTTTTAGACCGGTTCAAAATGAAGAACAACAGGTTGTTCAGATGGAGCATGATGACGCAGCCATATGCACTCAAAATCAAACATGTGGCAGGCAAAAACAATGTAATTGCCGACGCTCTGTCAAGAGTGTAACATGAAGAGAGTATCAAAGGTGAAAAGTTTTCACCGCGTATCATTTCCAGTGTATGTGTTTAGCATATTCATTAATGTGTGCAAAACAGTTTGATATGATTGTATAAGCTCCGAGAATCCAAGCAATATCATTGTAAATAGTATCCATGAAAAGAGAACATGGAATTAATACAGCTATCCAAAAGGCATGTGATAGTATGTGATTATTGTTGCTTTACTTGGACTTTACCTCACATTCGTTGCAAATAACAATGAGAAATTGTGAAGGTAAAAGAAACCCTTGCTACAGCAAGGCTTTCTTTTTCCCATGGGGGATGGTGTCACAAATGTACACACTAGTAGTTATGTACGCATACATGTATGATGTACTGTATGCCTGGCTGTTTTAATGTGTATGTACACAGGTGGACCAGATTAATGGAGAACATTCTATGTGGTATAGATATAGTACATACAGGCTGACCAGATCAGTGGAGAATTTTCTAGGTGGTATACAATGTAACTACACAGTACATGCATGTAAGAGGAAATACATTATAACTCACTCAATCTAGAATGCTTTCACCCTTTCCAGAATTTTCTGGGATGTGCTTACATATTTGGCTGAGTGAGGCACTGTCCCTGTAGCCCAATGTGATTGGTAGTTATTTTTGGTAATGATGTTTTGTACATAGTTAGGCAGTGAGTCATCCAGGTTTCCTGGAACTTGGACTGGCTAGTAGGTTGGAGAGAGTTATAGAATGTGCTAGAAGGGGGGGTGAATGGATAGTATATAAGCCAGAGAAATTCTGCAGTAGGCAGAGTACCCAACACCTCTGCTCTGAGAGTTACGTCACTTCTGGCTCTGAAGCGACTTGTTATAGTCAGTCCTGTGTTACCTGCTGACCTGTTATGTTTGTGGAGATAAGGCCTGGGAGACATTTTGCCTGCAGATAATTAATTTGCCTACATTGAAGATAGACTCCATATTTTTATGTCAATGGACATTGCTACGGAAAAGCTGTGACGGGCTGGATTCCTAGCTGGACAATATTAAGTGAATCATCATTCAACGCATCAACTGGACGTGGTCGTCACAACATTTGGACTCTGCACGTTTCGCCGTGGACGTATATCGTGGATTTTACCCCGGATCTATACCGTGGACTATCGTAACCTGTACCTCTGGAGTTACGTCAGAGGAATCATTCATCGGTGCATCGCGGATCATTCGTTTGTGCATCGAGCATCGTATTTGGACATTTCCAGGGATATTGCGTGTAATGCGTACGTAAGTGATTCCATTACTGACTATATTTGTTTCTATTGATCATTATTGTACTGATGTGAAACCGATTACCAGTCTGTACCCACAATATCACTGTTAATAAACCGCCTGAACATCAGTAGATTGTTTCTTTTGTGCGATCATTCTCAGAGTGATTTTGGTCGTAACAGTACTTTGAACATTTGCCTTTTAAGTCCATGTCATGCTTTTGATATTTGATGACGTCATCATACCTTAAATTGTGATTAAAGGTAAAGACGCAAAATCGGACATGTTTACGTGTATTGTCTATGGGAGGTGAGTTTTTTTGAGACCATGCATTGACTTAACAACGTTTAAGCACCTTTATCTCAGCTGATTTTGCTTCATTTCCTCTGAAACTTAAGTATGTTGTAGCTGTGACAATAAGCTGCAGTAATCATGCATTTTATTCTTTGAAATCTCCTCATCAGGTTGACAATTTTGCAATTTAAAACTGAAAATGAGAATGGAATGTGGACGAAACGATTCCTGATTCATCTTTCACGTACATAAATCTACGTTCCTCTAATTTTCTCGTCGAGACGTATGGCCGAGTGGTTAGAGGCGTCGTCTCAGAAACGTGAGGTTGCACACGTACGGGTTCGAACCTCACAAGAGCACGAAAGAAAATAATTATTTTTTTAATTTGTTTTTTCTTCAATGGAGTACTACACCTTCGTCCATGTAGAAATCATGTTCGCATGTAAACACAACTATACGCACACACTCACATAGTATCCCTTTGTTTTGCGTTGGAGACTGCATTACTTCGACTGCTGCAAAATGTTGCAGGCTGGGCTTTTCAAACTGATTTAAAATATTGTAATAAAATGAAATTTGTTCATATCAATTCAGTAACACAATGTAGTCGTGGTTACTTTGTGCTGATTTATACATGGAACAAGCTATACATTGTAAAAAAGGTATTTGAATTGTTCCTTTAAGTCAGTCTTCTGTATTGATGATTATTTGTCAATTAGTGGTTTTTGTGGAGTTTCAGATAGTGATAAAAAGTATAGATGATAAGTACAGCGATAATTCCTCCAGTTAGTTCAAAGTTGTGTTACAGAGGTTTGATACATACATTTGACACATTCTAGACAATTAATCTTAATTAATTAGCAAACGTGATCAGCTATGGAACTGAATATGGTACTAATGTATGATGTTAATGATTCTAATTAAACTGTGACGAGTTTAAAGGGATAGCTTAAGTGTGTGAAAAAATAAAGCAATTATAAGGAAATTTTAGGGGAATTTGATAACCATGTCTTTAATAATTTCATACAGGTACTAATTGCTGCCTCATGGTCATGTGATCGATCGTCATGTCAATAGCAAACTGACAACGTACGATGAATATGTTATACATTGAACCACTTTCAAGTCCATATCGTTGTTTTCTAATTTGATGACGTCATCATGCTAGAAGGTATGGTTAAAGGCAAGATACCGAAATCAGCGAAGATTATACGTTATGTCTATGAAAGGGGATTTTTGTTTTTTAACCATGCATTGACTCGATAACGCTCGAGCACCTTTACCTCACTTGATTTTGCTTCATTTCCTCTGAAACTTAAGTATGTTGTAGCTGAGACAATAAGCTGCAGTAATCATACATTTCATTATTTTTTTTTATCTTCTCACCAGGTTGAGTATTTTGCAGCATAAAACTGAAAATGAGAATGGAAGATGGACGAAACGATTCCTGAGTCATCTTTCACATATAAGTTTACGTTCCTCATATTTTCTCGTCGAGACGTATGACTGAGAGGTTAAAGGCGACGTCTCAGAGACGTAAGGTTGCACACGTGCGTGATTAAAGGCAAGGTATCAAAAACCAGCCGATTATAGGTTTTATGTCTGCGGGACGTATTTTTCCCAAGTTGCCAGAAATGGCATAGCGACATCAGTCGTTACAAGGCCGCTTTTCCGTCTAGCAATGCAATAGATGTTCACACGGCCACGTTTAATAGTTGAGTGGGCATTGACTTTCCCCCTGTTATATCTATACATTGTTGTGTGTGTTTTTTTTTTTGTCTTACCATTTCCGTGGATGACCCGTGGCCGAGTGGTTACAGAAACGGTTTGGCATGCACGCTCAATATATTTTCAAGGTGCCTATATCACATTCTTTTCTTTGTCGATCGCAGATGACCGTCATCTGATGACCACAAGCGTATCACCTAACTCGTCCTCAATGTGACGAGTTTTCATGTCTCGTTTAGAGTGTGTTTATAATCACATGATGTGAACTAGTGCACATGGTATGCATTCACAGGGTTATACCTTTAATGATGAACAAACACATTCAAATAAGCGACCATAAACCTGGCCAGTGTAATGAGAGGAAGGAAAGATAGCAAACTTGAAGAGAGAGAGAAGAAAAAAAAAAGTGACATTGACATCTTACATTACTGAACAGGTATAGTGATATGATAACGTTGTACTATTGCTTATTCGTTTCACAACTCTGTTTCCAAAACACAGATATAACAATAAAAACCTTTAGACATTAAAACAATGCAGATAGAAACGGATACAATTACACTCTTAAACACACTCGACATTTTTACCCCTCACATGCAGCGTACACCTCCCTTTGGCAGAAACTTTGGCACATATATCACATATTTTCATACACCCACTCAAGCATACACATTATAACTCCGCATTACAAAGCTTAACCCAGATAATTGCGAAAGGGTATTATGTAATCAATACGTAAACGACTACCGGCGTTATGGACACGCTTGCATCTACACCCAAACAGACAATGTGTGTTTGCTCCTTCCTTTTCCGCTCTTTCAGAGTGTGTTTATAATGTAGACTGTAGTGCACCTAAACACATACAAGGGGCTTGATACTACCTCACACGCATGCGTAAAAGCATACGCTAGCGTTTACACACACATTATCATATGCATTCGCAGGGTTATACCTTTGAAGATATACAAATAACATTCAAGTAGGTGACCATAAGCCTGGCCAGTATAATGGGAGAACTTGAAGAGAGAGAGAGAAGGAAAAAAACGGCATTGACATCATATTGACTTATAAAACAAAAACAAAAACAAACAGCGAATATGAGAACACTGTTCACCCATCTTGTTTAAAATACATAATTCACTAACCAAAATTCTATTTATAACTGTTAACACTGTCAAAAATTATATATATTCATTAACCTCATTAGATATTAGGGAAGGGGGTATTGAAATAACCAAAAAAGATCACAGCCAAAAATGTCTTCGTTGCCATTGAGACAAAATATGTGGAAAAAACCCCCCAAGAACAACCAATTATACATAAAAAGTGGACATAATTGTCACAAACATTGTAACAGTTTGGCAATAGTCAAAAAACACTATTCATCCATTCAAATTAAGAATACATGCAGTGAAATGATTCACAGTCCATGACCATTTACATAATCATTGTGGACATTACAAATTGTGTATATTCATGAGTCTCGTTAGATATGGCAAAGGACTTTTTCGAAATCGTTCAGTATTACATTTGAATTCCGTTCTCCTTGTGTTTCTAAGGTTATACTTTTTACTTGTTTCTTTTCGCACAGGAAAGAGGTCACTGAGAACAGAATACTGCATGTTCTTTGCGAAAGATACACACAGTTCAGTTCGCCTGCTTTCCAGCGTGTCCAGTTTACATTGTTTCAAGGTTTCATCATAACAAGTGTAATCGGGTCCGAGGATTATGCGACACGCGCGCTTCTGGATGCGTTCTAAATCATTACACTGCTGTTTGGTGATGCTTCCCGTCCACAAACTGGAGCGGCATACTCGGTTATAGGGCGGACAAAGGATTTGAAGATGGTCACAAGATCATCGTTGGCAAAAGAATGATATTTCAGCTTCCGAAGCATGAATAGGCGGCTGTTTGCTCGTTTGATCATTGATGTGATGTGCGTATCCCATTTCAGGTCTGACTGCATGAACACACCGAGGAGTTTGACTGTGGTACACTGATTGATGGTGATATCGCTCAGCTGTAAAGTGGGGGGTTCGGGATTTCGTCTTGAAAAGCAGACATTCATGCACGCGCATTTTTTTTTCGGATTTAAACACATGTTGTTGTTTGCAGCCCATGTGTGAAGTTCACGCAATTGCACATTTGGAAGAGTCGATGGTTCGTTGATAGGGCGAGTTTCTATTATGGTAAGGTCATCGACGTATTTGAACCGGTGGATGTTTCCATTTGGTAGTGGCCAGGGCAGAGTTGATCATTGCTAGAAAGATGATTGGTCCAAGTTTGGTTCCTTGCGGGACGCCGGCGTGTACAATGGACCAATCAAAGAGCGTTCCGCTGTACCGGACTGCGTGCTTTCTGTTTAGGAGGAAGTCGCTGATCCATGACACATAACACGAAGGGACTCCCATTTCAAGTAAGTGTTTGACTGCGATCGTGTGGTCGACATGGTCAAACGCTTTGGAGAAATCGGTGATCAAAACTGATGACGCTTGTTTTGGACGATCAGCGTTTGAATGCAGGGTATGAAGAATGTCTATTAAGCAATGTGTTGTCGAAGTCCCTTTCATATTACCGAATTGGGCTTTGTCCATGTTTGGCATCATTGCTGCCAAGGTGTCTTGCGCAATGAAATGTTCTGCCACTTTTGAAAAGTGATCTGTTAAAGCGATTGGGTGTAAATTCTGGATTGATAGTGGTGAAGATTTGGGTAGCGGTGCGACAATCGCTCTTTTCCATTGCAGGGGAACACATTGTTGTTGATACGATGAATTGAGTAGATGCGTGAGCGGTTTTGCTAGCTCGTATGAAAAAGTTCTGATGAAATTCGCCGTGATTCCATCTGGGCCAGATGCTTTCTTTGTGTTTATCTTGTTCAGCTGCTGGTATACTTTCCACGGTTCAATGTCTGGTATTTGTTGAGACGGAAGGTATGATGGGAGGTGGGTGGTGGTTAATGGCTCAATGTCCTGAATGACAGATAAGAAGTGAGTAGATGTGGCGTTGGCTATACCTCTCTTGTCATCACGATCTACATTTTCCACTTCGATTGTGGTTTGTGTCTTGGCGCCAGATGTAATCAGGCGAATTTCACGATACCAGTTTCTGGGATTGGAGCGCTTCAAACGGTCTACATCCCTTCGATGAGATCTTTTTGCTGCGTTTATTTCTCTTTTCACTTTATTTCGGAAGTGTTTCCATTTTGAGTCCCTTCCAGAGTGAAACGATTTTTGCCGCTTTGATATGAGTGACTTGATGTATGTAGATAGCCACGGTTTATCATGATTGTGTTTTTTGATAGTTTTTAGAGGGAAGAACCTGTCCTGTGCTTGATACAACGTGTCATAAAACGCCGTACATTGATCGTTCACGTCGGTGGCAGTGTAGACTTCATTCCAGTCGTGTTCGCTTATCCATGCGCAAAGTCTCGAATATCACTGTCTCGCATTGGTCTCACGAGTTTCCGTTCGCAGGTATTGTCGCAGGGTTCGGGAACTTTTGGTTTGAGGAAAACACAATTGTGATCGCTTAGTTCCAAAGGGGGGCCAATCTCAATGGGTTTGTAGTGATCAGCCATGTTGGTTACGGTACTGACCTAATTCGGTGGATTTGGGCACATTTCTCAAGATGGCGGGTCTTTGCGTAATGCGAACGGGTATCGGGCGTCGTTTCATTGACCCACCTCTGCATCCTCTATTTGTAGTTTTTGCTATGTTGAGGTTTTTCAGATGGGCCCATGTATTCGACGGAATTCTTATTTTCTTCAGTGGGTTACCAAGTTCAAACAGTTTTTGTACAGAGTACTTTAACATTGTGAAGACGTATGGCCAGGCTTACACTCACAAAATCAGTTAGTGTACTTACTCCGTACGCTTGCGTACATGCAAAGGTGAGTTCCGTGGAGAGTGAGTCCCGTCAATATCATACAAGTGTCCAAATCATTCAATAAACTTCACAATCCAACCTTTAAAAGTTCCACACAAACCATCACAAATCTAAGTTTTTGACCTATTAGTAAAGTGACTCGCCTGAATTCGCCCTCAGATTACGCCCTAAACCGCCCTAAACCTCCAGTCCCTTTTTAATAGTTTTTTGCTGAACTATTTGTCTATTGTTTTTATCCATAACACACAATTACGTAATTTAACGAGGTCAAAGTTCAAGAAAAGTTTATCAGAATTATATTCATGACACACTCCACTCTTTGAAAAGTCTTAATAGATTTTTTCAAACAAACATAGCGTATATTAGACAAAAAATTAACATGCATTGATCTATTTTACATCATTTCCAAAGATTTCAAAGCGATAGTAGTATCGCTGTACCTGGAGAATAAAAGGCCATTATGTAAGGAATCGTCAATGGTATAAGGGTTAACAGGAGACTGTACACGAAGTGTATCATAGATTATCCTATTTGGTTTAAAACTAATACGAAGTATACCTTTCAAAAAGAAATGTGTACGAATGTGGAGAACACCATTCGTTTCGACATGGTCACGAGGATTAATGTGCCAAATTTCTCCATTGAAAGCATATAATTGACTAGTCATGTCAACATCCCATGTACGGCGATCACCGCGAGAGAAGGACAAAGCCGGCAGCAAATCTTGAGCACCACTTCACTGAATTTATCATTATAGTAATGATAACAAGCATAGTAATATCAATGGTAATCACAAAATTAAATTAAAAAGACCTTTCAGGGAAACTGATCAACTTAACTACATACATTCTTGTCAATCGATCTCCGAAAGTCGGTGCATTTTAAAAAAACACCAAGATTTGTATTAACAAATATAAAAAAGTCCATACCACGGTCAGTCTCCAAGATGTATTTCTCCATGTATGCATGAAAAAATATAATCTGTCAAGACTTAGTGGAGAACAGGATGCTGACGAATGTGAGGGGATTGAATGCGAGTTGTTCTCGCTTGTAGGGAGACATCGTCTAAAGGCCCGGTCACACCGCCCGAGCTTTGTTGGAGCGTTCTTTGAACGGTAGAGAGATGGGGCCAAATTTTGACAACGCTCGTCACCGCGCACAAAATGGGGAAAAATAGAAAACACGGGCGTTGCCTATAGCGGTGCATCGCTGAAGCCGGCGTTGCTTTAGCGTTGGTGTAACGGTAGCTAGCGGTAGCGAGCGTTGATTTAGCAATGACGTGAGCGTTGATAGAGCGGAGTTCTGTGCATGCGGGCGTTGGCTCGGCGGGGGATTAACTTTGGTTTAGCGGCATACCGCTTTTGACTACGGAGCTGAACGGATCGCTTTAACTCTTTATGTGCCATGGTGGAAACCCCCTGTGTGCCATGGTATTCTGAGACACGAATATGCTTTGAGAAAGAGTTATGTTTTTCCAATCTATACAACTTCTATAAAATTGCTATTAACCTGGACATAATAGTAAGCAAAGTTGAAGAGGAATGCCAAGCTTTGCTTTGATTTAAATTGTATGACAAATCTACTTCTATTTGTGACCGTGCGCCACAAAACGAACATGAAGTCGCACACACTAATTTTGCGCGAGGACTGAAAATAAGTGAAATTGGTCAACCTAGCCGATCTTGACTTTTTCATATTTTCTAAAAGAGCAGGTCTTCTTTTACATTATGCTAAAATCTGGTCTCATTAAACGGGCGGGAAAGTGTGTTTTTTAGCTGTTTATCTCGAACGTTTTTGGTAGAATAGTGTGATTTGGTGTGTCTTTGGAGTCTCTTTTTCATTTCTGAAAAACCTTGTACTCCCTCTTTACTTTCAACTCTAATAACTTTTGAAATAATGGTGCTACTGCTTTGGAAGTTGGCATTAATTGTGGACAGAATGTGTTGATAAGGCATGCTCAATTTCACATTAATATGATAATCCCTTAATTGTTGTTACTCTGGTGGTTTACTTCCTGTTTTTTGTCCAATTTATCGCACAGCCAGCACGGTTTGGTAAAGATTAAGCTCTTGAATAGACACTGTACTTCAGAGCATTTTTTTCTCAGTTCACACTTTTCCTAAGTTCGTGCTTTCTTTCCAATATTTAGGTAGGTTAGGAGAGTCATTTTGATGTGAGATATGCATCATTTTAAAGCTTAAAGTCTGCTTTTTCAGAATATGGTCTTAGCGAAAAAATCATGTCTGGCGACTTTTTTGTTTGTTTTGGGGTGCAGGGTCACATTTATTTATTTATTTATTCTTTTTTTTATGACAAGTTGCTACATCACTGTAAAGGCATGACTTGTGCACATGAAACCGTGAGAGAAACTTAGAATTTACACACAAATTTAGTTGGGAACAACGCTTGATAGTCAATCACCACGTAGAATGCAAGCTGCATGTAAAAGGAACAAAAGCGTGAGAAAAGCTTTCATTGTACGGCGGGATTAGGCGATTTATCGATCGATATAAATGAGGTCTGCAGTCAACGGCAGCTCAATCATTGTCGATTCCAAATGGGCTCCTGGTCCATTTCTCCCCGTATTTATAGCCAAAATCTGGTCCCGCTCCGACACCTCCATACCATACTACTCGTAACCGTTCACCACCGTTAAACAGAAGTTGGCCCCCGTTAGGGCAACGCCGTATACGCTCGGCCACCGCTGATGGTCCTTCGTACCGCTCCGAAAGTTTTGAGCCGCACAAAATATTGCGAGCGGTGAGGAGCGGGCAACGCAGAAATCTTGAAGTTGGACACCGCTGCTTCGCCAGTTTTGCCCGGGCGGTGATTAAACGTTGCACAAACTTTGGTGGAGCGGTTGTAAGCGTTTTACGAGCGGACACGGGATTGCTGGAACGGTGTCGGGCGTTGAAGCAGCGAGCCATTGCGGTGATGAACTTTGGTTTGGCGTAAACCGCAGCGGTGATGATTTTTTTTTTTTTTCATCGCTCCAGGAACCCTCCAGCAAAGTTCTGGCGGTGTGACCGGGCCAAATGTTGGCTGTTGTGTTATTAATATTGATGTTATTGTGGAAGGAACGGGGAACTTCTAGTAATGCTGGTATCTACAGCTACTGGTTCATAATTATTTTGAGTATGACAATGCAGTGACTGTAAATTATTTATTTCCCATAGACGGCAATGCTAAAAATGAAGGGTGCAGTCACGCAGAGTACGTGCCGGAGGTGGCTCTGTCGTGTGGTAACAGTTACCTCACTTCATGTGCTTGCTTATAATTGCAGTGCAACAATCTTCGTGGTTTATTTAATCGATGTGCTTGTCACATGGATTTGACGGAGAAAGCACCAATCTTTAGCTTGAATTTGGAGAATGCATAAATGTGATGCAGTTAAATTCTTCAGTCCTATCCTTAACGGTGTATTTAGTTTTAGATTATTCCTAAACCACACACCCATGCCTAGATGAAAATTGTACCATTTTTTTTTTTGTCTGAAGAATATAACTCTCTATCAACTCTTCATTTCCCATGTGTGCCACATTATTCTGAGACACCAACGCAGTCATGCGTTCAGGAAACATGCTGTTTCTCAAATCTATATAACGTCTAAAGATTTCCGTTGCTTTGTGGACAAAGCGGACAAACGTGCAGAGAAAATTCCAGCATTGCATTGATGTAAATTCTATGGCGAATCTATAATTGCTTTTCTTTCAAATACCTACTAGCTACATTACTGTAAATGTGCGACTTTTGCACACAAAGCAGTGAGAGATACTTAGAATTTACATGCAAATCCAGTATGAAACACTGCTTGGTAGTCAATCAACTCATAAAATGTAAGCTACAGAAAAGAGGAACCGAATCGCAAAGTCATTTGACGATTTATCGATCGGTTTAGGTGGGCGTGAGCGTTTGGGCGGAATATGCAAATTTGACACGCCGTCGCCTGAGTCGGACGTGCGGACGTGGCACATAAAGAGTTAAGCAAATAATATTGTAGTTTACATTGCAAGCATGTGGGAATGATTTTGACAGGGGAGGACAGAGAGATAGAGAGAGAAAAAAAATAAAACAGACTGTCTATAAGAAAATATTTTCTTCGGTCTCTGGCACTGAACACTTTTCATTTACGATGGGTTAGGGTTAAGGTAAAGGTTATGGTTAGAGTGGACAATTAAAAACTTTATAACAAGAGGAAATAAATTTTATTGTTAGTGTATTTAGCGGCATTTGCCAGTCTATTCATCAACTGAAAGAAACATAAAATACAACATTATTCAGAAACACCACATTTTAGCGACTGAAAGAAATGAAAATCATACATAATTCAGAGGGATTATACCTGAGAGGATGATTGTAATGCGATGGCTTTTGAGAGGAAATCACCGTTTAGGTAGTGACAAGTCAGCCTGAAGCTTGAGAGTCTTGGCATAGTGCACACCCATTGGGCCAAGTCACCCCACTTCGAGGATTGATGATGAGAACCGTCATACCACCTGCCTAAAGTCAACGTTAGATCTTGGATCTGGAGAAAGGGGAACCCAAATCCAAATATGGCGTAAACACATTTCAATCTTACCAAATTTTTAAATCAACAATAAATCATGTAAATAATAGAACATCTTTACACGAAAAAGAATGTTGATTTTGATGCCTAGTATCACGATAAGCCTCGTACTTGTAACGTGTTCGCAAACTATTTAATTATTTCACGATCTGCTGTTACTTTTCTGTTTCAATTTCAATTCAATACTTTATTTGATTGTTTTACTTCTTTTCGGAAACTCCCATACACAAGTGCGTTTCAAGAAAAGTCTTTTGTTTTTAAGCAATTACACGTTCTAAATCACTCAAATAAACTCTGCCAAAGGCCTATTGATATGAGAAATCATAGTACATTCTTCATATTTTGGGAGCTTACAAGATGTCAGAAAAAAAAAATGAATGTAGAAACAATGTTATGAGCAACTTAAGTTTTAATGGTGCAGTGTTTATGAAGAGCTTGACAAACATAATACATGCAAAGTACAGTGCAGAGTATTCAACATTAAATTCCGTACACCACCTTCAAGCTGCAGGCGGGTACATAGACCAGACAGATACATAAACATGCTTACCCGAGTGGTAGATTGCGTAGTAAATAAAAATTGAGGGACGATGATAAACAACTAAAGGAGTTCAACGAATGATGCTAATGAAAAAGTTTCTGCTGTTAAGATCAACAATATAAAGAAAAAAGGATTCTACAACAAAAAACCATATTGAGGTTGTGGAGCAAAATCTAAGTCTTTAAGCCATTAGTAAAGTAAATCGCATGAATTCGCCATCAGATTACGCCTTAAACTGCCCTAAACCTCCAGTCATATTTTTAATACTTTTATGCTTAACCATTTAAAGAGTTTGTTCGCAAAAACCGATAAGTCCATATTTGCCAATTGGAGATATTTGCGATTAAAGGTCAAGAAAAATAAAGAGAACAATAAAAAGATTTGTGCTTCTTTTGACCATAACTTCATAACTATACCTTATATAGTTTGAAAGGTATCATTTTTGTACTTTATGACAGAGACCTTACTTCAAAATCTTCAAAAATGGACTTATCGGTTTAAGCCAACAATCCCTTCATTTGTTTATTGTTTTTATAACTAATACATAATTACGTAATTTTTAGGAGGTCAAAGTTCATTGAAACTATATTAGAATTACTTTGTAGTATCGCTGTACTTTCTAGAGAATAATAGTCCATTATGTAAGGGATTGTCAGTTCTTTAAGAGTTAACAGGATACTGTACACGAAGTGCATCATAATTATCATAATATTTGTGATAAAACTGTAAGTAAACTTTTCAAAAAGAAAGGTGTAAGAATTTGAACAACACCATTCTTTTTCGATATGGTCACGGGGATAAATTTGGCAATGTTCTTCATTGAAAGCATATAATTTATCAGTCCTTTCAAAGCCGGCAGCTAATCGTGAGCAACAGCTCACTGAGATTACCATAATCATAATGATAATAAAAATGAGCATAATAGTATCAATGATGATATAAACAAGAATACAATTAAAAAAAAAGTCCTTTCGGGCAAACTGATCAAAGTTTACCTATACACGTTCTCATCGGTCGATCTCCGAAAATCGGTGCATCTTTTTAAAACAAGATTTTTATTAACAAAAGATTAATATATCCTTCTTGTATTTCTCCATGCATGCATGAAAAAAGAAAAATTGCCAAGACTTAAAACAGAACAGGATGCTGATGAATGTCAGGGGATTGAATGTGAGTTGTTCGTTATTAAATTCAATTTCAATGATTTTATTTTCATACAAAACAATACAAAGTAACAATTGTACATAATACAGCCGCTCATTCATATTTTGAATATGACAATGTAGTGACTGTAAATTATTCATTTACCATAGACGACAATTGTAAAACTAGAGGGGTCGTCAAAGGCGGCAGACCCACGCCTTAGCGGCGCTACAGAGTCGGGGTGAACATACTGTGCATTCGATCACCTACCAGAATTCGGTCACTTACGCAGTAGGCTCTATCACTTATCACCAGCCATTTAGTTCTACCAAAGATCGTACACTGAAGTGTACGATCTTTGGATCTAAATAAAGTCACATCACACGCAAATCACATCATTTCACATACTGGAACACTCATTCACAACTGGAAAGTCCTTTTGTCTCCTCTAAAAATCCATCGAAAAACCCCAATTCTACCGTCAAAAGCGCAGAATCAGATCTTTTCCAAGCGCGCGCGAATTAAATTTTATGAGTAGGGTCTACGGGTCGCCGAAAAAGCGCTAAAAATCGAGAAATACGCCGTTTTCTTGCGGCATATTTTGTTTGTAGCAAGCCAAGAGTGTGATGTTATCAAAGGTCGTGTGAGTGTACGATCTTTGATGGTATCCACAAAACCGCAAAAGAAAAAAAAAATTACGTACCCCCTGGGCAATTATTACCCCTACGGCAATTATTCAATGCAAGGGTTGAATGCAAATGTCTACTGCACCAGTATTCGGTCACCAACGAGCGCTGCACAGTGGGCCAGAGAGATACCAAAGTGCGCCAAAAGGCACTTTGGGCACTTGGGATTTTTTAATTTTTGACATGCGCTCTTGAGAGGCAATACTTTGAAGAATATATCATTAAAATATTTAAATCAGGTATGTACATTAAAGGGGTATATTTCCTACCTGAAGTAGCAAAATACAATATTTTAAGAGTTTCAAAGCAAATTGTTACCTCTTTGATAAATAAGTAATTTCAACATGTATTTTTTGAGATATCAACCTGTAATTTCTCCCACATATTTCTCAGAGTTCATTTTACGTTATGAATGCCATAAAAATGCAAAGAAACTTAATGTTCATGAATATTTTACGCTAAATATCCTGGAAAAGAGGCTAATTATTTGTCTTTTTAATATACCCTAATGAAAAGTTTAGATTGCCACGGATTTCCAACTAAATTCTATTACCACCACATTTCCTGATGTCTCAGCTTTAAGCTGATACCAGATTTGGCTGCCACCTTTTGCCACTTTTTGTGTTAGAGCCGATTTTCCGCGACACATTACGTCTATTTTGGACCTTGCAGCTGCTTAGGAATGCTGTTATATCATACGGGGCCGCATGAGGGCGGCATTTTTTTATTTATTTTTTTTCTCGCATGTTAAAGGCACAGAAAAATGAATATCACTGAATAAGAGGCAAAAAGAGTTATAAAATACATGTATAGGGCTAGTCCGGTACCTAAAAGACCCCTCCTCCGAAGATAAAAGAGTACATAATTGCACATAGCCAAGGCCATAATCATATAGCCATATTGTCCATAATTGTCATAGCCACTACTGTAAACATAGCTATTCCCACTGCGATACATATTTCATGGACACCTAAATACTTCGATCCTACTCTTGACATATGCAGATAGAACGTTATACACCAAAACACAGAGATTTTATTCTCATCGGTTACTCGTTGGAAACAAAGTCTGTTGCTTTCCGGCCGCTCAGCAAAGTGTATAGGATCGCAGTTTGTGAATCCGATTGCAGGTCAATGTCAGACATTGCTCGCGTGATCCTCATCGGACGATCTTGCCTCATCGGATCATGCCTGACATGTCTGACATTGACCTGATAGGCGATCAATACAAGTCGGATTCATCAGACTGTGATTCCATACACTTTGTGGGTTGTCGGAAGCAAAAAAAAAAAACTTTGCTTCCGACGACTGATGAGAAAAAAATAAATCATTGTGGAACGTGGATGAATTTATAATTTCATATGATAGTGATTCCGATAAATTTTTCATTCAAAAAAAGAATCTTTTTATTTTAGCTTTTCCAAGTAAACTTTCATGCGCGGCAGACACATTCTTAGCTGCCAAGTCATAACCTTTCATTTTCCTGATTACTGACTTCACAATTTGTTATCTTTCCATCAAAATTAGACAAAATGGTTTTTGCGCTTGTATGAATTGATATGGCATAGGCCTAAGGTTATATATGAAGTAGAGAGATAAGAACTAAATCGGATATTGATTTTATATCGCACATTTATATCCCGCTAGAAATAGAATAAAGTGAATAAATTCACCCAAACGTACAGCGTATACATCATAAACTTATATTCTAACTAGTTTACACGGACAACAGTATCATTTTGCAGTACGTGTGTAATATGGAACTTTCAGCATAAATTCGATTCTTTTAACGAAACCCGAATGTGTATACACTTTCTATGACATGTAAGCATCGTGTATTCAATGGTACTATATAAGCAGTGTCAGTGAATGTGAAAAGATAGATTAATCTTTAAAGAAAAAAAAATAACAGCCTAAGATTTGCATTGCTTTATTCGTCATTTACAGACAGACTTTTGGTAGCCAATGAAAAAACAGCATCACAGTGACGTCATATGAGTTTGAAATTATGTTCAATCAATTCTACGCCCCCAATTACCCTTAGACACCAAATTTGGGTAGACAGAAACCACGGAATATAATTTTGGCGCACTTTGAGCTCATTCTGGCCCACTGTGCGCTGCAACGTCCCCGATGAAATTTTGCGAAAACAGGGTAGAGCGCGATGCATTTTTAGCCGCCTTGAACACGCATTGACATTCAACACGCATATCGTGCAGTGTGACTGGGACCGAGAAAAAATTTTCCATGATTGAGGGATGCTCCTCCAACGAAAAAAAGAATCAATGCTAATTTGAAAAATCACCAAATACGGGCCAGTTTGTGACGACGGAGAGCGAACTTTCATAAATCCAGAAGGACATAGTCCCTCAAATAAACGTAAATTTCGGAATTCTTACGAACATTACTGTTGAGCAGCGAAAAGTCGGATCGTTTAGGAGTTATGTTTTCGTATGGTAGCGGAAAATCGCAAAGAAACGGGAAATGTTCGGAGTGGTTACTATACCATGGGATCAAAAAACTTCAAGGTCACACAAAATTTGCAAGGGTCTACCGATTATCACCAAAATCTAATCGATTCTTTCCTGTCATTATCAAAACATTCCCTGAATATTTCGTGCAAATCCATTCACCCGTTCTTCTGTTATCTTGTACACAAACAAACAAACAAACAAACATACGGAACCCTTTACATAACCCCCTGCCGATTTTCATCGGCGTGGGTAATGAAGGTTGCAGTCACGCAGAGTAGGTGTGACTGGCATCAAACGTGCCGGCGGTGGCTCTGTCGTGTAGAAACAGTTACCACAATTGATGTGCTTGCTTATAATTGCTTTGCAACAACCTGCGTGGTTTAGTACATCGATGTGCTCGTCACGCGGATTTGACGGAGAAAGCACCAATCTTTAGATTGAATTTGGAGAATACATAGATGTGATGGAGTTGAATTCTTCAGTCCTGCCCTTAACGATGTATTTAGCTTTAGATTGTTCCTAAACTATATAGCAATGATGCCTAAAAGATAGCGTTGCAACTTAATATTTTTTTTTTTTGTCTGAAGAATATAACTCTCTATCAAACAAATACGATTTTAGCTTACATGGCAATGGGAATAATTTTAACAGGGAGGAAAGAGAGAGAGAGAGAGAGAGATAGAAAACCGACTGTCATTGATATTTCACTATCATAAAATATTTTCTTCGGTCTCTGGCTCAGAACACTGTTCCTTTACGTTGGGCCGAAGTATTGGCACTCTCTTCGTAGCACCATAATAACAGCTAAAAATTTTGAACTCTGTAAGGAATATAAAGTGTATACACATTACTATTTTCTATTGAAATTTGATCATATGTGACCATGCACCACAAAACGAACAAAAAGTCGCACACACTGAATTGGTGTGAGGACTGAAAATAGGTGAAATTTGTCAACCTAACTGATCTTGACTTTTTCATATTTTCTGAAAGAGCAAATCTTCTTCCACATTATGCTAAAATTTGGAGTCATAAAACCTGCTGGAAAGTGTGTTTTTAGCAGTTTATCTTGAACATTCTTGGTAGAATAGTGTGATTAGGTGTGTTTTTAGAGTCCCCTTTTCATTGCTTGAGAACCTTGTACACACTCTTCACTTTCAACTCTCAACTTTTGAAAAGATGATGCTACTGCTTTGAAAGTCGGCATTAATTGCGAACAGAATGTTTCAATAAGGTAGTCTTAGTTTCAATTAAATTTCATAATCCCTTTATTGTTGTTACTCTGGTAGTTTACATCCTGTTTCTTTTTTTTTGTCCATTCATTGCGCAGCCAGCACTGCTTGGTAAAGATTTACACACTGTAGTGCTTGAATAGACACTGCACTTGGAGCCTCTTTTCTTTGTTCACACTTTTCCTGAGTGTGTGTTTTCTTTCCAATATTTAGATAGGTTAGAAGAGAGGATTTGATTTGAGTTATACATAATTCTAAAGCTTAAAGTCTGCTCTCTTAGAATATGCTCTTTAGTAAAAATTCATGTCTGGTGACTTTCTGTGTATTTTGTGATGCAGGGTCACATATACAGATGAACTAGGTTCGTTTCATCATCTCCATTAAGTCAATGTATCTTAACATCAAACAATATTAGAGAAAAAAAAATCCGTCAAATACAAGCCCTCAAATATTCCTGTTACGTAGACCGTATCACTGCGTCTATCTTTTCGGGTGCTGTTCGTTATGTTTCGATATTTCGAAGGTTCGTTATTCCGAAGGTTTGTTGAACTGAAACACACAAAGTCCCTATACGTAGAGGTTCGTTTACCCGAAAATGAAAAAAAGCTTGGGTTCGTTAATCCGAAACACACAAATTGAACTGAAAAACACAAAGTTCCTATACCTAGAGGTTCGTTAATCCGAAACTGAAAAAAAAAGAAAAAAAAAAAACTTGGTTAATCCGAACATTTGTGGCGTTATTTCAAATGTTCGTTATTCCAAAGATTTGCTAATCCGGAAATGAAATCCTCGGAATAACGAACCTTGGAAATAACGAATCTTCGGACTGAAGAGCCTTGGGAATAACGAACCTTCGGAATAACGAGCTGGAACCATTTTTTCTCATCCTTTTGTGTCCGCTCTTCTGCATTCTTACGGATATATGTACACAATACATACTTTGCAATATATTCAATCCAGGTTGAATTCATAGAGCTGCATTTACATATCGCTAGAGGGCGTACTCATCTAAATCGCTGTGATCGCATGGAGAGCTCGCCGCCATTACTAAGAGTGGCAAGTGAGAGTGACAAGTGCATTATGCACGCGCACTGCATCTGCAAAAATTGTGCATGTAGACGGTATTGCCAGTGCGTACTTGGGCTTTAAATAATTATTGTATTTTGTATTACAGATTTTTCTAACAGCCATTTATGATGTATGTCGAATAATTCGAGAATTAATATCCCATGACAAGATTAAATGCATAGAATATATTACTCTCTGTAGTACATGTATTCATTTGTGTGATATGTTCAGGACTTTTGTGTGTGTGTGTGTGTGTGTGTGTGTGTGTGTGTGTGTGTGTTTGTGTGTGTGTGCAGGCATATTCACTATGTCCCATTCAAATCATTGTATAATTAAATTTTGTGATTGTGATTAATCTCACTTATGTTTTATTTAGTCTCGTTTTCCCCTCCCCATGTACACAGGGGAAGGACTTTCACTCTCTCCTATCCTCAGCGTAGTAGGCCTTCACGACATCCGCAGCGGACTTCGTTCTCCGGACCTGCGAGATCAAGCCGAGCCTTGTCACCCGTCACGTCGAGGCCTCCACCTTTCACCTCGCCGAGGTGCCGGAATCTGCAGCAATCAGGTTTTTGGAGTCACTCGCTGCTGCAGATCTCGGCATCTCCCTCAATTTGTCTTTACTATGTAAAACATATACATGTACATATATTATTGTCTTGAGTTCCTTGCTTGCATTTCCTTCGCAAGAACAGGGGATTTCTTCGTCCATATTATATTTGTAAATGATATATTTTTATTATTATTTTTTTTGTATAGTGAGAACAACTCTAATTTCTGTAAATCCCCTCTCGTATGAGTCGCCTGCACTTATTCAATATTCATAAACTTGTGGTTTAAATTTATTTGAAGATTTTATGACTCCCACTTTCTGGCTCTAAATTTCTACCTTTTTTTTTTTTGGCCTTGAAGCCCGCAGGTATACTCTTACGTCATACAGAAACCTCGATTATATTTGTACATCATTTATCCGTTGTTTGTTGCAAACGACTTTGCTGTATCAACGCCTCTGGATTTTTCACGAATCATTGATGTGATGCTCAGAGCTCTATGATATAAACACTGTATATATTTTTTTCCCTTCTGTCGAAATAATGATATTCATATAAACACTGAATATAGTATATATATATTTTTTTTTCTCTGAAAACAATGATACAGTTATAATGCTGTTCCCTATTCTGTAATTTACATCATTGTGTGTGCGTTTTCTTTAAATACTGTGTATTATTTTGGGTTGACCTCTGATATTAGTAAGTGTGTGCGTGGTTGGAGATGGATATGTGTGTAAGTGTACGTGCACATAGGTGAGTTAATGTGCGGTACACGCGCGCGTGTATTGTATAGTAATTTGAGTTTGCTTAACTAAAGAATTTGAGGTATTCATAAATATCATATGAGCTCCCTCGTGGAGACCCAATTAGCTCCTTTGTGGAGACAATATCAACTCCCCCGTGGAGACGATATGAGCTCCCTCATGGAGACTTGGTACATACATAATTATATATTTCATAATTTTGTTTATATTTTGTTTAAATAAGATCTATATTGTCTGTTTTATGTTAAGTGCTGTCTGGGGCAAATTATTTGTATAGGGCCCCATTGTTCTCTCTCTTCTTTCTTTCTATAAAACAACAACAACAACAACTAATTAAGGTTGAGGTGGGGCCTTCAGTAAGTGTGTGTGTGTGTGTGTGTGTATTTGTGTTTGTTATGGATGTATATGTGTGTGTGTAGGCCTACTTGTGTTTGTTATGGATGTGTTATGGATGTGTCTGTGTGTATTTATATTTGTTAGGTATGTGTGTGTGTGTCTGTGTCACCCGTGCGCGCGCGCGCGCGCGTGTGTGTGTGTGTGTGTGTAAAAGTAATGATCCTTTGATCTCAAAATACACTAATATCACTCTGAAGCTACCTTTTTTCAAGTAGCCTAGCTACTTCTGTAAAAGTATGGTCTTTTCCTCTGATGTCAGCGATTTTGCTACCCTTTTCACTATACGCGCGTACATCGCCCGTCCGTGAAAAACAACCCCTTTTACACGCATTGTTTATACAGGACTTGTAATGGCAGTGTCCCCAGGGCTGTAGGTATGGGGGACCTGCCCCCCCCCCCCCCCCCCTCCCCCCCCAAAAAAAAAAAAAAAAAAACATTGTATGCCACCATGTGCCTCCCACCCCCACCCCCTGAAAAAAAAATATGCTGAATAAAAAATAATCACAGTAGCAGTTCAGGGTGCCCCCTACAAAATTGCGAGGCCCCCAATACCCCCTATAATACTGGAAAAATCCTAGTTATGCCACTGATTCCCGCCCCCGGGGTTACAAAATATCTCCAAGTCGCGTTCACCACTCGATCAATCAGAGCTAATTAGCTGCGTAGCTGCACTTGAATGTCCGCGATGAACAATCAGCGCTCAGCGTATGAAAATTGATGCACTACTGAGGAGATAATTATCTAGCTTTAATTTACATTAAGAATAGCAATTATATTGCGTAACGCGTGGTTTTGTGAATGAGATTATCAAATTATCACTCAAATCGTTGATTTTCATCGTGTGTACGTCTTGCAAAGTAGCAAATCCGGCGTTGTCAACCCCGGTTGTCAACGCAACGGTACATTGCTAATACACAAGCGATTCGCACTGTACTGAAGTTTTGCCATTCTTAGTAATGGCGGATCGGGCTCCATGCGATCACAGAGCCTTAACGTGCGCGCGTATGACGGGTCCACACTCTAGCACGTATGATACAGCTCTATGGTTGAATTTTATCATTACTCTTACATCATGGAATCCACTTTGCTTGTGTCAACGATGGCACGTGTTGTAGTCTCATTTTTTTTTATCTTTCTCTTTTCCTTCGTCATCCTTTTTCTTACGCCCAATTTGATCTCATGTCATTTGGCATTCACTCCTTTGAAAATAGTTTATATCTATTAGTAGTTTTATTTATCATTTGTTATCTTACGTATTATCTGACGGTCCTGTATCGTTCAAGCCTAGGCTTTTAATGGAAACTTTTGTTACCATGCATTATGTATTATGTGACCATGCATTGCAAAACCAACAAACTGTCTTTGTGTGAGGAGGACTGAAGATAGGTGAAATTGGTCAACCTAGCCAATCTTGACTTTTTCATATTTCCTGCAAGAGGTAGTATTCTTCTAGATAATGCTAAAGTTTGGGATGATAAAACAACCATAAAAATGTGTTTTGGCAGTTTTTCCTGAACGCTCTTTCTTTGTAGAATATTGTGGTTACGCGTGTCTCATCGTGCTTATTAAGTCCCCACACGTTATTGCTTTTCATTTCTTAAAAAAAGAAAATGTATTTACTCTTTCAACTCCAATAAATCTAGGAATGATTTCGCCACTGCATCATGGACAAAATATGTTCATAACGAATGATCGATTTCACCTTAATCGGATGACAATCCCCTCATTCTTGTTGCTCGCGTGGTGAGTCCATTTGGAATGAGGTCATTGAGTTTATTGAGTATTGTATATGTATGTATTTGTGTATATACATTAATGCGCTAACTCTGATTAAGAAGTAGTTTAACAAACTTAAACTCGTAGGCCTTTGTCAAGTCACTGGCAGATTTTAGTTTCAAGAAGATATAAATCAACACAAAATGTGCACATACACTAGTAGCGCACAGAATAGGACGTCACAAAGAACACAAAGAATGCAGAAAAAATACAAGAAGCGCACAAAAAAAAAGAACACTGAGAAGCCGGGGGGAAAACACGTCACAATGCAAGATCGCAGATGAGGAGAGAGAGAGAGAGAGAGAGAGAGAAAGATGAAAGATAGAAAATAGGAACGTGGATAAAAATCGACAGACAAAGAGGCAGAGAAAGGGAGAAGAAGAGGAGAGAAAAGATGAACAAGACGAGTATTACAAACTATTATTCCTTCTGTTAACGGAAAGAATCATTCAGTCCCAGTCGATGGACGGGCTGTTCCTCGCGTAGTTTGCAGACTTCGTCGGTGCCACCATGACAGGTCGTCATCACGCAGATCTTGAGGTGATTGATGGTGTGACCGGGCACAACATCAATGTCTTGGACGCGCTACTACTGACAACGCATTTTTTATTTTGATATTTTGATTTATATCTTCTTCAAAATAAAATCTGCCTATGACTTGACAAAGTCGTTTGGGCAAAAAGTTGTTTAATCTACTCCTTTCGGGGAGTTTTCTAAAGAACTACTCATGTTAACCAATAGTTTCTTGGACTCCGAGCAGAAATCTATTTCTATTATTCATATACAGAATCGAGTGGTATAAGATGCCTTCTGTGCTCTTGTCAATTCAATGCAACATTGTGCCCATTTGATTACATTTTTTTTAAAGGCAATATTTGCATTTTAACCGGTTCCATACGGGAACCTGGTGGCCTGTGTACTGAGCCTATAGGGATTTCAGAATTCAGTATGGGACAGGTTAATGAATATTATTATGTTAAAAAACATTATATAATACATATAGCCCCGTTCTGACTTAATATGTAATTATATACGCATTGATATTGAATGATTATTGTTCCGGAAAAATACCTCAAGAAACTCTGCTGTGGCAGCAGACTCATGTGGATGTAAAAAAAAAAAAAAATGTAGTTAATCATAATAGTTTGTCGTCCATGATGACATACCTGACAGCATGACGCTGAAGAGGCTGCTTGCTTGAAAACACTAGAGTCCTGGTAGGAGCATTGTACACTGAAGATCGAAAAACCTGGCATGTTGAACATCCAGCTGTTTGATTCAAGCTGTAGGGAAACGAACAATGTTAAAACACAAAGACGCAAAAGGAAAACATGCGTAAAATGTGATCAGCTCATTTCGATATAAAAACAGTAATCAATTGGGGATAGGTAATTCAACAACAACACATGTAAAACAGAAACCTGCAACAAACATTGTGGTATGTAAACGGATTCGATAATTTTCTACACCTGCATAACGAGATATGATAATATTCCTCTGATAATATATGCGCCAGTAGAATTTAATTCTCACCTACAAAATTCATAAAACTAAAATTCACTTTCTCTCGGGACTCCAACATACTATTCATCTCACTATAACAGCGCTATCGCATTGCGTGCAATGAATGAGCCTGATTATCGCCTAATCTAATGGTTCAAGGAGCTTTTGGCGTTAGACTTTACATTGCAATTATAGACGAAGCTCTAATCGTAATCGATGATCATGTCCAAGAATCTTGTCAATAACAAATCTGTTCAATAACAAAGTAATGACAACAATCAAGACATGACCAGGAAAAAAAAATCAAAGTTGTAAAAAGTCATAAAGCCGGTGAACAAACTGGTCAAGAACTTCAGTTCTAGGAACAACGAATTTATATCCACTACCTCATGATACTATAGTATGTAAAAATATTGTTCTTTAATCTATGTGAAAAGTATTTGAATCGAAAACAATATATATATATATATATATATATATATATATATATATATCTTTTTACATCTTTTCTTTGGCAAGATACGACGACACACCATCGCCGGGTACATCAGCGTTAAATAAAAAAAGACAGACTGAGTTAACAGACCAGGTTTGGCTTAGTATTACTCAAAAAGAATTTAGCATCTCAAACATCCCATTTCATCATGCTGGTTGAAACATATGTGACAACACCAAGAGAGGGGCGCCAGGTATGGATTTCTAATTGAGGTTAGATCCTGAAAGAGCAGATTGTAAGCTTCAAAATAGTGTATAACTCAATTCAGATGGACTCTCATAATCTAAACAGTGGGAAGGAGGCACACACTCTGGAAAAGTATGAAGTGCGAAAATGGGCTCTTAAAGTATGACATGTATGGGGTCTATTCAAGCATTTAGTCCTTAGAAACCCGCTCTAGCTGTGCAAAAAAAGGGTAAAAAAAAAGAAAAAAAAAACCAGGATGTAAACCAAAGGAACAACAACAATGAAGGGATTATCAGATTAAGCTGACATTGAGCATGGTTCATGAACACATTCTATCCATGATCAATGCGAACTTTCAAAGTAGCAGCATTCTACTTTCAAAAGTTGAAAATTGAGAGTTTGAAGTGAAGAGTGGTGAAAGGATATTCAAGAAATCAAAACGGGGCCTCTATAAAGATATACCTCATCTTACTACCCTAAAAAAATCAACAAAAATGAAACAGTTTAACAAGTGCTGAAAACACGTAGTTTTTACATCCATTTTATGATCCCAAAGTTACGCATATTGATTTATAATATATATATATATATATATATATAATATTGATAAGATTGACATGGTTTACCGTTTCACCTTCTTTGAGTCCTCACATTAAATCATTGAGTGCAACTTTAAACTAACCAGAAATAGCGACTAATCAGTACATGATTATTCACATAAACTGTGACATTCAAAGCAAACACAGTCCAAGGTAGTATACCTGACAAGCTGATGCTGAGGCGGCGGCTTTTGCGAGGAAAGTTGAGTCCAGGTAGGGGCATGCCATACTGAAGCTCGAAAGACTTGGCATGGTGAATACCCATTGTGTCAAATCCCGCCATACTAAGGATTGACGTTGAGAACCGTCTTCGAATCTATCAAAATATATCTTCAGTGTTTGAATCTGTAGAAAAAAGACACAGAATAAACAAGTTAAAACACGAGGTAAGTTTGAGATACTTTCCGTATAAAATAGTAAATAGGATTTTGTTTTTTAATGAGCAATATTGCATTAGATGTTAAAGTTAGTTTTAATAAAAATTAACGATTGTAAAGAAGAGCTGGCAGATGAACGCAAGACCAGTAAGCCATTCTGGCATGAAACTGAACAAAGAAAATCGATAAACGAAAGTTCTAAGGTGCGATTGGTCCCGAATGGGAATGTTATAAAAGGGTTGAAGATGGATTTCATTGCCTCCTTGAATTCTGGAGAGTGACCAGGCCTACTATCCACAACCATTGATGATGGCAAGTGTTGACAGGTTGAGGATGATGACAACGAGACTTTGCAGTATTGCGAATGTCGATTACGTTATCATCAGAGAGAAAGTAGCACTCAGGCCAGCCACAGCCTCAGATAGTCAATCATCTAAATTTTATTGTAATGAATGGCGAGATTAATAAATCGATATGCTCGACTGGAAATCATGTAAATAATAGAACATCTTTACACCAAAAAGAATGTTGATTTTGAAGCCTAGTATCACGATAAGCCTCGTAATGTGTTCGCAAATTATTCAATTATTTCACGATCTCCTGTTACCTTTCTGTTTCAATTTCAATTCAATACTTTATTCAATTGTTTTACTTCTTTTCGGAAGCTCCCATACACTAGTGCGGTTCAAGAAAAATCTTGTGTTTTTAAGCAATTACACGTTCTAAATCACTCAAATAAACTCTGCCGAAGGCCTATTGATATGAGAAATCATAGTACATTTTTCACATTTGGGGAGCGTGCAAGATGTCAGAAAAAAATGAATGTAGAAACAATGTTATAAACAATTTAAGTTTTAATGGTGCAGTATTTATGAAGAGCTGGACAAACACAATACATGCAGAGTAGAGTGCAGGGTATTCAACATTAAATCCCGTACACCACGTTCAAGCTGCAGGCGGGCACATAGACCAGACAGATACATAAACATGCTTACCCGAGTGGTAGATTGCGTAGTAAAAAAAAAAGTGAGGAACGATGATAAACAACTAAAGGAGTTCAACGAATAATGCTAATGAAAAGGTTTCTGCTGTAAAGATCAACAATATAAAGAAAACAGATTCTATCTAACAAAAAAAAAAAACATTTTGACGTTGTGGAGCAAAATCTAATTTTTTACGCCATTAGTAAAATAAATCGCATGAATTCGCCGTCAGATTACGCCCTAAACCGCCCGAAACCTCCATAGTCCCATTTTGAATACTTTTATGCTTAACCATTTGAAGAGTTTGTTCGCAAAAACCGATAAGTCCAAAATTGAGTATATGAATATAAGAACGACCCAAGTCCATGGAAGACCATTTCGAGTAAACAAAACAAAAACTTCACATCTTTTTTGTTTGTCCAATAATATTCTATTTAACTGTGATGGGATGGCAACATTGTATAGGCCTATACAAATTAGAACATATATTATTATGATAATTAACATTAACATTAATTGTGGAGAGGCCATTTTGTGTGATGGACTTGGGTCGTTCTTTGATTCATATGGACTTGGGTCGTTCTTTGATTCATATACATGATATTCTGCTATAGAGATGAGAGAAGGACGAGAGAGGGCGCTATAATATGAATGTAAGAATGACCCAAGTCCTTCATTCTTACATTCATATAAGATTTAACTCATTTATTTCAGGCACTTCCGGGGGTAATTAGGATTTATCATTTATACACAAGATGAGTCCATGCATAAGCTACAATTTCCCATGTCAAACTAAATTTGGCCAAAAATTGGACTTGGGTCGTTCTTATATTCATATACTCAATTGCAAATTGGAGATATTTGCGATTAAAGGTCAAGAAAAATAAAGAGAATGATAAGAAGATTTTTGCTTCTTTTGACCACAACTTCAAAACTGTACCTTTATATGTAGTGACCAATATATAATTTAAAAGGTATTATTTTGTACTTTATGACAGAGACCTCTCTTCAAAATCTTCAAAAATGGACTTATCGGTTTTTGCCAACAATCTCTTCATTTGTTTATTGTTTTTATACATAATATATAATTACGTAGTTTTAACGAGGTCAAAGTTCATTGAAAGTATATTAGAATTTCTTTGTAGTATCGCTGTACTTTCTGAAGAATAATAGTCCATTATGTAAGGAATTGTCAGTTCTTTAAGAGTTAACAGGATACTCTACACGGAGTGTATCATAATTATCATAATATGATTAACACTGAATAAGAGGTAAACAGAGTTATAAAATACATGTATAGGGCTAGTCCGGCACCTAAAAGACCCCTCTTCCGAAGATAAAAGAATACGTAATTGCACATAGCCAAGGCCATAGCCATATTGTCCATATTGTCATAGCCATCTACTATACTGTAAACATAGCTATTCCCTCTGCGATACATACTGTATGGACACCTAAATACTTCGATCCTACTCTTGACATATACAGATAGAACGTTATACACTAAAACAAAGAGATTTTATTCTCATCGGTTACTCGTTGGAATCAAAGTCTGTTGCTTTCCGGCCGATCGCAGTCTGATGAATCCGACTGCGTCGATCGACTATCAGGTTAGTGTCAGACATTGCTCGCGTGATCCTCATCGGACGATCTTGCCTCATCGGATCATGCCCGACCTGTCTGACATCACCTGATAGGCGACCAATACAAGTCGGATTCATCAGACTGTGATCCCATTCACTTTGTGGGTTGCTAGAAGCAAAGAACTGTGCTTCCGATGACTGACTGATGAGAAAAAAAGTCCTTGTGGAACGGAGATGAATTTATAATTCCATAATTATGATAGTGATTCCGATAGATTTTTCTTTCAAAAAAAAAATTATTATAGCTTTTGCGAGTAAACTTTCATACACGGCAGACTCATTCTTAATTGCTAAGTCACAACCTTTCATTTTCCTGATTACTGACTTCACAATTTATCATCTTTCCAGTAAAATTAGACAAAATGGTTTTTCGAGTTTTGCGCTTGTATGAATTAATATGGCATAGGCCTAAGGTTATGGAGTAAAGAGATACGAACTGTATCAGAGATTGATTTTATATCACACATTTATGTCCTGCTAGAATAGAGTGAAGAAATTCACCCAAAAGTAGAGCGTACATCATAAACTTATATTCTAACTAATTTATACGGACAACAGTATCATATTTTGCAGTACGTGTGTAGTATGGAACTTTCAGCATGAATTCGATTCTTTTAACGAAACCCGAGTGTTCATACACTTTCTGTGACATGTAAGCATCTTGTATTCAATGGTCGTATACAAGCAGTGTCAGTGAATGTGAAAAGATAAATTAATCTTAAAGAAAAAAAATAACAGCCCAAGATTTGCATTTCTTTAATCGTCATTTACAGACAGATTTTTGGTAGCCAATGAAAAATCAGCATCACAGTGACATCATATGAGTTTGAAATTATGTTCATATATATATTATATCAATTCTAAGCCCCCAATTACCCCATGACACCAAATTTGGGTAAAAAGAAACCATGGAATATAATTTTGGCGCACTTTGAGCTCATTCTAGTCCACTGTGCGCCGTCGACTGAGTCGGACGTGCGAACGTGGCACATAAGCAAGCATGTGGTAGTGATTTTGACAGGGGAGGACAGAGAAAGACAAAAAAAAATACAACAGAATGTCAGTGATATTTCTCCATGAGAAAATGTTTTCTTCAGTCTCTGGCTCTGAACACTTCTCATTTACGATGGGTTAGGGTTAAGATGAAGGTTATGGTTAGGGTGGGCAATTAACAACTTTATAACAAGAGGAAATAAGTTTTATTGTTAGTGTATTTCGCGGCATTTGCCAGTCAATCATCAACTGAAAGAAACATAAAATACAACATTATTCAGAAACACTTAACTTTAGCGACTGAAAGAAATGAAAATCATACATAATTCAGAGTGATTATACCTGAGAGGATGATTGTAAGGCGATGGCTTTTGAGAGGAAATCACCGTCCAGGTAGTCACAAGTCAGACTGAAGCTTGAGAGTCTTGGCATAGTGCACACCCATTGGGCCAAGTCACCCGTCATCGAGGATTCATGTTGAGAACCGCCATCCAACCTGCCTAAAGTCAACGTTAGATCTTGAATCTGGAGAAAGGGGAACACAAATCCAAATATGACGTAAACACATTTAAATCTTAGCAATTTTTTAAATCAACAATAAATCATGTAAATAACAGAAAATCTTTACACGAAAAAGAATGTTGATTTTGAAGCCTAGTATCACGATAAGCCTTGTAACGTGTTCGCAAATTATTCAATTATTTCACGATCTCCTGTTACTTTTCTGTTTCAATTTCAATTCAATACTTTATTCAATTGTTTTACTTCTTTTTGGAAACTCCCATACACTAGTGCGGTTCAAGAAAAATCTCGTGTTTTTAAGCAATTACGTTCTAAATCACTCAAATAAACTCTGCCGAAGGCCTATTGTTATTAGAAATCATAGTACATTTTTCATATTTTGGGAGCGTACAAGATGTCAGACACAAAAATGAATGTAGAAACAATGTTATGAGCAATTTAAGTTTTAATGGTGCAGTATTTATGAAGACCTGGACAAACACAATACATGCAAAGTACAGTGCAGAGTATTCAACATTAAATTCCGTACACTTCGTTCAAGCTGCAGGCGGGCACATAGACCAGACAGATACATAAACATGCTTACCCGAGTGGTAGATTGCGTAGTAAATAAAAATTGAGGGACGATGATAAACAATTAAAGGAGTTCAACGAATAATGCTAATGAAAAGGTTTCTGCTGTAAAGATCAACAATATAAAAAAAATAATAAAGATTCTAACAACAAAAAACCATATTGAGGTTGCAACTGATTGACAAATTGCCCTACATTGACGTAAATAAGCACTGAATTGATCAGTGTTTTAGTAGTAGCCATGATAAAAAAAAATCATGGGCGTACATACTCGAGCAGGATTCGAACCTACGACCTCCTGATCACCGGACAGGCGTCATCTCCACTAGACCACCGAGCTTTCGCCCGACAGCAAGTGTTGGTTCTAATCCTTATAGCATGCAGCGGGTACTGCTTTGTTATTTAAATTCATGAAATTCTTCCGTCGAGATGTTTCCATTGCAACTGATTGACAAATTGCCCTACATCGACGTAAATAAGCACTGAATTGATCAGTGTTTTAGTAGTAGCCATGATAAAAAATCATGGGCGTACATACTCGAGCAGGATTCGAACCTACGACCTCCTGATCACCGGACAGGCGTCATCTCCACTAGACCACCGAGCTTTCGCCCGACAGCAAGTGTTGGTTCTAATCCTTATAGCATGCAGCGGGTACTGCTTTGTTATTTAAATTCATGAAATTCTTCCGTCGAGATGTTTCCATTGCAACTGATTGACAAATTGCCCTACATCGACGTAAATAAGCACTGAATTGATCAGTGTTTTAGTAGTAGCCATGATAAAAAATCATGGGCGTACATACTCGAGCAGGATTCGAACCTACGACCTCCTGATCACCGGACAGGCGTCATCTCCACTAGACCACCGAGCTTTCGCCCGACAGCAAGTGTTGGTCCTAATCCTTATAGCATGCAGCGGGTACTGCTTTGTTATTTAAATTCATGAAATTCATGACGCCTGTCCGGTGATCAGGAGGTCGTAGGTTCGAATCCTGCTCGAGTATGTACGCCCATGATTTTTTATCATGGCTACTACTAAAACACTGATCAATTCAGTGCTTATTTACGTCGATGTAGGGCAATTTGTCAATCAGTTCCAATGGAAACATTTCGACAGAAGAACATATTGAGGTTGTGGAGCAAAATCTAAGTTTTTAAGCCATTAGAAAAGTAAATCGCATGAATTCACCATTAGATTACGCCCTAAACCGCCCGAAACCTCCAGTCCAATTTTTAATACCTTTATGCTTAACCATTATTTGTTTATTGTTTTTAAACATAATACATAATTACGTAGTTTTAACGAGGTCAATGTTCACTGAAGTATTGCTGTACTTTCTGGAAAATAATAGTCCATTATGAAAGGAATTGTCAGTTCTTTAAGAGTTAAGAGGATACTGTACACGGAGTGTATCATAATTATCATAATATGATTAACACTGAATAAGAGGTAAACAGAGTTATAAAATACATGTATAGGGCTAGTCCGGCACCTAAAAGACCCCTCTTCCGAAGATAAAAGAATACGTAATTGCACATAGCCAAGGCCATAGCCATATTGTCCATGTTGTCATAGCCACTATACTGTAAACATAGCTATTCCCTCTGCGATACATACTGTATGGACACCTAAATACTTCGATCCTACTCTTGACATATACAGATAGAACGTTATACACTAAAACAAAGAGATTTTATTCTCATCGGTTACTCGTTGGAATCAAAGTCTGTTGCTTTCCGGCCGATCGCAGTCTGATGAATCCGACTGCGTCGATCGACTATCAGGTTAGTGTCAGACATTGCTCGCGTGATCCTCATCGGACGATCTTGCCTCATCGGATCATGCCCGACCTGTCTGACATCACCTGATAGGCGACCAATACAAGTCGGATTCATCAGACTGTGATCCCATTCACTTTGTGGGTTGCTAGAAGCAAAGAACTGTGCTTCCGATGACTGACTGATGAGAAAAAAAAGTCCTTGTGGAACGGAGATGAATTTATAATTCCATAATTATGATAGTGATTCCGACAGATTTTTCTTTCAAAAAAAAAAATTATTATAGCTTTTGCGAGTAAACTTTCATACACGGCAGACTCATTCTTAATTGCTAAGTCACAACCTTTCATTTTCCTGATTACTGACTTCACAATTTATCATCTTTCCAGTAAAATTAGACAAAATGGTTTTTCGAGTTTTGCGCTTGTATGAATTAATATGGCATAGGCCTAAGGTTATGGAGTAAAGAGATACGAACTGTATCAGAGATTGATTTTATATCACACATTTATGTCCTGCTAGAATAGAGTGAAGAAATTCACCCAAAAGTAGAGCGTACATCATAAACTTATATTCTAACTAATTTATACGGACAACAGTATCATATTTTGCAGTACGTGTGTAGTATGGAACTTTCAGCATGAATTCGATTCTTTTAACGAAACCCGAGTGTTCATACACTTTCTGTGACATGTAAGCATCTTGTATTCAATGGTCGTATACAAGCAGTGTCAGTGAATGTGAAAAGATAAATTAATCTTAAAGAAAAAAAATAACAGCCCAAGATTTGCATTTCTTTAATCGTCATTTACAGACAGATTTTTGGTAGCCAATGAAAAATCAGCATCACAGTGACATCATATGAGTTTGAAATTATGTTCATATATATATTATATCAATTCTAAGCCCCCAATTACCCCATGACACCAAATTTGGGTAAAAAGAAACCATGGAATATAATTTTGGCGCACTTTGAGCTCATTCTAGTCCACTGTGCGCCGTCGACTGAGTCGGACGTGCGAACGTGGCACATAAGCAAGCATGTGGTAGTGATTTTGACAGGGGAGGACAGAGAAAGACAAAAAAAATACAACAGAATGTCAGTGATATTTCTCCATGAGAAAATGTTTTCTTCAGTCTCTGGCTCTGAACACTTCTCATTTACGATGGGTTAGGGTTAAGATGAAGGTTATGGTTAGGGTGGGCAATTAACAACTTTATAACAAGAGGAAATAAGTTTTATTGTTAGTGTATTTCGCGGCATTTGCCAGTCAATCATCAACTGAAAGAAACATAAAATACAACATTATTCAGAAACACTTAACTTTAGCGACTGAAAGAAATGAAAATCATACATAATTCAGAGTGATTATACCTGAGAGGATGATTGTAAGGCGATGGCTTTTGAGAGGAAATCACCGTCCAGGTAGTCACAAGTCAGACTGAAGCTTGAGAGTCTTGGCATAGTGCACACCCATTGGGCCAAGTCACCCGTCATCGAGGATTCATGTTGAGAACCGCCATCCAACCTGCCTAAAGTCAACGTTAGATCTTGAATCTGGAGAAAGGGGAACACAAATCCAAATATGACGTAAACACATTTAAATCTTAGCAAATTTTTAAATCAACAATAAATCATGTAAATAACAGAAAATCTTTACACAAAAAAGAATGTTGATTTTGAAGCCTAGTATCACGATAAGCCTTGTAACGTGTTCGCAAATTATTCAATTATTTCACGATCTCCTGTTACTTTTCTGTTTCAATTTCAATTCAATACTTTATTCAATTGTTTTACTTCTTTTTGGAAACTCCCATACACTAGTGCGGTTCAAGAAAAATCTTGTGTTTTTAAGCAATTACGTTCTAAATCACTCAAATAAACTCTGCCGAAGGCCTATTGTTATTAGAAATCATAGTACATTTTTCATATTTTGGGAGCGTACAAGATGTCAGACACAAAAATGAATGTAGAAACAATGTTATGAGCAATTTAAGTTTTAATGGTGCAGTATTTATGAAGACCTGGACAAACACAATACATGCAAAGTACAGTGCAGAGTATTCAACATTAAATTCCGTACACTTCGTTCAAGCTGCAGGCGGGCACATAGACCAGACAGATACATAAACATGCTTACCCGAGTGGTAGATTGCGTAGTAAATAAAAATTGAGGGACGATGATAAACAATTAAAGGAGTTCAACGAATAATGCTAATGAAAAGGTTTCTGCTGTAAAGATCAACAATATAAAAAAATAATAAAGATTCTAACAACAAAAAACCATATTGAGGTTGCAACTGATTGACAAATTGCCCTATATTGACGTAAATAAGCACTGAATTGATCAGTGTTTTAGTAGTAGCCATGATAAAAAAAATCACGGGCGTACATACTCGAGCAGGATTCGAACCTACGACCTCCTGATCACCGGACAGGCGTCATCTCCGCTAGACCACCGAGCTTTCGCCCGACAGCAAGTGTTGGTTCTAATCCTTATAGCATGCAGCGGGTACTGCTTTGTTATTTAAATTCATGAAATTCTTCCGTCGAGATGTTTCCATTGCAACTGATTGACAAATTGCCCTACATCGACGTAAATAAGCACTGAATTGATCAGTGTTTTAGTAGTAGCCATGATAAAAAAATCATGGGCGTACATACTCGAGCAGGATTCGAACCTACGACCTCCTGATCACCGGACAGGCGTCATCTCCACTAGACCACCGAGCTTTCGCCCGACAGCAAGTGTTGGTTCTAATCCTTATAGCATGCAGCGGGTACTGCTTTGTTATTTAAATTCATGAAATTCTTCCGTCGAGATGTTTCCATTGCAACTGATTGACAAATTGCCCTACATCGACGTAAATAAGCACTGAATTGATCAGTGTTTTAGTAGTAGCCATGATAAAAAATCATGGGCGTACATACTCGAGCAGGATTCGAACCTACGACCTCCTGATCACCGGACAGGCGTCATCTCCACTAGACCACCGAGCTTTCGCCCGACAGCAAGTGTTGGTTCTAATCCTTATAGCATGCAGCGGGTACTGCTTTGTTATTTAAATTCATGAAATTCTTCCGTCGAGATGTTTCCATTGCAACTGATTGACAAATTGCCCTACATCGACGTAAATAAGCACTGAATTGATCAGTGTTTTAGTAGTAGCCATGATAAAAAATCATGGGCGTACATACTCGAGCAGGATTCGAACCTACGACCTCCTGATCACCGGACAGGCGTCATCTCCACTAGACCACCGAGCTTTCGCCCGACAGCAAGTGTTGGTCCTAATCCTTATAGCATGCAGCGGGTACTGCTTTGTTATTTAAATTCATGAAATTCTTCCGTCGAGATGTTTCCATTGCAACTGATTGACAAATTGCCCTACATCGACGTAAATAAGCACTGAATTGATCAGTGTTTTAGTAGTAGCCATGATAAAAAATCATGGGCGTACATACTCGAGCAGGATTCGAACCTACGACCTCCTGATCACCGGACAGGCGTCATCTCCACTAGACCACCGAGCTTTCGCCCGACAGCAAGTGTTGGTTCTAATCCTTATAGCATGCAGCGGGTACTGCTTTGTTATTTAAATTCATGAAATTCTACCGTCGAGATGTTTCCATTGCAACTGATTGACAAATTGCCCTACATCGACGTAAATAAGCACTGAATTGATCAGTGTTTTAGTAGTAGCCATGATAAAAAAATCATGGGCGTACATACTCGAGCAGGATTCGAACCTACGACCTCCTGATCACCGGACAGGCGTCATCTCCACTAGACCACCGAGCTTTCGCCCGACAGCAAGTGTTGGTTCTAATCCTTATAGCATGCAGCGGGTACTGCTTTGTTATTTAAATTCATGAAATTCATGACGCCTGTCCGGTGATCAGGAGGTCGTAGGTTCGAATCCTGCTCGAGTATGTACGCCCATGATTTTTTATCATGGCTACTACTAAAACACTGATCAATTCAGTGCTTATTTACGTCGATGTAGGGCAATTTGTCAATCAGTTGCAATGGAAACATCTCGACGGAAGAACATATTATTGAGGTTGTGGAGCAAAATCTAAGTTTTTAAGCCATTAGAAAAGTAAATCGCATGAATTCACCATCAGATTACGCCCTAAACCGCCCGAAACCTGCAGTCCAATTTTTAATACTTTTATGCTTAACCATTATTTGTTTATTGTTTTTAAACATAATACATAATTACGTAGTTTTAACGAGGTCAATGTTCACTGAAGTATCGCTGTACTTTCTGGAGAATAATAGTCCATTATGAAAGGAATTGTCAGTTCTTTAAGAGTTAATAGGATACTGTACACGAAGTGTATCATAATTATCATGATATTTGGGATAAAACTAACGACAAGTAAACCTTTCAAAAAGAAAGGTGTAAGAATTTGAACAACACCATTCTTTTTCGATATGGTCATGAGGATAAATTTGGCAATTTTCTCCATTGAAAGCTTATAATAATCAGACCTTTCAAAGCCGGCAGCTAATCGTGAGCAGCAGATCACTGGGATTACCATAATCATTATGATAATAACAATGAGCATAATAGTATCAATAATGATTTGAAAACATGAATACAATTTAAAAAGTCCTTTCGGGGACACTAATCAAAGTACCAACACACCTTCCCATCGGTCAATCTCCGAAAGTCGGTGCATTTGTGTTTTTTTTTAAACGAGATTTGTATCAACAAAAGATTAATATATCCTTCTTGTATTTCTCCATGCATGCATGAAAAAAAAAAATGCTAAGACTTAATAGGACAGAACAGGATTCTGATGGATGTCTGGGGATTGAATGTGTGTTGTTCTTTATTAAATTCAATTTTAATGATTTTATTTCCATACAAAGCAATTCTTTATTGTACATAATGCTTACATGAGTGCATAATATTTAAAGGAACTTTGAATCACATAAATTCAACAAAACATGAATACAAGTATTATAATGATGTCATATCTGGTTTGAATAAATTAACAAGTAAGCAAAATAATCATAATTCATAACTCTACAAAGAAAAAAGGAATTCAGAAGAAAAGCAAAGCTTGTTCTTTTATTAAAGCATCGACCAGGTTGGCTGTTGTCAATTTTGTTATTCATAGATGTTATTGTGGAGGGGAGGGGGAACTTCTTGTAATGTTGGTATCTACAGCCGCTCATTCATATTTTGAATATGACAATGTAGTGACTGTAAATTATTCAATTGCCATAGACGACAATGGTAAAATGAAGGTTGCAGTCACGCAGAGTAGGTGTGACTGGCATCAAATGTGCCGGTGGTGGCTCTGTCGTGCAGTAACAGTTACCACACTTGATGTGCTTGCTTATAATTGCTGTGCAACAACTTGCGTGGTTTAGTAAATCGATGTGCTCGTCACGCGGATTTGACGGAGAAAGCACCAATCTTTAGCTTGAATTTGGAGAATACATAGATGTGATGGAGCTAAATTCTTCAGTCCTGCCCTTAACGGTGTATTTAGCTTTAGATTGTTCCTAGACTATTTAGCAATGATGCCTAAAAGATAGCGTTGCAATTTAATATTTTTTTTTTTTGGTCTGAAGTATATAACTCTCTATCAAACAATTACGATTTTAGTTTACATGGCTCGCTTTTGGAAGTGATTTTGACAGGGGAGGAGAGAGAGAGAGAGAGAGAGAGAGAGAGAGAGTGAGAGATAGAGAGAGAGAGAGAGAATGAAAACCGACTGTCATTGATATTTCTCTATCATAAAATATTTCCTTTGGTCTCTGGCTCAGAACACTGTTCATTTACGATGGGCCGAAGTATTGGCACTCACTTCGTAGCACCATAATAACAGCTAAAAATTTTGAAATCTTTGAAGAATCTATACACATTACTATTTTCTGTTGAAATTTGATCATGTGACCGTGCACCACAAAACGAACAAAAAGTCGCACACACTAAATTTGTGTGAGGACTGAAAATAGGTGAAATTTGTCAACCTAACCGATCATGACTTTTTCATATTTTCTGAAAGAGCAAATCTTCTTCTACATTATGCTAAAATTTGGAGTCATAAAACGTGCTGGAAAGTGTGTTTTTAGCAGTTTATCTTGAACATTCTTGGTAAAATAGCGTGATTAGGTGTGTTTTTAGAGTCCCCTTTTCATTGCTTAAAAACCTTGTACACACTCTTCACTTTCAAATCTAACAACTTTTGAAAAGATAATGCTACTGCTTTGAAAGTCGGCATCAATTGTGAACAGAATGTTTCAATAAGGTAGTCTTAGTTTCAATTTAATTCCATAATCCCTTTATTGTTGTTACTCTGGTAGTTTACATCATGTTTCTTTTTTTTTTGGTCCCATTCATTGCGCAGCCAGCACGGCTTGGTTAAGATTTACACACTGTATAGTGCTTGAATAGACACTGCACTTTGGAGCCTCTTTTCTTCGTTCACACTTTTCCTGAGTGTGTGTTTTCTGTCCAATATTTAGATAGGTTAGAAGAGTCGATTTAATTTGAGTTATACATCATTCTAAAGCTTAAAGTCTGCTCTCTTTAATAGAATATGCTCTTTAGGAAAATTTCATGTCTGGTGACTTTCTCTGTATTTTGTGATGCAGGGTCACATATACAGTTGAACTAGGTACGTTTCATCATGTTTATCAAGTCAATGTATCTTAACATCAAACAATATTAGAGAAAAAAAAATTAATCCGTCAAATACTTAGTCCTCAAATATTCCTGTTACGTAGTCCGTATATATCACTGCGTCTATCTTTTCGGGCGCTGTTCGTTATTCCAAAGTTTCGATATTTCGGAGGTTCGTTATTCCGAAGGTTTGTTGATCCGAAACACACAAATTCCCTTGACCTAGAGGTTCGTTAATCCGAAAATGAAAAAAAAAAAAAAATCTTGGGTTCGTTAATCCGAAACACACAAATTCCCTATACCTAGATGTTCGTTAATCCGAAAAAGAAAAAGGGTTCGTCAATCCGAACATTTGTGGCGTTATTCCAAATGTTCGTTATTCCAAGGATTTGTTAATCCGAAAATGAAATCCTCGGAATAACGAACCTTGGAAATAACTAATCTTCGGACTGAAGAGCCTTCGGAATAACGAACCTTCGGACTAACGAGCTGTAACCATTTTCTTTCTCATCCTTTTGTGTCCGCTCTTCTGCATTCTTACAGATATATGTACACAATACATTCTTTGCAATATATTCAACCCAGGTTGAATTTTATCATTACTCTTACATCATGGAATCCACTTTGCTTGTGTCAACGATGGCAAGTGTTGTAGTCTCATTTTTTTTTTAATCTTTCTCTTTTCCTTCGTCATCCTTTTTCTTACGCCCAATTTGATCTCATGTTATTTGGCATTCACTCCTTTGAAAATGGCTTATATCTGTTAGTAGTTTCATTAATCATTTGTTATCTTACGTATTATCTGACGGTCCTGTATCGTACAAGCCTAAGCTTTTAATGGAACCTTCTGTTACCATGCATATGTATTATGTGACCATGCATTGCAAAACCAACAAACTGTCTTTGTGTGAGGAGGACTGAAGATAGGTGAAATTGGTCAACCTAGCCAATCTTGACTTTTTCATATTTCCTGAAAGAGGTAGTATTTTTCTAGATAATGCTAAAGTTTGGGATGATAAAACAAACAGAAAAATGCATTTTGGCAGTTTTTCCTGAACGCTCTTTTTGTTTGTAAAATACTGTGATTACGCGTGTCTTATCATGCTTATTAAGTCCCCACATGTTATTGCTTTTCATTTCTTAAAAAGATAATTATTTACTCTTTCAACTCCAATAAATCTAGGAATGATTTCGCCACTGCATCATGGACAAAATATGTTAATAACGAATGATCGATTTCACCTTAATCGGATGACAATCCCCTCATTGTTGTTGCTCGCGTGGAATGAGGTCGTTGAGTTTATATTGAGTATATGTACATGTATGCATTTGTGTATATACATTATATATATATATATATATATATATATATATATATATATATATATACATATTGCCCATGATCTGACGTGTTTTCATGTCTGTTTCAGAAACGGGTTTGATTAAGATCTTTTGTCACACCATGAGCACTGATGAAGAGTGTGACCTTGCCTTTCAGTATTTGAGAGCTATATGCTCCGTTTTTAAGATCTTCAAGATCTAGGATTTATTATTATTTTTTACGGCGTTCTTCTTCTACTGATTCGTTTACTTATTATCATCAAGATGCCGAGCAGACCAATTTTCTTATTACGTTTCTGTACTGTGTACTTTTTCTGCTACTCTTCCGACTGTTGGCGATGAGGCCCTTTTCAGATTCACTGTTTTGGAGCCGGAGATTTGCCATGTCATCTTGCAGTCATGACTACGCGTCATTGGATGCGTCACTATAGACACTGTGCGCTACCTCCATCTGTTTAGCGCGGTGACTTCTTTGAAAGGTGAGTTTCAAAATCCGTCTGCCCATGATCAGACGTGTTTTCATGTCTGTTTCAGAAACGGGTTTGATTAAGATCTTTTGTCACACCATGGGCACTGATGAAGAGTGTGACCTTGCCTTTCAGTATTTGAGAGCTATGCTCCGTTTTTAAGATCTTCAAGATCTAGGATTTATAATTATTTTTTACGGCGTTCTTCTTCTACTGATTCGTTTACTTATTATCATCAAGATGCCGAGCAGACCAATTTTCTTATTACGTTTCTGTACTGTGTACTTTTTCTGCTACTCTTCCGACTGTTGGCGATGAGGCCCTTTTCAGATTCACTGTTTTGGAGCCGGAGATTTGCCATGTCATCTTGCAGTCATGACTACGCGTCATTGGATGCGTCACTATAGACACTGTGCGCTACCTCCATCTGTTTAGCGCGGTGACTTCTTTGAAAGGTGAGTTTCAAAATCCGTCTGCCCATGATCAGACGTGTTTTCATGTCTGTTTCAGAAACGGGTTTGATTAAGATCTTTTGTCACACCATGGGCACTGATGAAGAGTGTGACCTTGCCTTTCAGTATTTGAGAGCTATGCTCCGTTTTTAAGATCTTCAAGATCTAGGATTTATTATTATTTTTTACGGCGTTCTTCTTCTACTGATTCGTTTACTTATTATCATCCAGATGCCGAGCAGACCAATTTTCTTATTACGTTTCTGTACTGTGTACTTTTTCTGCTACTCTTCCGACTGTTGGCGATGAGGCCCTTTTCAGATTCACTGTTTTGGAGCCGGAGATTTGCCATGTCATCTTGCAGTCATGACTACGCGTCATTGGATGCGTCACTATAGACACTGTGCGCTACCTCCATCTGTTTAGCGCGGTGACTTCTTTGAAAGGTGAGTTTCAAAATCCGTCTGCCCATGATCAGACGTGTTTTCATGTCTGTTTCAGAACCGGGTTTGATTAAGATCTTTTGTCACACCATGGGCACTGATGAAGAGTGTGACCTTGCCTTTCAGTATTTGAGAGCTATGCTCCGTTTTTAAGATCTTCAAGATCTAGGATTTATTATTATTTTTTACGGCGTTCTTCTTCTACTGATTCGTTTACTATATATATATATATATAATTGTAGTTGTTCCCCGTATTGGCAGTACTAGAAATAGCAATAAAAAAGTCACAACAGAGGACTGCAGGGAATGCATTAATAGCCAATCTTGATTTAATGAATAATCCGAATTTTCGAGGATCCTTCCTCTTCTTCAGGGATGACAATGCGAATATTCACAATGATTATTGAGAGTGAGGTGTTACTACCCTGCTAGCGCGCGCAATTATGTGTAACCAAAACAAAAAATAATAGGTAATAACAACAAACGCATGTTGTGCGCTTATGAGTGTCATACTCTACGTCATAATAGAGAAGACGTCACACTAGGATTGCGCGCGCTGCACAAAAAGATCATGAGACAATAATAGCAATAATAGAAACGTCATAAAGGCAATAAAGTTGACATGATACAATGAAAGTGCCAATGGATTTTCACAGTGATAATGTCAATATCCCACTAGCGCGCGTAGTCTCAGTGTAACCAAAACAAAGGATAACAAATAATAACAATAAACGCATGCTGAGTTGCGCGAATATGAGTGCCATACTGTGCGTTATAACAGAGAAGACGTCACACTGAGATGGCGCGCGCTGCAGAAAGGAGACAATATTAACGATAATAGAAACGTCATAATGGCAATGAAGTGATGTATACAATCTGTCAAGTGCTTGTACGCATTATATAGAGAGAAGAGACGAGAGAGCAAAAAGTAGGAAAGGAGGGAATAAGGAAAGAAGAAAGAAGGACACAAGAAAAAATGAGGAAATTGTCATAATATACATGAGGTACACTTACTAGTAACACATCAAGACTGCGCAAGTTGTCCAGTACCAGAAAAATAAATTGAAGACCTCTACAAGGATGAAATTATCAATAGCGGAGTAGCAACTGAAATTAGTTACCGGAAGAAAGTGTATGGGCTGAGCCGGGAAAAATCTTTGTTCATGCCTGTTTCAAAACTGCGGCTCCGAACAATGGATCGCAGTTCTGCCTACTTCCTGTCTTCAGCCGATTTGTAACCCCCGCCAAAGATGCAGACTTTCAAGTCTTTCATCGAATGACGGGGGTCACTGAAGTGGTTCGCCACTGGAGTATCTTTACGCTTCTTCAGGTTTGAGCTCTTGTGATTATTAAACCTCATACGGAACTTCGTGCTTGTCTCACCTATATATGACACCCCTGGGCATTTAGTGCACATGATACAGTAAAGCACATTGCATAGTGGTGTACGAGCTGACATCTTGCCTGTAGGTAGAGACCATGTTGCTTTCATGTCCACCCAACCTTGAACTCTATTGACTTCCATGTCCTGTGCTCCGTGAATCTTCAGTGGGACAATGGAGTTTCTCAAGCACATCACTCTAGTCCTTATTGTCCTGTACTGTGGACACAATAGCGGTGGAATCTGCAGTGACCTAGATGGCTATCACGGTATTCTCAACCCCACACTACACAACTTTCTGCATTCAAGTCGCAAGATCTGTGGATCTCGTATTTTGTACTACGCCAACGCAGAATCAACATTCCAACTGATCTTACAATGTGGTGACATTGAGCAAAACCCGGGTCCTGCCAACTCAGCTGAGAAACGCGACATCAAAAGGAATGCTTTGCTGGTCAGTACACAATGTGGACAGAGTATTTTTTCCTGTACGTCTCTGCATGACCAGAATTACCTTTTGAAATGCCACCTTTCTGTCAATGATGTCAGCTTCTGGACACATAATGGAATGAATGCACATATTCCATATGGACCACTACCCGAAAAGGCATGGAATGTTGTATGTGAACTGGGAATAAATGCAAATAAACGCACACATCGAGGTAAGCGAGCAGGTAAGAGGAAGCAAAGGAAGATAAGTGTCATCATTACCCCTGAACATGATAGAAAGTTACACGTTGGCAGACAGGGAGTCAATATGCATAATTTACGTCAACCTAAACCAGCAACGATACAGGCACCGGTGTCGCCATCACTGATTGTCTTCAATGCCAGGTCACTCAATAACAAGATCGATGACCTTGAAGCCACGTTGCGATCTCAGCACAAGGATGTTCCGTTAATAGCTGTTACTGAGACATGGTTTTCCATGGACAAATCTGCATCTGCATGTGAACTCCCTGGATACAACCTGTTTCATCGAGATCGCCCCGATCGTCCGATCGTCCTGGTGGGGGAGTTTGTTTATATGTTCGCAATGATCTATCTGCAACAGAAGTTTTCATTGATTGCGTCCCTACCTACCTTGAAGTACTATGGATCAAACTAAAATCCTCCAGTCAGTTCCGGTTGCGCAATCACATCTACGTTGCTGTTGTGTACTCACCGCCGCGATCGGAACATAGAGAGGAGCTCTGTAACCACCTGATTGACACTGTTGATTCTATCAGAGCAATGTCAGACAGTGCTTCGTTACTCATTACCGGTGATTTCAACGATCTCGATGCGTCACCCTTGGAGCAACATACCGCACTGGTCCAGATTGTCACGAACCCAACAAGGGGAACTGCAATACTGGACAAGATCTTCACTGACATTGCCTGTGAGTACCATGAACCAGTTATATGTGCTCCTATTGCCAACAGTGACCACTCACTTATTTCTCTCAAGTCTATTCATGATCATGCCTGCCGCCAATCTGTTCAATTTACCTATCGACCTTACCGAGATTCCGCTGTCAGATCCTTCGGACAGTGGGTAACTGAGATGGACTGGTCAGTTATCAATACCCTACCTGATGTCGACACCAAAGTTGACTTTTTCTGACAACTTCTCTCTGACCAGTATAGATCCCATTTCCACAGAGTGACTGTCAAACGTAGAGTAGCTGATAAAGCATGGATGACCAACACCATTCGGTCCCTCATTTCAGCTCGTAATTCTGCCTTCAAGTGTGGGGACATGTCACTCTACAAGAACTTGAGAAACGATGTCCAAAGGAAAATCAAAATAGCTAAACGGCTTTTCTACTGCAAGAAAGTCCAACAATTAAAAGAGACTGAACCAGGGAAATGGCATAAACAGATCAGAAGTCTTTCTGGCCTTAAAAAGCGACCCCAGTTTGAAATAGATCCTGATATCTCTCGTCTTATAACTGCTAATCGTTTGAACACTTACTTTGCCGACATCTGCAGACAGCTTCCCAGTTGCAACCTCTGGGAGCTACTGGCTTATCTTCCAGCTTGGCCTCCGCCAACCATAGAGCGACGAGATGTCTACAACCGACTTCGGCGTCTGAATGCATCCAAGGCTGGCCTTCCATCTGACTTGCCCATACGCCTGCTGAAGAAATTTGCCTACGAATTATCAATTCCTTTGACAAATCTGTTCAACGAATGCCTTACTTCTGGGTATTTTCCTGATACCTGGAAAACAGCATCCGTATGCCCGGTGCCTAAGACAACTCCAGTTGTTGAGTTCAGTCAACTTCGTCCTATCTCGATCACTCCGATAATAGCTCGCATCTTTGAGGGTTTCCTCGCGCAATGGGTTATGTCTGATATCGCGCATGTAATAGATCCTCGTCAGTTTGGAAACATGAAAGGCAGATCAGTATGCCATTACCTGATAAGCATGCTTGATACAATCTACAAAGGCCTTGACAAACCAGGTCACTACGTCGATCTTTGTGCCATTGATTTTACAAAAGCTTTCGACTTAGTTGACCATACCACAGCTGTTAGAAAGATGATCGATCATGAAGTGAACCCATCGATTATTCCTACAATCTGCAGCTTCCTGTCCAATCGCTCGCAGACGGTGCTCTACAAGGGTACTACGTCATCTTCGGAATCACTAACGTGCGGAGTCCCCCAAGGGACAAAACTTGGCCCGATTATCTTTCTGATCATGGTCAATGACCTCGCCCTGACAGCGGACAATAGATGGAAGTAAGTCGACGACCTGAGCATAGTCGAAATCTCTCACAAAGCCGGCCACAACAATTTGCAATCTCATATTGAATGGAGCAATGCTAATTACATGAAACCCAAGCCTGAAAAATGCAAATTGATGCACTTCACCTTCTTGCGTAATCATGTCCCCCCTCCGGTCATTACTATTGGAAACAACCCGATTGAAGTCGTATCCTCCATGCGCATTCTTGGCGTTACCATCCGATCAGACCTGATATGGGATAGTCAAGGACGGGAAATGATCTCGCGCGCCTCTCGGAGACTTTACATTTTGTGCTCACTCAGGAGAAACGGAGTTACCCATAATGATCTGTTGTTTGTGTACACCGTGTATATCCGCCCCCTTCTTGAATTTGCTGCCCCAGTGTGGTGCACCAACCTGACTCATGAGCAGTCACAAGCGTTGGAAAAGGTGCAGAGGAGAGCTCTCCGCCTCATCAGTTACCCCTTATATCTCTCCTATAATGATGCTCTCCGCGATATGAACATCGAGTCATTGTCTGAAAGAAGGAGTTCCCTTCTCGCTAGTTTTGGAAAATCCCTCCTTCGCTCTACCCGTCACCGTGACATGCTTCCTCCTCAGCGTTCCCAACTCATAACTCGTAGCCTTAGGAACTCGTTAAATATCGACATCCCCCGAACCAGAACACAACGTTTCAGAAACTCAACAATCCCTTGCTTAGTGAGGCTACTCAATGGCTTGTAGACTTTTCTACTCATCAATGTGCAATATTCCTGACCTTTTGTAAAGTATTCTCTTTGTGATTTTGATAGTAAATTTCATGCATATTTTGTTCATGTCCAAAAGGTCAAGGTCAATTTCAGTGCATATCTCTGCCCATCAATGATTCTCTTGAGAGTTTTGAGGTCGTGGGGTCAAAGGTCAAGGGTCAAGGGTCAGGCTGGATGCTATAAGTTTGTTGTTTGGTGCTGATTTTTTTTCTCTTTTATGTTTTGATGCATGGATTTGTGATAGGTTCGGTGTAAGTTGAAACTTTTTGGATTTTTAGATATCTTGTTTTTTATCTAATAACTTGGATGTTCATTGATTTGGACTTGGTGGATGGGGGTGGGAGCACTCAATACCTTTGTGATAAATACACTGTTTTTTAATGCTTTGTCAATTGTGTTGAAATATTGCTTTATATTTGAGATGTGCTTTAGACTTGTTTTGAGAACCACATGTTGTGCCATAACGGCGCCTTGAGTTTGTTTACATTCATATGATTGTGTTTATGATGCGTATCGATAATTAAGCTCAATTATTTTATTGTTCAGAAATTTAATTACTCCCTACTCAGTTCAATTACTCAATGATTTTTTACAATCATTTGTTTCTTGACATGTGCAATATTTTTCAGTGTTCGTACTCCATTATTGATAATTCTAATACATGCATTTTTATTGAGGGTTAAGAGGTCAAAGGTTTTAATCAGCGAAAAAGAAAATATTTATGCATGTACTGTTTGTTGATAATTTCCATGGGAATTTTAGGGTCTTGGTTCGAAATTCAGGGATTTGAGGCCGGGTTGAAATATCAATGTTTTATCTGTTTGTACAGTGTTTCCGTCATATTCATATTCATATCGATAGCCAATTTCACAAATATATATATTTATTTTGTACAATGTTGTATTTCTGTTTTAATTGTAAAATGAACATTTTCAGCTAATGAGCTGCATGTTCTTTTTTATTGTCAATAAACCTTCATTGAATTGAATTGAATTGTAACACCTCACTCTTAATAATCATTGTGAATATTCGCACTGTCATCCCTGAAGAAGAGGAAGGTTCCTCGAAAATTCGGATTATTCATTAAATCAAGATTTGCTTTATTAATGCATTCCCTGCAGTCCTCTGTTGTGACTTTATTATTGCTATATTTATATATATATATATATATATATATATATGTGCTAACTCTGATTAAGAAGTAGTTTTAACAAACTTAAACACGTAGGCCTTTGTCAAGTCACTGGCAAATTTTAGTTTGAAGAAGATATAAATCAACACAAAATGTGCACATAAACTTAGCTAGTAGCGCACAGAATAGGACGTCACAAAGAACATAAAGAATGCAGGAAAAATACAAGAAGCGCACAAAAAAAGAACACTGAGAAGCCGGGGGAAAACACGTCACAACGCAAGATCGCAGATGAGAAGAGAGAGAGAGAGATGAAAGAGAGAAAATAGGAACGTAGATAAAAATCGGCAGACACAGAGGCAGAGAAAGGGAGAAGAAGAGGAGAGAAAAGATGAACCTGACGAGTATTACAAACTATTATTCCTTCTGTTAACGGAAAGAATCATTCAATCCCAGTTGATGGATGGGCTGTTCCTCGCGTAGTTTGTGGACTTCGTCGGTGCCACCATGACAGGTCGTCATCACGCAGATCTTGAGGTGTTTGATGGTGTGACCGGGCACAACATCAATGTCTTGGACGCGCTACCACTGCCAACGCATTTATTATTTTGATTTATATCTTTTTCAAAATAAAATCTGCCTATGACTTGACAAAGTCGTTTGGGCAAAAAGTTGTTTAATCTACGTCTTTTGAGGAGTTTTCTCAAGAACTACAGTTGTGAACCAATAGTTTCTTGGACTCCGAGCAGAAACCTATTGCTATTATTCATATACAGAATCGAGTAGTATAAGATGCCTTCTGTGCTCTTGTCATTTCAATGCAACATTGTGCCCATTTGATTACATTTTTTAAAGGCAATATTTGCATTGTAATGAATATTATTATTTTAAAGAACATTATAGAATACATACAGCCCCTTTCTGACCTAATATGTGATTATATACGCATTGATATTGAATGATTATTGTTCCGAAAAAATACCTCAAGAAATTTTGCTGTGGCAACACACTCATGTGGATGTAAAAAAAAATGTAGCTAATTATAATAGTTTGTCGTCCATGATGAGATACCTGACAGCATGACGCTGAAGAGGCTGCTTGCTTGAAAACACTAAAGTCCTGGTAGGAGCATTGTACACTGAAGATCCAAAAACCTGGCATGTTGAACGTCCATCTGTTTGATTGAAGCTGTAGGGAAAAGAACAATGTTAAAACACAAAGACGCAAAAGGAAAACATGCGTAAAATGTGATCAGCTCATTTCGATATAAAAACAGTAATCAATTGGGGATAGGTAATTCAACAACAACACATGTAAAACAGAAACCTGCAACAAACATTGTGGTATGTAAACGGATTCGATAATTTTCTACACCTGCATAACGAGATATGATAATATTCCTCTGATAATATATGCGCCAGTAGAATTTCATTCTCACATACAAAATTCATAAAACTAAAATTCACTTTCTCTCGGGACTCCAACATACTATTCATCTCACTATAACAGCGCTATCGCATTGCGTGCAATGAATGAGCCTGATTATCGCCTAATCTCATGGTTCAAGGAGCTTTTGGCGTTAGACTTTACATTGCAATTATAGACGAAGCTCTAATCGTAATCGATGATCATGTCCAAGAATCTTGTCAATAACAAATCTGTTCAATAACAAAGTAATGACAACAATTAAGACATGACCAGGAAAAAAAAATCAAAGTTGTAAAAAGTCATAAAGCCGGTGAACAAACTGGTCAAGAACTTCAGTTCTAGGAACAACGAATTTATATCCACTACCTCATGATACTATAGTATGTAAAAATATTGTTCTTTAATCTATGTGAAAAGTATTTGAATCGAAAACAATATATATATATATATATATATATATATATATATATATATATATATTTACATCTTTTCTTTGGCAAGATACGACGACACACCATCGCCTGGTACATCGGCGTTAAATAAAAAAAGACAGACTGAGTTAACAGACCAGGTTTTGCTTAGTATTACTCAAAAAGAATTTAGCATCTCAAACATCCCATTTCATCATGCTGGTTGAAACATATGTGACAACACCAAGAGAGGGGCGCCAGGTATGGATTTCTAATTGAGGTTAGATCCTGAAAGAGCAGATTGTAAGCTTCAAAATAGTGTATAACTCAATTCAGATGGACTCTCATAATCTAAACAGTGGGAAGGAGGCACACACTCTGGAAAAGTATGAAGTGCGAAAATGGGCTCTTAAAGTATGACATGTATGGGGTCTATTCAAGCATTTAGTCCTTAGAAACCCGCTCTAGCTGTGCAAAAAAAGGGTAAAAAAAATAGAAAAAAAAACAGGATGTAAACCAAAGGAACAAGAACAATGAAGGGATTATCAGATTAAGCTGACATTGAGCATGGTTCATGAACACATTCTATCCATGATCAATGCGAACTTTCAAAGTAGCAGCATTCTACTTTCAAAAGTTGAAAATTGAGAGTTTGAAGTGAAGAGTGGTCAAAGGATATTCAAGAAATCAAAACGGGGCCTCTATAAAGATATACCTCATCTTACTACCCTAAAAAAATCAACAAAAATGAAACAGTTTAACAAGTGCTGAAAACACGTAGTTACATCCATTTTATGATCCCAAAGTTACGCATATTGATTTATAATATATATATATATATATATATATATATATATATATATATAATATTGATAAGATTGACATGGTTTACCGTTTCACCTTCTTTGAGTCCTCACATGAAATCATTGAGTGCAACTGTAAACTAACCAGAAAGAGCGACTTATCGATACATGATTATTCACATAAACTGCGACATACAAAGCAAACACAGTCCAAGGTAGTATACCTGACAAGCTGATGCTGAGGCGGCGACTTTTGCGAGGAAAGTTGAGTCCAGGTAGGGGCATGCCATACTGAAGCTCGAAAGACTTGGCATGGTGAATACCCATTGTGTCAAATCCCGCCATACTAAGGATTGACGTTGAGAATCGTCTTCGAATCTATTAAAATATATCTCCAGTGTTTGAATCTTTAGAAAAAAGACGCAAAACAAACAAGTTAAAACACGGAGTAAGGTTGAGATACTTTTAGTATAACATAGTAAATAGGATTTTGTTTTTTTAATGAGCAATATTGCATAAGATGTAAAAGTTAGTTTTGATAAAAACGTACGTTTATAAAGAAGAGCTGGCAGATGAACGCAAGACCAGTAAGCCATTCTGGCATGAAACTGAATAAAAGAAATCGATAAACGAAAGTTCTAAGGTGCGATTGGTCCCGAATGGGAATGTTATAAAAGGGTTGACGATGGATTTCATTGTCTCCTTGAATTCTGGAGAGTGACTAGGCCTACTATCCACAACCATTGATGATGGCAAGTGTTGACAGGTTGAGGATGATGACAACGAGACTTTGCAGTATTGCGAATGTCGATTACGTTATCATCAGAGAGAAAGTAGTACTCAGGCCAGCCACAGCCTCAGATAGTCAATCATCTAAATTTAATTCTAATGAATGAAGAGATTAATAAATCGATATGCTCGACAATAAATCATGCAAATAATAGAACATCTTTACACGAAAAAGAATGTTGATTTTCAAGCCTAGTATCACGATAAGCCTCGTATTGTGTTCGCAAATTATTCAATTATTTCACGATCTCCTGTTCCTTTTTTTGTATCAGTTTCAATTCAATACTATATTTAATTGTTTTACTTCTTTTCGGAAACTCCCATACAGTAGTGCGGTTCAAGAAAAATATTGTGTTTTTAAGCAATTGCACGTTCTAAATCACTCAAATAAATCTGCCGAAGGCCTATTGGTACGAGAAATCATAGTACATTTTTCATATTTGGGGAGCGTACAAGATGTCAGAAAAAAATGAATGTAGAAACAATGTTATGAGCAACTTAAGTTTTAATTGTGCAGTATTCATGAAGAGCTTGACAAACATAATACATGCAAAGTACAGTGCAGAGTATTCAACATTAAATTCCGTACACCACCTTCAAGCTGCAGGCGGGCACATAGACCAGACAGATGCATAAACATGCTTACTCGAGTGGTAGATTGTGTAGTAAATAAAAAGTGAGGAACGATGATAAACAACTAAAGGAGTTCAACGAATAGTGCTAATGAAAAAGTTTCTACTGTAAAGATCAGCAATATGAAGAAAAAGATTCTAAGTTTTTAAGCCATTAGTAAAGTAAATCGCATGAATTCGCCATCAGATTACACCCTAAACTGCCCGAAACCTGCAGTCCCATTTTCAATGCGTTTATGCTTAACCATAATTTTGCTTATTGTTTTTATACATTGTACATAATTACGTAATTTAAACGAGGTCAAAGTTCACTGAAAGTATATTAGAATTACTTTGTAGTATCGCTGTACTTTCTGGAGAATGATAGTCTATTATGTAAGGAATTGTGAGTTCTTTAAGAGTTAACAGGATACTGTACACGAAGTGTATCATAATTATCATAATATTTGGGATAAAACTAACGAGAAGTAAACCTTTCAAAAAGAAAGGTGTAAGAATGTGAACAACACCATTCTTTTTCGATATGGACACTTTGCCTAGTGTCGGTCTCGTGGGCTTTCTTTGCCTAGTGTCGGTCTCGTGAACCTTCTTTGCCCAGTGTCGGTCTCGTGGGCTTTCTTGACCTAGTGTCGATCTCTTCTTCTTCTTCTGATTAAGTCTGCCTCCTTCAATAGACTGAAGATTCTTGCAGACTGGTGCTATTTACATTATAAAACAATTTATTTACAGATATTTACAAGCACATAGAAAATTTGACGAAAATAACTAGCCACTGTGATCAACCGTTAGACGGTTTCGAAATGATCCCACAAATGGCGCTGAAACAATTTCTGACGACAGGGTAATCAGTTCCTTACAGTTCTTGGGTAGAACGAATGGCGATGCAATTCAGTTCTCGAATATGGTACCTGATAGGAGTGTGGTTGCGAGGCTCTCGTAAACTGAATAGCCTGTTTGATAATATAGTCCTGTGCTGAAAGAGGAGTAAGATTATTGTGTATTTTGTACATCTCTTGAGCCTCTTTTGCGTACTGTCGGTCTCGTGAGCCTTAATTGTGTAGTGTCGGTCTCGTGGGCTTTCTTTGCCTTGTGTCGAACTCATGGGCTGTTACACGAGTCATACACTGTATGACTCGTGAGCCGTGTAACAGTTACTCATGGGCTGTATGACTCATGGACCTATTTTTAATGTCGGTCTCGTGGACCGTATGACTCGTGGGTGTCGGTCTCGTGGGATGACCCCGGTATCTACAGCCGCTCATTCATATTTTGAGTATGACAATGTAGTGACTGTAAATTATTCATTTGCCATAGACGACAATGGTAAAATGAAGGTTGCAGTCACGCAGAGTAGGTGTGACTGGCATCAAATGTGCCGGCGGCGGCTCTGTCGTGTGGAAACAGTTACCACACTTGATGTGCTTGCTTATAATTGCTGTGCAACAACCTGCGTGGTTTAGTACATCGATGTGCTCGTTACGTTGATTTGACGGAGAAAGCACCATTCTTTAGCTTGAATTCGGAGAATACATAGATGTGAGGGAGTTAAATTCTTCAGTCCTGTACTTAACGATATATTTAGCTTTAGACTGTTCCTAAACTATATAGCAATGACGCCTAAAAGATAGCGTTGCAACTTAATTTTTTTTTAAAGTGGGAGGAAAGTGGCAGCAAAAATATGAAATATGTTTCTTTTGTATGTTTGCTTGTCAGATGACTTTCTCTGGAAAATCAGACATTTAAAGTATGACGACCTTTTTTGTTTTTGAAATATCTGTGCGACGGAGCGGAGCGACCAAGCTGGGGAGATTTTGGGAGGAGGGGATCCGCCCTCCCACGCGAGGAAGATTTTGCATTTCCATACCTGAAATTCAGCGATCTGGTTCACATTTTTGGTGAAATTTAGGATTTTTTTCCTTAAAAGAAATAAGTAAGAAAATGAAATATTAATATATCATTGAATGACTAAATCGTGGTATTTCAGCTCTTGCTCCGCCTGTGCGACATTACTGTGAATGCCTACTAATCAGTGGGGCCTATCACCGGCGTAGCAAGGATTTGATCTTAGGGGGAGCGGTTAGATACGAGGGACCGAAGCAAGCGAGGGAGTGGGAGGGGGGATTCCCCCTTCCGCACTCTCTCCCCGCTCAACTCTGCAATGATGTCTTGTGCATTAGCTTGCTGTAAGATGGTTGTAAGATAAAAACACACGCATGCGTGTGTATCATAATTAACGGTTGTTAACGCTTTTTTAAAATCCATGGTTATGTTTCTTATTTAGACCACGTGGCATTAGACTAAGTATGAATTAGACGAAATGGAAATTAGACCAAGTGACGATAAGCCCAAGTGGTAATTGGACTAAGTAGTAATTAGACCAAATGACAATTAGATGAAATAGAAATTGGACTAAGTGATATGTAGACCAAGTGGTAATAACCGAAAAGGGTGTAGCCCAAATGAATATCAGACCAAGTGGCATGTAGACGAAGTGAATATTAGACCATGTGGAAATTAGACGAAGTAGAAATTAGACGTAGTGGCAATTAGCCAAGGTGAGAATTAGACCAAGTGGTGTTAGACTAACTGAGAATTAGACTAAGTGGTATTAGCCGAACTGGTCATTAGACGAATTTGATATTAGACGAAGTGAAAATTATAGACGAAATGGTAAATAGACGAAGTAGTTGTAGCCCAATTGGGTTTAGCCCGAATCGTGTAGCCCACCTGGTGATTAGACCAAGTGGTAATAGCCCAACCGATAATTTACCGTTAATATCACTACCACAAAGAAAATCAGCGGTAACGCCGGTAAGTTTTATTTTTTTTTGTCAGGTCTAAGTTTGATCTAGCCCAACCAGACGCCGTGCGAAGTACGGCGATTGGGCTGTACAGGCCCCCTACTCATACTACTCAGTTAATTTAAGGTTGATCAAGGTACCTGTACCTTGGCAATTGACATCACTACGCTTTGCCAGAATAGGGTCCAGTACTCTCAATAATAGTTTGCACTAAGATTAAAGAAAACAATGAGTAACAAAGAAGAGAAACTCAGCCACTTAATAAAGAGCAAGCTTAGAGCTTTGAGTATGATAGCCTTGCCTTTAGGTGGGCTATTCCAACCAGAAGAACCATATTTTATGGAGAACAAATATTTTTTTAATGCCCCTACTTTATGGAATCATTTACCTCAGAAATCAAGACAAATCACTGATATAAATAGATTCAAGTCTGCCTTGAAAACGCATGAATCACGGTACTTCCAGCAGATGCGCCCGGTGCACCCGGGGGTGGGGGCCACCCCCTCAATTTCCAAAGCTTAAAAGTATAGCTGCAAACGGCAGATTTTAGACTGTAGAACTTAATGCGAAAATTTTCAAGCTCGCTCGCTCCGCTCGCTCGCATTTAATCGTCATGCCATTCTAATGATGTTACTGCCAGTAATTGCCAGCAGTTGCACCCTCTGCGCCCCCCCCCCCATTAATTTCGAAAGCGAAAAAGAAAATATAGCTGCAAACGGCAGTTTTGGGACTGTAACATGTCAAAATTTTCAAGCTCGCTCGCTTCACTCGCTCGCATTTAATCGTTATGCCATCCTCCTTAGGCACCACAGAGAAACTCCACTGAGAGATATCTTCGTCGCGACGATGTCGCATTGTGCATGTTTGATGATTTGCACATGAACAGGCGTCACGTGCATATGAATAAGCAACCGTGCATATGAATACACGTGCTTTCTTTGTTACTGCCAATAATTGCCAGCAGTAACCCTTGCGCCCGTTGCGCCCTCTCCCCTTAATTTCCAAAGCGAAAACAATGTTATAGGTACCAAACGGCAGTTTTTGGACTGAAATATGTGACTGTGTATCACAAAACGAACAAAAAGTCGCACACACTGATTTTGTGTGAGGACTGAAAATTAGTGAAATGGGTCAACCAAGCCTATCTTGACTTTTTCGTATTCTCTAAAAGAGCAAGTCTCCTTCTACATTATGCAAAAATGTGGGATCATAAGACGGACAGGAAAGTGTGTTTTTTATCAGTTTGTTTTGAACATTTTTTGGCTGAATGGTGTAATTACAAAGTGTGTCTTAGAGCCCACTTTTCATTTCTTCAAAACCTTGCGCGCACTCTTCACTTTCAACTCCTATAACTTCTGAAAGGATGATGCCACTACTTTGAAAGTTGGTATTGATAAAGGACAGAATATGTTAATAAGGCATGCCTAATTTCACTTTAATATAATAATCCCTTCATTGTTGTTACTCTGGTGGTTTACATCCTGTTTTTTGTCCCATTCATCGCACAACCAGCACGGCTTGGTAAAGATTAAGCGCTTGAATAGACACTGTACTTCTGAGCCTCTTTTCTCAGTTCACACTTTTCCTGAGTTTGTGCTTTCTTTCCAATATTTAGATAGGTTAGGAGAGTCCATTTGATTTGAGTAATACATCATTTTAAAGCTTAAAGTCTGTTCTTTCAGAATATGGTCTTAACTAAAAATTCATGTCTGATGTCTGGCGACTTTTCGTTTGTTTTGAGGTGCAGGGTCACATATGTCAACGTTTTCAAGGTCGCTCGCTCCGCTTGCTGGCATTTAATTGTTATGCCATTCTCCTGATGTTGCTGCCAGTAATTTCCAGCAGTTGCATCCGGTGCGCCCCCTCAATTTCCAAAGCGAAAAAGACAGAAATATATATAGGTACCAAACGGCAGTTTTTGGACTGAAATATGTCAAAATTTTCAAGCTAGCTCGCTCCGCTCGCTCGCATTTAATTGTTTAATACCGGATGCCATTGTCCTGATATTCCGTCATATCTAAACAGTGTATAGCCCTCTCAGTTTCTCAACTGCTTTCCAGGGGAGCCCTGTGTACATGTACATGATAAAACTCCAGATTTCAATAAACTTCATAAAAAAATAACATACAAGTATAACACATATACACAAAACAATACACGCTTAAAAAAGTGATAGATCATATAGAGATTGACATAAAATGTATACTAAATTCAGCATAGACAAAGAGTATTTAAAAACTGTGTAATTTCTGTTATGACACACCAAAAATAAAAACTGAGTTTACAATACCCTAGAATGGGGTCATAAAACAAGCAAGACATTTTGTTTTAGTAGTTTTTCCTCAACGCTCTTTTTTGGTAGAATATTGTGATTACTTGTGTCTTATTATGCTTATGACGTCCCCCTTTCCTTTCCTAAACACTTTTCACTTTCCACTCTAAACTTTAGGAAGGGATACTCTACTGCTTTGAACGTTGATCGTGGACAGAATATGTTAATGAATCATGTGTTGCGACACGGATTGTCGCCCCCGGCTCGGGGCGACAATCCTTGACGGAGTTGGCGTCACGGATTGTCGCCCCCGTCATGAATTGTCGTCTGGCGACAATCCGTGACGAGGGCTGGCGGCAAGGATTGTCGCCGGGTGCACGTCACGAGACCGACACCCACGAGTCATACAGCCCACAAGTTATACAGCTCACAACTCATACAGCCCACGAGTCATACAGCTCACGAGTCATACAGCCCACCAGTTATACAGCCCACGAGTTCGACACTAAGTAATTAAAGCCCACGAGTTCGACATCCCGTAAAATAAGCCCAGGAGTTATACGGCTCACGAAACTGATACTACGCACAAAAGGCTCATGAGACCGACAATAAGCAAACAAAGCCCACGAGACCGACACTAAACTTAAAAGGCCCACAAGACCGATGCTACGCACACAAGGCTCACGAGACCGACATTACGTAAAAGAGGTTCACGAGACCGACACTAAGCAAAGAAGGCCCACGAGACCGACAGGATGAACAGCGCCACCTATAGACCCAAAATTGTATAGGGTGTCCTGATAATGGCATAAGAAGATATGAGGGATGGAAAAGAAGAGTTGCCAGGGTGTAACCCCATCAGTTGCCCCCACCCCTTGAAATGATCAGGATCTTTAATTCTGTTTACGTGGGTGTGTGTTTGTGAAAAAAAATGAACAAAATTTAGTAAAAGTGTGAAACAGATCTTTCCACAATAAACCTGGGAGGGTGTTGATTTTATAGTATTAATTAAAAAAAAACAACGTAATCGTCTGATTGATTGATTGATTGACCGAGAGCATAGGACTCTCCTTTATTTCTTTCCACATTTACAGTATATACAGTTAAAAAAGACGAAATATAACATAGTTCACAATGCAATTCACAAAGGGATGACATAGGTCATCATACAATAAACTATAGTACCAAGTCAGACTTTTGAAAAAGTCAGACTTAAAAAAAAAAGAAGAACAAGAACAAGAGGGGAGAAGTGAAGTAAAGTGAAAGAAAAAGGTGTCCCGTAAAAGCCTCAAGGGCTTGCAGTGATGGGATCACCTGACTATAAGGAGTTGGAAAACACGAAAATAACAGAAAATGCAACGGAGTGTTGGGTAAATAAGACAAATAGGGGATCAAGTGTGAAGAAATATGAAACAAGTATTTAGCGAGGAGAAATATTTTAAGTTGTTTTTTAAAAGACCTGTTAAATTTTGAATTTCGAATACTGGACGGTAGTGAATTCAAATGACCGAACCAAGGTGACGAAATGATTTTGAATGGATGTTTGTTTCCATTTTCCAGCGGTGGAATTTGGATGACTGACGGGTGTTGTAACTATGCACTTTATCATTCGAACAAAACATTTCGGCGAGGTAAAGGGGAAGGCTCTTGGTGAAATACCTGTGCATCAAAGAAGCAACTCGTAAGACATTGCAGTCATGGACATTCAATGTGTGAAAGCGGTGGAACAATGGTTTTGACGGAGCAAGATAATGAGTGCTTTCTTCTGGAGTCGTAGCACTCTTGACACTTTAAAGGGATGTAACGAAGCCCATAACACATTACAATACATTATATGAAGTAAAATGAAAGCGTTATATAATAACAAAGGGACATTACAAGGCAATATATTTTTCAGATTATTCATAACTCCAACAATCCGGGATACTTTACCGCAGACAAAATTAACAGTCTATTAAGGTAGCGTTAGGGACTCGGCAAAAACAAGATGCATCCATAAAAACAGCTATTGTATTTCACGAAAAAATGAACTGTTTGGAGGAGAATAACACAAGCCACAAATCGAGGTGAATCCCAGCGATATAAATCGTTTTAATCAGTTGCGTTATATTATAGTTACAGAGAAAATTACAAGTAGATCTTACTCCAAAACGTCTAAGCAGGAGGGTAGGATATCTAATAATAATAAAGTGACTAGTGAATCAAGAAAGAGAAGAGGTAAAAAGTACATCCTGTCCATCTTCTAGCGAAAAACTGGAAAAGCATATTAAAAATAGCACGATGGCATAATCGAAGGTCTAAAATTAATTCATACATCGTTCTTGTCTTCTTTTATTAATTCATTTGTGTTTTTGTCTTTTTTTTTTGGGTGGGGGGAGGGACATGAAGAATACAATTCTATTTTTCTAATTGATAACAATATCGCTCCCTGACAGACCTGCCCCCCCCCCGAAGTATGTAGAAGTACATATTTGATGTCGTTCATATGTAGATGGTTACCATCTTTCACTTGATAGCGTGACGAAATTACACCCGCCAGTATGTTATTTCTACGTTCATGGAACACCCTGTACAGATTATTGACATGTAGATGGCGCTGTTTATCCTGTCGGTCTCGTGGGCCTTCTTTGCCTACTGTCGGTTTCGTGGGCTTTCTTTGCTTAATGTCGGTCTCGTGAGCCTTTATTGCTTAGTGTCGGTCTCGTGGGCTGTGTTTGCTTAGTGTCGGTCTCATGAGCCTTTTGTGCGTAGTGTCGAACTCATGGGCTGTATGACTCCTGAGCCGTATAACTCGTGGGCTGTATGACTCATGAACATATTATTGATGTCGGTCTCGTGGGCCGTATGACTCGTGGGTGCAGGTCTCGTGGGATGACCCCTTGTCGCCCGCCCTCGAAGCACATTTTGCTGGGTAATATCGTTCTGGACATAATTGAAATACTAACACATACCTTACATGGCTACATCCATGCAAACATGCCATGTAAAAAAACATGGTGTGTGTGTGTCAAGGAAGTGTGTATGTGCGCGCGCACATGATAATTTAGTGTCCATTTGTGTGTGTGTGTGTGTGTGTGTGTGTGTGTGTGTGTGTGTGTGTGTGATGGAAGAATGTGCTTATTATATCAGCTTTTTGCGTATGTGTTTTTTAGCTGCGCGTGGGGAGGGATACCTAGTAAACTGTTGCTGGCATAAACGTTGATATTGATCTTATCAGCAGCTTTGACTTTGATGAGTTTGTTTGGCGGATTTGTATATGAATTCGGAGTGGTGCTTGCGTGCGGGCGGATGCTGCTTTTCTGCATACGGTCCTTTATGTCTTATGTATCAAGATTGGGAAGTCGTTTCATCAGGAAGGAAAGTGGTATTGGTTCGGGTGTGTGTGTGTATGTGGGGAGGGGGTTACATTTCGTAATTGCAAAAGTTCGTTATTCTGAAGGCTCTTTAGTCCGAAGGTTCTTTATTCCGAAGGTTCGTTATTCCGAATTTCATTTTTGGACCAACGAACCTTCGGAAAAAATGAACCCTCGGAATAACGAACCTTCGTTTGTGTGTTTGTTTGTGTGTGTGTGTGTGTGTGTGTGTGTGTGCGTCCATGATTAAAATTTAAAAGAAGTAGCAACATGCTTTCTAAAGTAATTAGAATTGAACGTTGAGAATGTGTACCGGGTCTCAAAGAAATGAAAAGGGGACTCTAATGACACACCTTATAAAAGCATTCTTAAATAAAGTGATCGCAATAACCTGCTTAAAAACACACTTTCCTGCTCGTTTTTTGATCCCAACTTGTAGCATTATGTGGACAAAGACTTGCTCTTTGAGAAAATATGAAAAAAAGCCAAGATTGGCTAGGTTGACCCGTTTCATCTATTTTCAGTCCTCACACGAAATTAGTGCGTGCAACTTTTTGTTTGTTACAGTATGTAATGTACATACGTGGTTCCTATATAAGATTAACCAATTGAGAAAAATTTGTCATAATTGTATAGAAAGTTCTTGGAGCTATTGATATATCCTTCATAATGCAGCAAAAGCTTTCCATATTGACCAAGGTCTGTCCTCTGCCATAACTACGGGGTCATCCCACGAGACCGACACCCACGAGTCATACGGTCCACGAGACCGACATCAATAATAGGTGACCCGCTACAACAAAATGATCCTAAAGTCGGGTGAGGTCGATTATTTGAAAATTGCATGATATAATCCCCTAATCTTTCTGCTTTACATTGATATATAACACATTTTATAAAAATAATCGGATGCGGAGATATCGATGTTTAAAAGAGAGCATGTCGAGACGTCTGGAAAATCACTGTTTCGAGAAAAGCGCCCTAAAAGTCTTCCTTTCGACGCAATCGCGATCAAGGGACACGCGAGTCAGTTTTCACCTCTGGACAATAGAAGGTAAGCCCTAGCAACCCCCGAAGAGTTCATTCAAGCACATCAGCGTCGGCGGTCTCCTCACCAACCAATCAGTGACCAGGATGTGACAATACCGCTGAGCATAGCACACCCCGCCCGCACGCACCAGTCGACTGGGCAGTGTGCGAGCTTCACGCTTCGGTTAGCAGCAAGCAGCAAACTGACCAATGAGATCACTCTGGTCGTTGTTAGGGGCGGAACCTATCTGTGGGGCTCAATCCAAATTTTCGAACCAGTTTCTGCTTCGTTGAAACGCCAAAAAACATGGCTCAGAAAAACGCTATTTTTTAATCTTTTCTTTGATCATTTTGCTTCAAAATTTCAATAGATGATAGAAGACATGTTAGACTCCAATGATATATCAAAATCAGAAAATCGTAAGTTTTGACCAATTTTAATGCTCTGACTTCAAACTCGATTTTCACGGCTTCGACCGTGCGCGACTTCAGGACCTTTTTGTTGTAGCGGGTCACATAGGTTTATGAATCATACAGCCCACGAGTTATACGGCTCAGGAGTCATACAGCCCATGAGTTCGACACTACGCACAAAAGGCTCATGAGATCGACACTAAGCAAACACAGCCCACCAGACTGACACTAAGCAAAGAAAGCCCACGAGACCGACAGTAAACAAAGAAGGCCCACGAGAACGACACTTAGCAAAAAAGGCTCACGAGACCGACAATTAGCAAAGAAAGCCAACGAGACGGACATTTATTAGACAAAGAAGGCCCACGAGACCAACAGGATAGACAGCGCCATCTACATATCAAAAATCTGTACAGAGTGTTTGAAGAACAAGCAAAAAATAACAAACTGGTGGGTGCAATTTCGTCACGCTATCATAATTTAGTGAAAGATGGTAACCATCTACATATGAACGGCATTAAATATGCATCTCTACATACTGGGGGGGGGGCAGGTCTGTCAGGGATCAATATTGTTATCAATTAGAAAAATAGAATTGTATTCTTCATGCCCCCCCTCCCTCCGCAAAAAAGAAGAAGACAAAAACACAAATAAATTGATGAAAGAGGACAAGAACGATGTATGGATTAATTTTAGAGCTTTGATAATGCCATCGTGCTATTTTTAAAAGGCTTTCCCAGTTTTTAGCAAGAATATGGACAGAATGTACTTTTTACCTCTTCTCTTTCTCAATTAACTAGTTACTTGGGCTATATTAGACATTCTCCCCTCCTGCCTTGACGTTTTGGAGTAACCTATAATATTTGTAATTTTCTCTGTAAATGTAATGTATGTAAATCAACTGATTAAAATGTTTTATATCGCAGGGATTCACCTCGATTTGTGGCTTGTGTTATTCTCCTCCAAACAGTACTTTTTCCTTGTCTTGTCTGCAGCCCCACCTTTTCATCATGTAATTTAAGTAATGTTAATTTGGCAGTTCTGTGACGAGGTTTGCACAAGCAACAGCCTATTCTATAAGAATAAAAACGTAATGATTGTGGTAGCCACTTTGTTTATGCAGATTGGATGGAATCGCAATAAGAATTTTTCTTACAAGCCATTTTTCCTCTATTTGACCAATAAGCATATTCGAATCATTGCCGATTTTCACTATATGAAATGCTTCTCGATGATCCCACTATAGAACATAATAACAATCACCGAAGGCAGATCTCTCTCTCTCTCTCTCTCTCTCTCTCTCTCTTTTTTTTTTGGGGGGGGGGGGGGGGGTAGGAATATATAAAAGAGGTCAAAGGGTTAACATGCAAACGAAGTTAAGTTAATGTGGAAAGATCTGTTGACACTTTTACTGAATTTTGTTCATTCTTTTTCACAAACATACACCCACGCAAACACAATCAAAGATCCTGATCATTTCAGGGGGTGGGGGCAGCTGATGGGGTAATACCCTGGCAACTCTTCTTTTCCATCTCTCATATCTTCCTTATGCCATTATCAGGACACCCGATACAATTTATTGGTCTATAGGTGGCGCTGTTCATCCTGTCAGTCTCGTGGGCCTTCTTTGCTTTCTGTCTCGTGAACCTTTTTTTTTTTTTTGCGTAATGTCGGTCTCATGAACCTTGTATGTGTCGCGTCGGTCTCGTGGGCCTTATAAGTGTAGTCTCGCTCTCGGTCTCGTGGGCTTTGTTTGCTTAGTGTCGGTCTCATGAGCCTTTTGTGCGTAGTGTCGGTCTCGTGAGCCGTATAACTCTTGGGCTTATTTTAATTGATGTCGAACTCGTAAGCTTTATTTACTCAGTGTCGAACTCGTGACTGGGCTGTATAACTGATGGGCTGTAAGACTTGTGAGCTGTATAACTTGTGGGCTGTATGACTTGTGGGTGTCGGTCTCGTGACGCGCAACCATAACCACCCTCATTTTCTTCTTCCTTTATTATTTTTCGTCATCTCCTTTCTTTCTCTTAAGCTGAACGAAAGCAGTAGCAACAGCCAAGCAAAGGAGCTCTTCACCGGCAGCAGCACGTTGAGTGTCTCTTCGGCAGAAATTTATTTCCATACTCTGGGAATTAATCTTGAACGGTTGTCACAAGATATCTGAATGCAGTGGAAGGTTGTACGTTCGTTTTATATGTCTGACTATACATAATCATCCGGTACTTTTCCAGGTCCCAAAACATTCCCAAATTGTCGCAAGGGATTGCCAAACAGTTGCTAATACTTGTAAATCTGTCGCTTACATTTGCGATATTTCACAAACTGAGAATCTTGCTATAATATGCTGATCATGTGATAAACCGTAGTTTTCACATCACCTACGAAGAAAAGTTCGTTACACTCTATGATGATAGTCATTTTTGTTCGCTGATCTCTTAGTCTGGAGATTCCTAGCGCGTGTTATAACCTATAATTTTGAGTACGAATGAAATAAACGTGCGTTCACGTAGTCTATTTACCTTGCTCGTGCTTCAGAATGTTCAGCGTGTTTAGCAATAACATGGCTGGTTAGTGAACGTAAGTTAAAGTCCTTGAGGCTTGGCCTAAGTATACCTAGATGTATACCTACCTAAGGTAGGCCTGGACTCTCCGACTCTCGGTAGACGTAACGTAGGTCTGCAGTTTTAGTGCTTTTGGACTTGGGTCTAGTCGAACTAGATCTAGCTGTGCCCCTCCCCTTCCCGTCTTTTTCCCAACAGTTAAAGTGATCTCACATGTGAAATTAAACGGGAATATAGATGTGAAATAAAAAGCATATAACCGGCTTTTGATCTCAAGCAATGAGACAAGCAATCACTTTCTCGTTGATCTGGATGTGTACGCTATCTTTCCTCGGCTGCACTTCGAAAGATAGCTACATGTACATCCAGATCGCCTCGGAAGTGATAGTTTGTCCCACCACCGTCACCAACGTTGATTATTTGCTTACTAACAGTCGCTAATAGTCGCCACCTGTCTTTTGCAAACACTTCAGCGAACATTCGCACATATGTTGCCAATTGTCGCTAAATATGGCTAAAAAGGTGTTAGTTGTCGGTAATCGCAGAAGCAAACCCTGATTTTTCGCATACATTCGTCGAAAAAGTCAGGCGAATATCGAATTCGCTACATTCGCAAACTTTAAGATACCCTCTTCACGATTGAGACCAATATTTTAATCGTGGCGGCAATCGTGATGCTTAGAAAAGAAGACATAATACACTCAGTCAAAAAAAGTAAATTCCCCCTAACATTTTTGATATAATCTCAAAAAGTATTTTACCTATTTTTATGATTCAAACGGGAATGGATGGGTAATTTTATTACTCATGACATGAATGACATATTATTGCCACCAGATATCATTATTGGTGTGAAAAAAAGGCATTACATGTCAAAATACAATGTTATTTTTTATAAAGCATATTGTGTACATTCTCTATGTAAGTTAGCAAACAATGTTTTTAATTGTTATGTAATTCTAAGGATCTTTTTTTTCAAGTACAGTGTGCTTCACTATCAAACAAATGTTACGCATACATTTTAAACAATCGGCCTTTTCAATATGAACATGTTGGTCGAAGTCATGTGCTTTTTAATTCCAATTTTGGTTGATCACATAAATGTGCTTGTGGTCATTTTGCATCATGCCGCGTCTGCAAGTTTTTGTAAGAGGGAGAGCTACAGCTTTCCTTGAAGCTGGGGTTCCAGATAAGGAGGTGGACAGGAGACTAGGGGTTTCGCCCAATGCCACAAGAAAACTTAAAAATGCATTTTATGTCAAAATGCATAATAACAAGTTCCACTTTGGTGGTTTGCATTGACTTTTACACAAGTAATCAAACAATCATGTATAATTCTGAACTTTGAAGCATGGTTTATTGCATATTTCTCTACCTCTTTCTGTTCATTAGCATACAGTGAAGTATTTGATTATTGACATGTCCACCATCCGCTTCAATGGCCAGTCGGCATCTCTTTCTCATAGTGTTAACTAAGGTTTGTATTTGGCGCTGCTCGATGATGGTCCATGCTCTCTGCAAGATGCGCTGAAATTCTTGCAGTAAAGTGTCCTCTTTCACCTTCTTGCTCGCTTTCCGCTTAATGATATCACAAAGATTCTGCATTGGATTACAGTCAGGGGATCTTGCAGGCCATCCATACTTTCGATGTCATTTCCTTCAACCAACTGATCTGTAACTTGAGCGCATTGAGGTCTAGCATTGTCATCCATGAAGAGGAAATCGTTTCCCATAGCTGCTGCATACGAAATGACGTGCGGTTCCAACCAAAGGCGTAAATCCGTACTGAGGAGTGGGGGGGGGGGGGGAGGGGGGAGATGATCGGCGATAGTCACCATCACCACGATTTCAAGACAATAACCGGACGGGCGCACCCTTGGGGGGAGGGGGGGGGGGGGGAGAGGAGCTTGGTCTCCCCCCCCCCCCACACACACACTATACAGGGATCGAATGTCCCACTCTATTGCATGCAAAGTGGGATGGAAGTCGCAGCAAAAAATATGAAGACTTTTTGTTCTTGTTTTTGTTTGTTTGTTTAATTTTTTGCTTGTCAGCCCACTTTCGGCGGAAAATCAGATCTAAAAAGTATGAAGAATTTTTTGTTGTTGTTTATTTTGTCTTTTAATGCTTTTTCTTCTTGATTGACAGGCGATTTTGACACCCCCCCCCCCCCGCCCCTTTCAAAATGTAGCGCAGCCCTGAATAATGCCTAAATAAATTCAATAAAATGGTAATATGGATATCAATTTCTTTGTATGTAATAACGTAGTAGATATTTTCCTGTAGCTATTAATAATTGCATTCTTCAATTTTCTTGATTTAAGTCAATAAAGCAATCATCCCAGTGGCATTGTTCAGTTTTAATGATGGTGGTTGGGGAAGGGACATGGAGTTGGAATATTTGTGCGAGGGAGCGAAGAAACCTGGGGGGGGGGGGGTAATGGTATACCAATACGTGCAAAAGTGTTGTTTGCATACTTCAATTACTCTTACGCTAGACATTTTTTTTTTGTTTTTGTTTTCCATGTTCAAACGTTATCAAATAAAATTGTGTGAAACAAAACTCAATTTTCAATTAATTGAAACTCGAATCATCCCATCTTTGTGGTTGAGAGATTTGTGTTGGTCGTGCCGGTGTGCTTTCCCAAGGCTGTTGGAAGATATAACCTTTTTACACGTTCAAGTCTTTTCAGGCACAGAATATTCATATTTTTTTCTGTCAATTATTTCTCCGACATTAAGAATTTTACTGATGTTCAGATAAATTCACAGTCAACATAACAAACGAAAATTACACAATAAAGTATTACTGACAGTGACATACGGGATAGTAACTATCATAAGAATCTAAGATAAAAATCATAACCCCATTAAAAGGGTATTTCTAACAACAGATTCCTTTGTAGAGGGAGACAAACTGAAGAAACTCAAAAACTTGAGCCTTCACCCCCCCCCCCCATGAATGATATCTTTCTTTCATTTAACATATTCCTCATCATAATCATGAATTGCAAAAAGAAAAAGAAAATCATCAAAGAATGGACTTCTTAAAATATTATAAAATAATGAAGAATAACAGGTACATGCTAAGGAATGAACTCTCCCCTCAAAAGCGTGTTTCCGTCAATGTGTTTATCTCTTGACCAACTTTCAGTGATAAAATGGACCTGCGTTTCTACTTTTTTCGACAATACATGTAGCGTGTACAATGGTAAAAACTTTGTGCTGAGATTTCAAAAACGCTGTTATAAAGATGGACGTGTCATAGGTAATGCTAACTTTAATTTAAATTTTATATAAAAAGAATACTGTTTTTACACAGATGAATTTAATTCTAATTTCTAGGACACCAAAAAGAAACATCTCTGTTCAGTTATTGGATTGTCCCCCAGAACTGATCCTGGTCATCATGTTATGATGGTAGAGCAGTCTCCTATGTAGCAAACCTGTCATCGCCTTTTCTTTTCCTCATACAATTTGAAGACGTTAATGTGTTCTTTAGTATTATAGTATCGACAAAATCTTACATGTGAAATGATATACATATAGCAAGGGTATGTGGGAGAACAAACAATTGATCCAGTCCAAGTGCCCGTTTTTTGTTTGTTTGTTTGTTTATTTGTTTGTTTCTGTGTAAATCCCCTATCCTGGGAAAGTCCGCCGAATTTTCCCGAATTCAGCCAAGGCGCGTTCGTAACCGCATACATTGTATGAATTTTATCATTGCTTTTATTGCATTCCCAATTTAGGAATAAGCAAACGTCTTACATTTTGTCTTGCCCTTTTTTTTTCACATTTCCAGCACGAACACATACTATGATATAGAAAAAAGTTGTAATTTTCTTTGAATTATACAGAAATGAGTCATCCATGACATTGTTATTTGATTGTTGAATCTCCGAGAATGACGATTGCTGAAGAAGGACAGAGGTGTATAGATGTAAATACAACAAAATAGGTTGATGTTAGGAGGGTTAAAACAGGGGTAGACACAAAACGTCAATCCCATTTTCTTTTCAAAGGCTGTTCTTGTTTGTTTGTTTTTTTCATTTGCAATTGCAATCTTTATAAGTTTTTATTTGATAGTACAGAAAGTACTAAAGAGGAAAAAAAAGAACAAAACATGACAAGCAAACGAACACGTGATATTTCGATGGAAGACTACCATTCTAATGTAGTTTTCAGATTTGATGAACTTATCTGACTTATTATGACCAAAAAAAAAAAAAATAGAACCGCCTCCAAACTTGAACAAGAGTGCATAGGAGTTTAAACGCCGTGTCGCTGAGGCTTGGGCGATTTATCCATATCCATCCATTATCCATCCTTATTATTCGCATAAAGAGCTCTTCATGAGTCACTACAAGTGTTGCTAAAATGCCACTAGCGGTCACCATACAAACCTTGCCACTTCGACCGAATGCAAATGTTGCACAACCAATCACAACCAATCACTACAATATGTGACCGTGCACCTCAAAACGAACATAAAGTCGCACACACTGATTTTGCGTGAGGACTGAAAATAAGTGAAATGGGTCAACCAAGCCGAACTTGACTTTTTCATATTTTCTGAAAGAGCGGGTCTTCTTTTACATTATGCTAAAATTTAGTATCATAAAACGGGCAGGAAAGTGTGTTTTTTCAGCAGTTCATCTCGAACATTTTTGGTAGAATAGTGTGATTTGGTGTGTCTTTAGAATCCCTTTTTCATTTCTGAAAAACCTTGTCCACACTCTTCACTTTCAACTCTAATAACTTTTGAAAAGATAGTGCTACTGCTTTGAAAGTTGGTATTAATTATGGACAGAATGTGTTAATGAGGCATGCTTAATTTCAGTTTAATCTGATAATCCCTTCATTGTTGTTACTCTGGTGGTTTACTTCCTGTTTTTTTTTTTGTCCCATTCATCGCAAAGCCAATACGGTTTGTAAAGATTAAGCGCTTGAATAGACACTGTACTTCAGAGGCTCTTTTCTCAGTTCACACTTTTCCTGAGTTTGTGCTTTCTTTCCAATATTTAGATAGGTTAGGAGAGTCCATTTGATTTGAGTTATACATCATTTTAAAGGTTAAAGTCTGCTCTTTCAGAATATGGTCTTAACTAAAAATTCATGTCTGGCGACTTTTTGTTTGTTTTGAGGTGCAGGGTCACATATTATGGAACTGCATACGACCAAGGTTGTCATTATTTTGTTGTGTGGGGAATACGGAGATGACCTTCGAATGCTCGCACCCTTTAGAGAGTTGGAATGGTTCAAGATGTTTTCCGCGGGATCTGCATCCGTAGTTGAGTACCGAATGGATAATATCATACATTGATATTCAATATAAATGTTCCTATTTTGGTCCGACACCAACTTTGCCCCTTCCTTGTGGGTGGGGTAAACAGCCTCCGAAGACAGGCACAGACGACAAAGAACCAGAGGGCAAATACAGAGGCGAGTGATTAGGCCATGGGCGTAAATCCCGGGGGGATGGGGGATATATCCCCCCCCCCCCCACTTTTGAAGGAGGGGGGATGGCCTGTACAAATATTCCCCCCCCTGAAATTCTCCCAAGAAAAAGGATGTAGGAACAAAAAAAAGAAAGAAAAGAAATGTGGTGATATTGATTTCAGCATGATGGATTATTGCATAGCCTATAATCTAGGCGGAGAATGCAGTTATTGTCTTTGTAATAAGCCAGTTCGGAGATAGCTCATGTGCACATGGCTACAAATGACCTTTCATATTTCTCAGTTGGTTACGCACTTCACTCAATTCAAAGCGACATAATGCAGCAGCTTGCCCAACATAGCAATTGTGCTGTTTTGAATACATTAACAAACTTTTTCTGTTAACATCGCCAAATCCCAGGCTTGCTGTCAGGTGGATGTACTTGCAGGCACCATTTATGAGGACCATGAATAATCATAGCATTACAGATGCTTATCTCAGTGAAATTAAAAACCAATCTGTCTCTTGGTACAAATGACCTTTTTCTGCTCATGCTCAAACTGGAACTCCGAACTGGCTTATTTGCTGTTAAGCTAAACGTATGATGCAGCGAGATAATTGTCTTTGCCAAGCGATACATCTGATGCGGTAAGACTACGAACAGTGGACGCATCTACCGCGTCCGCTAGGCGCCACGATCGGTGGCAGTTTTTTTTTTTTTTTCGTTTGGCGTTTATCGGTGGCATGCATGCCACCGATAAAAAAAAGAAAACAACGACAAACAACTGGATCATAGGCGGTGTATTCGAGCGCATCCACTGTTCGTAGTCTCCGTAGCATCAGACCAGCTGCATCCCCACCTAGGTTATAGGCTACATACTGTAACGCATGAGCCATGACGTTCGCACGCCCGCCTCGAGAGGACAGCATACTGCTGAACAGTGCTAGCAGCGCTCGCGTACTATACGTACTTCTCTCGCACGCCATTGCATGTAGAGCAATATCGACCGTAATGCATGCTTCGGATGTTGAACTACTGTAGTCGCCACACAACCAGATGGCAACCAGCTGCATGCAACCAGGGAGGTGCTCTTCCCACCTCCTTGATGCAACCAGGGAGGTCACCTCCCTGATGCAACACAGTCTGTAGGTAGGGCCATGGACGTAGGCGTGAACGAGTGCACCATGCCGAGCGCGATACGACTCACGTCGAGCTCCGCATGAGTTACCCAAAGATCTAGATAACAAACGGGTTTGTTAACAGCCTTGTACGAGTTTCAGTCGTAGGAATTGCAACACATTTACCCTCTCCATAATATTGGCAGTGATTTTGCTCAGTTAGTATAATTCGTTTGCCTCCAGAAAAAAACAAAAACAAAAGGAACGGGTGTCGATTCCCATATTTTGCCATATGCAAGTACCTCCTTTAATCTCATGAACATTGCTTTAGATTAATGGTTCAGACCTATTAACCAGATTTCTTTTTGTTTTCATAGGAGATGTGCAAAAAACACAAGAAAGTTCACCTGTTAACAAACATACATCAATAGATTAATAAGACAAGTTTATTCGCAGCCAATTTTATTGATATGCAACATTCATCTCACGAACAGAAAAAGGGATTCTTTAATCCCTAATTAAACAATCCCACAGAAAAGGCAAGACATTCTAACAGTTTGCCAGAATAGTTTCGAAAAGATTTTCACTTTTTTTTTTTCAGTGAATAGGACCTGGAATTGAGTACTGAAACGGATATTGTACCTATTTTCACACGTTGGTAAGAATGTATAAAACCTGAAGTGTGCCGTGATCCAGAATGAATTTTACAACTGTATGAGCCTGTTATGTTGTTGGAAAATAACGTTGCTTATCATGTCATTGTGCTTAGTAGGGGCCAGATATGAAGCCATTAACTTGACAAAGATGGAAAAAAGGTGAGCAAAATAAATAGAACTATATCTCTACGAAAAGGAAGGGCTGAACTCATTTTGATTTCTGCAAATATGAATGGTGTTTAAATGGTAATAAGATATACAAAAGAATCTTTAAGAAAAAATCTCAGGAAATTATTCAAATTGTCGGCAGCATATGCCCAATTATGTTTGAACTTTCAAAGGCTACAGTATGTTAACATCTGATAGACCTGGGCTTCAGAAGTGCTCTGATATAATATGTAGGCCTATGTAGCGAGATTTATAGTTAGTAAACGTTGGGTTGTCTTCAATTAAAGTATGGTTTGCTTAATCTATTCCTGTGAGGTAACTGAAGTTAAAAGGTAAAATTTCCTTCAATACGAGATGAACTTTCAAGTTTTCAATCTCCGCCTCTACGGTCCTTATATAACCTTGCGTTTCTGATGTTTATTGTTTACTCTCCAAAGGAATGGGGTTAGACATAAAAGATACTATTCTATATGGTCGATTGGAATTACGGAACATAATTATGTTATTAGAGTCCACAACGATTGTCATAGAGACACATACGGAGAAAAAAACTGTGCTTGTTTGTTTAACCTTGTTTGCTTTGTTACTGTTTTATGTTAAGGTTTTTAACACATAATGTACAAAACTGATCCCGCGGAATAAATTTATTCAAGTGAATAAATATATATATGTATTCACCTTTATCCAGCAATTTGTTCTCAATAGTGTTTTGATCAGAGGAAAACTAGTGTGTTAGTTGTCGCATGTCACAAGTTATCCCGGGTTACATGAAGTGCTGTCACTACACCTTGCCAATACAACTCGACTTCTGTGGAAACCGTTCTTCGTTATTCTGCCAAGTACCATTATACCCCCCCCCCCCCGAAAAAAAAAAAGCGCAAGCGCGCGAAACCGAGCGCTTTAAAAGTGCAATCGTGTGCAGTGGATGAAGTTGGGGGAGACAAATCATTTTGTCCCCCAAGCAATTCCCGAGATGAGGACACATCTCGAAATTTCTTAATGGAAAATTGGACAACTACCGCAAGAATTATGCACCGGATCGCTGAATTGCAATCATAAATATGCAAAAGCTACTGGGTCTCTTTCGATAGACTTTGTACCCTTTTGAGATTGACGTTTTATTTCCTTATATTTATCAAAGAGTGTGCAGCAGATCTTTCACTTACAAAAGCTCCCTAATACGTAGAGGCGTCGATGGAGGGTAAACGTATTGGGGACAAACAGATCATTTTGCTCCTCCTTGTAACTCCCGAGATGTGGAAATGTTCTTACTTTTTTTGATAAAAGACTGTCTAAATATTTCACCCAAAGATGGCTGAATTTCAATTCTGAAAATACAAAATCTCCCTCGCGTAAGAGGGGGATAGGCCTAACCCCTCCCATACCCTCCCCGTTCAATCATTTCTACTAATAATACACTTTAGATTGACAGATTTCAAAATGTTTTATCCAATGTGTGCACCAGGTCTGTTACTTCAGTTTAAAGAAATGCAAATGTTCCTTGGGTGGAAGGAGATATCTAGATATACTTTCAATTAACGGAGGATCCCCCCCCCCCTAAAAAAAATAGTATACACTTCTGAGATTGAAATTTCCCCAGATTACATCATAAATGTGTTTACGAGATATTTGTTGCTGCCAGTAATTGCCAGCAGTTGCGCCCGGTGCGCCCCCATCCCTTAATTTCCAAAGCGAAAAAAGTACAGCTACAAACAGCAGTTTTTGGACTGTAAAATCTCAACATTTCAAGCTCGCTCGCTTCGCTCGCTCGCATTTAATCGTTGTGTCATTCTCCTGATGGTGCTGCCAGTGATTGCCAGCAGTTGCGCCCGGTGCGCCCCCACCCCCCTTAATTTCCTAAGCGAAAAAAGTACAGCTACAAACGGCAGTTTTGGGACTGCAAACTGTCAAAATTGTCGAGCTCGCTCGCTTCGCTCTCTCGCATATAATCGTCATGTCATTCTCCTGATGTCGCTGCCGGGTAATTACCAGCAGTTACGCCCGGTGCGCCCCCCCCCCCTTATTTTTCAAAGCGAACAAGATATAGCTACAAACGGCAGTTTGGGGACTGTGAAATGTCAAAATTTTCAAGTACGCTCGCATTTAATCGTTATATCATTCTCCTGATGTTGCTGCCAGTAATTGTCAGCAGTTGCGCCCGGTGCGCCCCCACCCCCTTAATTTCCTAAGCGAAAAAAATATAGCTATGCAAACTGCCGTTTGGGGACTGTACAATGTCAAAATTTTCAAGCTCGCTTGCTTCGCTCGCTCGCATTTAATCGCTATGCTATTCTCCTGATGTTGCTGCCGGGTAATTGCCAGCAGTTGCGCCCGGTGCCCCCCCCCCCCCTTAATTTTCAAAGCGAAAAAATGTAGCTACAAAAAGCAGTTTGGGGACCGTAAAATGTCAAAATTTTCAAGCTCGCTCGCTTCGCTCGCTCGCATTTAATTGTTATGTCATTCTCCTGATGTTGCTGCCAGTATTAAATTGCCAGCAAATGCGCCCGGTGCGCCCCCCCCCCCCTTCATTTCCAAAGCGACACAAAAAATATAGCTACAAACGGCCGCTTTTGGACTGTACAATGTCAAAATTCATGATCGCGTTCATGATCTTCAGTGTAAGAATTAAGACAAGAAGTTTCTCTAAATGATATCATTTCATAGGCAAAATTGTTCAATAATAATCTACATAAAATGTACTGCTACCTTAAACATGTTGGACTGTTTCAAGTCGATAGAACACGCAAAAAAAAAATGAATCAAATTGCACCATTTACATGCAATCAATATGCAAAAAGTTCTCACTGTGGGAGGGGGAAACCCCCCTCCCACACCCTCCACCCTCGCTCGCATCTCTCCCTCGCATCTAACCGCTCCCCCTAAGATCAAATCCTGGCCACGCCGGTGATAGGCCCCACTATTTAGTAGGCCTTCACAGTGATGTCGCACAGGCGGAGCAAGAGCTGAAGTACCACGATATAGTCATTCAATTATCTATGAATATTTCTTTTTCTTACTTGTTTTTTTACAGGAAAAAGATCCCAAATTTTACCATAAGTGTGCACCAGATCGCTGAATTTGAGGCCTGAAAATGCCAAATTTTCCTATTGTGGGAGGGGGATACCCCCCTCCCACACCCTCCCCCAGGCCGCTCCGCTCCCTCGCACAGATATTCAAACTCAAAGTCCCTCCCCCTACCCCCCATCATTAAAACGGAACGATGCCCCTGTGATGATTCCTTCACATGACTGACTTAAATCAAGAAAATTGAAGAATACAATTAATAGCTACAGGAAAATATCTACTACGTTGTTCAAGAAATGGATATCCTTATTAGCATTTTATTGAATTTATTTTGGCATTATTCAGGGCTGCGCTAAGTTTTTGAAAGGAGGGGGGGGGGGCAAAATCCCCTGTCAGTCAAGAAGAAAGAACATCAATAGACAAGAGAACAACAAAAAAAGTCTTCATACTTTTAAGGTCTGATTTTCCGCCGAAAGTCGGCTGACAAGAAAAAAACAAAAAACAAAATAGTGTAAAATCGTCATATTTTTGCTGCCACTTCCCTCCCACTTTGCATGGAAAAGAGTGGGACATTTGATCCCTGTAAAGTGTGTGTGTGTGTGTGTGTGTGGGGGGGGGGGGGGGGGGGGGGGGGGGGGGGCAAGCTCCCCCCCCCCCCGGGAGTCACCTTTCAGTCATTGTCTTTTTTTTAACAACTAATATAGACAACCGAAGCAATATAAACAGAAAGAATGTCTGAAAACGTATTCTCTAACATAAACATTATTATCATTATTCGGTGTCATTCAAAGTGGCAAAATAACAACATACTGTTGTAAGAACCCATAGTCAGTCTGAATGCTATAATAATCAAGTTATGGAACTAGAGTCAAGACGTCTTACCTGGCAGTTTGAAGCCTTTGTACCCATGATCATATAGAAGTCGGTGTGTAATCGTGGGTTTTCCAGTGTAACTTTGCGCAGTAAAGAGCTGGAACACATACCCTCCGCCAAGTACCGTGACACAGTTTTTCCGCAACTCACATCATTAATAAGTAACGTTTCCTGAAGGGAACGATTGACGAATGGTAGTGAAAATAAAAAAAGAAACAACAACAACCAAAGAATATGCATATTTTAGGGATGGTCAATGGGGAGGAGAACTAAAGACCAAACAAACATACAGCATAGAGGGGTGTTACGGACCTGCCTATACAGCACAATCCCTGCTAAATTACCCATCATAAATACTATCCCTGCTGGACAGAGCACAGTTTCCGACACTCTGAAATGTATGAAACACAGTGTGAAATATCTTTACACTGTAGATTCGGGTCCGTTTATAGGGTGAGCAGATATTCGCGAATCATCAATTCACATAATAGAACAGAACAATGCTATGTGAAACACACACACACACACACACACACACACACACATACAGCAAGGAGTGGGAAATAATGTCCACACTGTCAATTCCAAGCGTTTCATATTGGTCAAATATGCGAAAAAAAGTGTGAATACACTGCGGGAAACTCTGTTCTATCGAGCAAGGGATAGTCAGTATGATAACTCGGGTTGGTACACATTGCCTCAGTGTAATTATGATCACACTGACAGGATCACGACCACATCATGTTTGCAACTGTGGAGTCTTAGAGATCGGCCTGATTTTACTCAAGTGTAAAACATGCATGCTCTTCTCTTCCACAAAATTATATCTTGACACAACAGAAAGAAATGTTTCTTAGAGCCTCGTATACGCGCATTAGTTTTGAAAGAATATAAGAATAACCTTTTGTGCTTTAAAAACAAACAAACAAACCAACAGCAATTTGGATGAACGTTTCACACACACACAAACAAAAAAAAAACACGACGCATCTCCATGATGATAGGATATCGGTATAAACCACTCAAAACATATAATGCTTTCGAACGATAAAAATATTTAGCTTCTTCAAAACGCTAAATTGCTTTTTCTTGTAATCCGTGCAAGAAACAATTACGACATATGTAAAAATAAACGGGAATGACAATATGTTATCTAGGCATTCCCTTAACACACACACACACACACACACACACACACACAATTATGCAATCAAACAATGGAATACAATTTAATGATATTGCAGTACAGTTTTGAAATTGAAATCGACGGCGTATCACTCACGGCTTGATTACAATTTCCCATGAACACAACGCCAGCCTTTGTATGTTCTGACATATCAGGTGATAGTTTGTAATCTTCCCATCGTTTTCCCACTGCTCTGGCGGCCTCCTCAGTATGGCATTCAAAGGCAACATCGATGCAGAAAAACTGGTCACCTTTTTTTATCAAGCCGTCAATGATATCGAGGCCAAGTTCTTTCTTGGCAGCCGTGGCAAAGTAGAGAAGGTACCGGAACTCTTCACATTGACGGAGAAGCTTCTTTTTTACCTTATTGTACCTCGAGCGATTATTGGCGAACAAAGTGACAATATGCACACCTGCAATATATTCTTGGAACAGTTTATGAGGAAACGAAACTGTTGACGCAACGAAGGATGATGGATGATTGGCATCGCGTCGACGATTCCTGTCGATATCTTTTTCTATCGTCAAAATTCCCACTTTGCAGCATGTTTCCATGGCATCATGACACATTTTAAATTGTTTTTCAGGAAATGAAAGCTTCCTTTCTAATAAACCGTACAGTGCTGTCTCACTAATGGATTGAATTGCTGCACTAGCTTCTTCTATATCTTCAGGGATGTTTTGAGTCTGTAGATTTTCACAGAATTTTGACGCGTAATGTTCTTTCAAAAAAGTTATCATTTCCCTAAAAATCTCGGAAAAAGTCTGCAATTTTTGCAATCCCTTTCGTCTCTCTTCACTGAAGTCATTCCACATGAGGCAAAGCATTGCACAGTAGATAGGAAACGGGGCCATGTTACATCGGATGACATCATTTTCGTCCATGAAATTTAGCAAACTTTCTGCTAGAGCGTCCCTGTCTCTTATTCGAAAGTACCGTCTGATGTAGGTACTTAGATTTTCCTTGTTAAATCCTTCAACGCTAATAAAAGTGTAAGCTACGGCAAGACTTTTGTACAACTTAAATTCATCTGTTCTCCATGGCCTTGACGTTACAATAACCTTGCAAGACTCATACTGCTCTAATCCTAGAATACGAATGACCTCACTGCTACTCGTTCCTTCAATTTTACCATTGAACTCGTCGAAACCATCAAAGACGAGAAGAACTTTACTTAGATTTGTTGAAATGTAGGCATCTATCTGGGTAGCTGTTGCTTCATTTGAGTCAGAGAGATATCTCTCCACAATTCCACCAACAGTTTTGTCGACAGTAACATCTCGGAGAGGAATTACGATCACCATTTCCAGATCCTGGAGAATTCTATCTTGGCACCAGTCCCATGCAATCTTTGCGCAAAGTGTTGTTTTACCGACGCCTCCCTCACCCTGGATCAAAATGTGCTTTGAAAGAGTCCCGATTTCATTATTGGTCAAAAGATCTTCGTACGTAATGGGAACCTTACTCTTGTCACTTCGATCTATCAAACTCAAATTTGTGTAAATCTCATCTAAGTTTACACGTTCCACAAAGTTGAGTGGATCCACCGTGACCTTGCGCCGTGTTTGTCGGTAATACACCTTTAAGTCATGTTTGCATAGCTGTAGTTGTTCATCTGTGAGCGAATAATCAGGTAATGATCCTAGAAATGGAAGCAAAATGAGAACGAAGAGAGTATATTATTGTTTCAATGGAGCGATAAACAGAAAGTGACCCTTGGAATTGAATAAAAAGGACCATATAAATATATATATATATATATACATATGAAGAGTTTGTTTGCAAAAACCGATAAGTCTATATTTACCAAATTAATGGAGGTATTTGCAATCAAAGGTCAACAAAACTAAAGAGAATAATAAGAACATTTTAGCTTCTTTTGACCATACCTTCATAAATGTACGTGACCAATATATCACTGAAAAGGTATTGTTTTGTACTTTATGACAGAGACAGTACTTCCAAATCTTCAAAAATGGACTTATCGCTTTTTGCGAACAAACTCTGCATTCATATATATATGGGGTGCACCTCAAAACGAACATAAAGTCGCACACACTGATTTTGCGTGAGGACTGAAAATAAGTGAAATGGGTCAACCTAGCCGAACTTGACTTTTTCATATTTTCTGAAAGAGCAGGTTTTCTTTTACATTATGCTAAAATTTGGTATCACAAAAAGGAGCAGGAAAGTGTGTTTTTTTAGCAGTTTATCTTGAACATTTTTGGTAGAATAGTGTGATTATGTGTGTCTTTAGAATCCCTTTTTCATTTCTGAAAAACCTTGTCCACACTCTTCACTTTCATCTATAATAACTTTCGAAAGGATAGGGCTACTGCTTTGAAAGTTGGCATTATATTATGGACAGAATGTGTTGATGGGGCATGCTTACTTTCAGTTTAATCTGAGAATCTCTTCATTGTTGTTACTCTGGTGGTTTACTGCCTATTTTTTGTCCCATTCATCGCACAGCCAGCTCGGTTTGGTAAAGATTAAGCGCTTGAATAGACACTGTACTTCTGAGCCTCTTTTCTCAGTTCACACTTTTCCTGAGTTTGTGCTTTCTTTCCAATATTTAGATAGGTTAGGAGAGTCCACTTGATTTGAGTTATACATCATTTTAAAGCTTAAAGTCTGTTCTTTCAGAATATGGTCTTAACTAAAATTTCATGTCTGGCGACTTTTTGTTTGTTTGGAGGTGCAGGGTCACACACATATATGATCCCAAAGTTATTTAGAAGAATAGCTCTTTCTGAAAATATTGAAAGATCAAAATTGACTTGGTTGACCCATTTCACCTTTCTTGAGTTCTCACGTTAAATCAAGAGGTGTGACTTTTTTTTTGTGCAGCAAGTGCACTATATGAAAAGTTTTTTCCCCAAAACCGATAAGTCCATATTTGCCAAATGGAGATATTTGCGATGAAAGGTCAAGAAAAATAAAGAGAATAATAAGATTTTTTTTTGCTTCTTTTGACCATAACTTAAAAAATGTACCTTTATATGTAGTGACCAATATATCACGTAAAAGGTACTAGTTTGTACTTTATGGCAGAGACCGTACTTCAAAATCTTCAAAAATAGACTTATCGGTTTTTGCGAACAAACTCGTTATATGTGTAAATATATATATATATATACATAATATATGTGAACATATATAAATGTGTATATATATATATGTATATATATATATATATATATATATATTATGTATATATTTATACATAATATATGTGTACATATATAGATGTGTATATATATATAATATATATATATATATATATGTATATAGAGAGAGAGAGAGAAACAGAGAGAGAGATAAAGAGAGAGAGAGAGAGAGGAAGAGAAAAAAGGGAGTAATAACTATTGTTACAAAGTTATAATTATATAATCTTATTCGTAATAATCTAAAACGTAAAGAAGTCATTTGCGTACACTAACAGGTTGGTTTACAGTTATGACTGTGATTTAAAGACAAGCTCATATTCAGGATTTTACATACAAAACAAAATCAACAAACGATAAAATATCTACATGAAAATTAGCTGCCTTAATCCCCCTTTTTTTACGGGAGGGGGGAAGGGTTCGCAAGGCGTTTTTAAACGGTTTTGCACTGAGATTGACACAATTGCAAAAAAAAAAAAAAAAAAACCCTGTAGTTAGTTGGCACATGTACGTCATTCTATTGATTACTAGGATGGAATAAGTGTGCTGAGATAATTGTTCCTTTCGAAATTGTCATTGGAAATAAATAAGATGCTAGAATACAAAATATTTCACGAGCATACGACACATACAGTGTACTTTTATTGTAGATTTCCCAATTGCAAAATAGAGGGGTTTTGTTTGACTGAATCATTCCCGACTGATCCAAGACTCATTATATTAAGTGTTCTTGTTATCAAGAGTTTTCTACTCGCTATCGTTATACATACTTCATTCAAATAAATGAAATATGAATAGACACAGGGTATACTTGTTTAAAAACAAAGAACATTATTTTAAAGGACAGTTTCGTACTGTTTTACTTATGTTTTGGACGTATCAATTACTACCTCAACCACAGGATGTTATACCGTGTAGCCCTTGTTGTCGACTCTTTGTCTGTTTGCAAAATGTGACGGATTTTAGTGAAACTGACAGAAGAAGTGAATGAATGTTGGTAATGATCGGAATGTTAGTGCCATCAGATTTGAATCACACGATATTCCATCCAAACCCGCATGACCTTTCGCTCTTCTGTGATTAACTGATTGCTTGTTTTGTTTTGTTTGTTGTTGTTGTTGTTGTTGTTGTTGTTTTTTTTATTGGGGGGGGGGTATCGTAAGTAATATTGTAACAGAAGCTCATACGCGTCATCATTAATTCCACGTCGGGCCGCTGGGTTTCGAAGAATCTCCAACAGGGATACACGCCACATCCTGAGGGGGGGGGGGGGGGGGGGGGAGAGAAAAGCATGAGCAGCGACAAGATTATGAAGAGCCAAAAAATGACAAGTATAAATATCTTTATATTGATATGCACGTTTTTGAAGTAAGAAAAAACATATTTTGGTAAAATGCTGCCTCTAAGAGCAATCAATCTGCAAATCTGTATTGTATCCAGAATTCACAACCATAAAATTAAATTATTATAATCTATTGTTCTTATCTTGCCTTAAATTTGTAATGTTACAGTTAGAAAGGCATACGATACAAATTGTTTAGCATTATTTCCACAGTAAACACGAAACTCGGAGGGAAGGTGCTATTAAACTTGTAATAGTTTCATGATTGTTGCTGGGTGTCCGATAAATGCAAATGTAATTCACTTTGATTTTATTAAGTTTGATTTAGTATTAATCAAAACAACATCTTACTTTTGTTTACATGGTAGGTACGGTGCTTTTGCAAAGATACTCCGATAAAGAGAAATAGGATGACTACAGCAGCAACCGCAGCGAGAGCTAGGCCAATGGCGAGCCCCAGATTGTTGCTTATTCCTGAAATGTGAATTAGATAGGATTGAAACATCTCACTCTAGAATGACTTTCATTTGTTAGGAGTTCGTGAATCATGTACGTCAAATGTGGGCAATTTCACATCTTAAATGTTTGTACGGTATCAAAGAAGTGAAGTAGATTATAAGGGCACACGACTGCAAAACACAATATTCATCTCGGCACATTATGGCACTGAAGCCTGAAGTGAGTCATTGATTTCAGCCATAAGGTGTGTATGAGATAAAAATAAAATACTTTAATCTATCTTTGTGTGTAATGGGGAAAAAAGTACGTTTGACTTTTCTTGGTCAACTAGTTAATGTTTGTTTATTGAAATACATGTATGTCATGTCTTAATAGCAATACCTTAAACTAAGTTTAGTTCATCATTCATGCAGAAAACATATGGAAACATTATTATTATTAGCAACGATTGACACAACCTGATGTTGGAAGAACTGTGATTCTATTGGTAGACGTTCCGTTCAGCGAGTCACCGATAGCTATGCACATGAAGGTTTGCTCTGCCTGATGGTTTGATGAAGCAGTAATCGTCTCGACTCTGTCATAGGAGTTATCAGGGAGTGTCGTCTGTTGTGAAACCGTGGAATTCAGTCTCTCTCCCGTCTCGTCTGACCAGAACATCGAAATGTTAGGCTTGAATCCACTGACGACACATGTAAGATTAAAGGAGCTAGTGTCGGAAGGAGTTTGGTATGTACACCGGGTTTGACTTGTCGGGCTTTCATCGACGCATTCCTCGATTACATGTTTTGATGCCTTCGCTAAAAAAAAAGAAGAGGAAGAAAAAGATATATATATGGGTGAGAATTTTGAACGATGTACAATTGCCAATTTTCGTACCTTCTGACATTCTTTCCCTTAGAACACGCCAGGATGATCTAAGAAACCAGATTTTTTCATGTCATCTCAAAGATTGGTAAATTTCCTTTCAGGAAATATATGGTTTGGTTGCCTTTTGCCTGATATTTTTCATTTCACAAGGACTTAAAGCGTAAAAATACGGTAAAAACGCTATTTTCACAATAATTTTTGTTTTTCAAACTAATGATGTGCATTTTTAATGGTACGTGACATCTAATGTCTGACCATGTTCTGGATCTTACATATCATGGGTATGTACCACAAAATTATAAGAACTTTATGAGCACGTACAAAATTACAGAGAACAATTAAAATATCAAAGTCCTAAACAGACGAACGTCCGTGATGCTTTTATTTCTATCGCTGCTGCAAATTCTACTTTGTTGTCCCGACTGTAACGTATACGAAAATTTGGTGTTCCACCTAATGAACATATCCTGCAAAAATTGTACGTCTGCTGGCTCTACATGAGACGTAATATTCTTTTATGCAAAGTTATACTCAGTTTTCGTCACGGACGTGCTTCCGCTATTTTCTAATAAAGATCGTAGCCCATGAAACGTTATCGGCGATATTGTTCTGAGTCGTAATTAACTAAGATCTACCAACACGATAATATGTTTGTTTTGAATTTCTGTCCATCCTTTGTCAAATAGGAACGGAAATTGTATTTTTAGACGAACCTCCAAGAAAAAAAGAACGTCCGTGATGATTAAAACGTTTTCGAGTGGGACACCATCTTGCTTTGATGGCGAAGGTGCATTTTACCTTTGGCTCTCTTGCCGAGGAGCTGCATGCCATTTTTGGAGCGGACTGAGGTTCGTCCGCAGTTTTTGGACCATGCAATTCACCAAAAACCAAGCAAATAATTGATATTTTCTCTGAAAATTCACCTCCTGATCCCCCTCTGGGCAAGACATATGTTGTAAGGATGTCAAATTTCTTATAATTTGCATCGACAATACCTTTTCAAATTTTTGAAAGAGTTAGGAAGGCTAGGTACTCTCTGCCGATTAGTTATCCGTCCTGGAACATGACCCTAGTAGTAGAACGAACGTCCGTGACGTATGCAATCCCTCCGATAGGGATAACTTGTCCCGAAAGTGTCCTGTATTCTTTAAAACTTTTGGCTCGAATAGCGACAAATAAAGTTTTACAAAGTAAATACTGAGTTTAGAGCAGTAGTTTCAGAATTTTTAAGGCGTTATGTGATCATGATGAACAAACAATTGAAAATTTACTCACAATTTTACGCTTGTTTTCCCTCTAATTATACAAAAACAGCTAAACACTTAAAACAAAGTTATGGGAAAATGGAATTTTGCGTAATCTGTAATTTCTGTGCGTTTAAATTACTTTCTAATGAGGTTCTGGAGACAATTTGTACTGTTACAGGTTCTGAAAGTTTCGCTCACGGACGTTCTGTCCGAGAAAGGAAATTTCTGACAATTACAAATATATCACTGCACATAAGATTAATGTTAGTTGAAAATATTACCAAATCACCGAGCCGCTCATACCCGGAAATGAATAGCGTTCAGCACTCAATTTACCTGTAATAACAAACGGAAAACGTTTTTTTTCACGGATGTTCGTTGGTTGAATAAGTCAATGGATTACATAGTAGGAGAAAGAGGATCAGTGCCACTTTTTAGTGACAGGTGCTCTAAGTGTTTATCTTTTGAGTATGGTAGCTGCCGTCTCAAACAGAACACATCCAGTTTTGGTCTCCATAACGGACGTTCGCTGTAATTGTCATGATATTAAATGCCTTAATTCATTCTTATTTTTCTCTTCATGACGATTTTTCTCTCATTCCCTCAATAGCCTGAACATGCTGCGACCAAACAGAAAACAAAAACAAAACAGAACAAACCAAAACAAATCCGAAAAGTGCTACGCAATCACATTCAGGATAATGACGGAAGAAGTTTGTAATGAGCATGTGTTGAATAAGAAACGGAAAAATTTCAAAAGGACGTGGAAGCAGTTGAATGAAAATGACTGAGAAACAGAGAAGGGATCGAGCTCCAACACACAGAGAAAAGAATTGCCAGTGCACTCCCGTTGTACCAAATTCCTCTGGAGAAGTTTTTGTTTGTTTGTTTATGTTTTTTTATTCATCGAAATGCCGTCACAAGCGAGCAAAAATCATGCAGTATACAATTATTGTCTGATGAAAACACACAAATCCTCCGCTTATCATCACATGGTGTTGTTTTATACTCATCAATGAAAAGCAATATTCATTTGTAATTTTTTCCAAGATTTTTTTTTTCATTTTACATTTAAGAGACAGAGAGATCGTCAGTTTGTTTGTGCTTTTGTGCTTACTTTGAAAACACATGTTAAAAAAGTAATGATTAAGAATAGGTTTAAGGTTGCACTTTGATACGTTCGATCTTCCAAAGATTCGTTACTCCGATGTCCAAAGGTTTGTTATTCCAAAATGAAAAAAAAAATGTAGTTAATTCAGGAGGTTGTTATTAGAAATATTCTTCGAAAAATAGATATTAAGGATCATTATTTTTAGGTCCGTTCTTCTAAAAGTGGAATGGGTCTGATATTCGTTTAGGTGAAAACGGTTATTATGATGTTTTGAAATTGGAGGATTTTAGTTGTTAACTTGTTTCTCCACATTTGGATAAGCGAACATAAGTTTTCATGTTCCAATTAATAAGCCTTTCGGTTAACCTTCGGAGATTCCTATCATTTACCGAATAAAAAAAGCTTCATGATTATACGAACTCTATCAATTTTCGCATTGACAAACTGTATGAATAACGAGCCTCCGAAATGACGCGCTACAAAAGGTTTGTTATAACAAACCATATTGTATAATATCGAAGTCACAAACATCCATCCAAGATATATGGACTTATTGTGTCTTGTTATGACGAAACTTCGCAGTATCGAACTTGTTATCATTTCTGCCTAATATAATAACACATTTTTTTTTTCTCGGTAACAGTGTGTAACACAAGGAGCAAACACAGAGGGATTTCTTCCTAACGTACTCGTTTGCCCTCCCCAGCTAAACTTCGTATTTCTATAACGGAGCACATTTCTATTGTTTTTCTATATTAATTCTTTGTCATAATTTTAGCTGTGACCATGTTCGTTATATAAAAAGCAAATGTTGCATTGTAGACTTTATTGAAGTTTAGGACCTGAATATTTACTTCATGATTGCGAAATTTTGATAAATATTTTCGTTCTCAAGGATGGACTACGTCACTGAGATTACACGTACGTTTGTACGTTCATTTACGAGAGATGGAAAAATTGTTTTCTTTGATTCCTCAGTGTGAGAAGATAAACAAGCTTATATAATTGAGAATTGGTAATATCTATTCAGGATTTTGCAGAGGAGTTTGTTCTCGACATGAAATTGCTGTTTGTTGTGAGTAGAATGCGTTTCCAACTCAAGAGAGCTGTATTGTTCAATATCTTGTTTGTTCCGAACGTCCGTGAGCTACATGCGAACCTCCGTGATGAAAACTACGCTATGTTTGTTGGGTTATAGAGACTGCCCAGATGAGATACATCTTAAAAAGGTATATTATTATTTGGGAGTGAGGATTAAAGTATAGGATAGTGAAATAAGAGGTGAAAATATTGAGTTTCTGTAAAATGCGCGTAAAGTGGAGAAAGTGTTTAGCGGAAGAGCAATATTTTTACAGAAATGACGAATTTAGTTAAATCATCAGTTGTCTACCATTACGTACAGGTTAAGAGTACAAGCTTAATATTCTGCAATCACGTACACATGTCCCTTAAGATATTTCGTTAGGATTTTGAACTGAATCAGATCTTTGAAAACTATGTTAAATGGTATTCAAATCTATGTGCAGTACTATTCCTTACGGACGTTCGTTGCTCTGGACATGGTAAACTTCAGCGGTGAATAAAAACTTGTTCCTCTGGGAAAATCCTAGTATAATTGGGTTCATATTAAAGCTTGAGTTATACTCTTTCAGGTAAGATGAATGATTTGGAGAATTTCCTACTTTTTAAATTTTGCCTTGTTTTGGCTCAATTGTACATCGTTCAAAATTCTGACCCATATATATATATATATATATATATATATATATATATACATTATATACATGTATACATACACACACATATGTGATCGTGCACCACAAAACGAACAAAAAGTCGCACTCACTGATTTTGCGTGAGGACTGAAAATAGGTGAAATGGGTCAACCTAGCCGATCTTAACTCTTCCATATTTTCTGAAAGAGCAAGTCTTCTTCTACATTATGCTAACAGGCGGGATCATAAAACAGGCAGGAAAGTGTGTTTTTCAGCAGTTTATTTCGAACATTTTTGGTAGAATAGTGTGATTAGGTCTGTCTTTATGAGTCCCATTTTCATTTCTGAAAAACCCAGCATAGACTCTTCACTTTCAACTCTAATAACTTTTGAAAGGATAATGCTACTTGGCATTAATCATGAACAGAATGATTTAATAATGCTTGGTCAATTTCAGTTTAATTTGATAATCCCTTCATTGTTGTTACTACGGTCTTTTACTTCCTATTTTTTGTCCCATTCATCACACAGCCAGCACGACTGGGTAAAGATTAATCACTTGAATAGACACTGTACTTCGGAGTCTCTTTTCTCAGTTCACACTTTTCCTGAGTGTGTGCTTTCTTTCCAATATTTAGATAGGTTAGGAGAGTCCATTTGAATTCAATTATACATCATTTTAAAGCTTAGAATCTGCTCTTTCAGAGTCAGTCCTCTACTGAAAATCCATGTCGGCGACTTTTTTGTTTGTTTTGTGGTGCAGGGTCATATATATAATATATAATATATATATATATATATATATATATATATATATGTATATATATATATATATATATATGTATATACATATGGGTCAGAATTTTGAACGATGTACAATTGAGCCAAAACAAGGCAAAATTTAAAAAAGTAGGAAGTTCTCAAAATTATTCATCTTACCTGAAAGAGTATAACTCAAGCTTTAATATGAACCCAATTATACTAGGATTTTCCCAGAGGAACACGTTTTTATTCACCGCTGAAGTTTACCATGTCCAGAGCAGCGAACGTCCGTGAGGAATAGTACAGCACATACACTTGAATACCACTTAACATAGTTTGCAAAGATCTGATTCAGTTCAAAATCCTAACGAAATATCTTAAGGGACATGTTTGCGTGCTTGCAGATTATTGAGCTTGTACTCTTAGTCTGTACGTAATGGTAGACAACTGATGATTTCACTAAATTCGTCGTTTCTGTTGAAATACTGCTCTTCCGCTAAACACTTTCTCCACTTTACGCGCATTTTACAAAAACTCAATATTTTTACCTCTTATTTCACTATCCCATACTTTAATCCTCACTCCCAAATAATAACATACCCTTTTAAGATGTATCTGATCTAGGCAGTCTCTATAACCCAACGAGCATAGCATAGTTTTCCTCACGGAGGTTCGCATGTAGCTCACGGACGTTCGGAACTAAACAAGATGCAGCTCTCTTGAGTTGGAAACGCATTCTGCTCACAACAAACAGCAATTTCATATCGAGAACAAACTCCTCTGCAAAATCCTGAATAGATATTACCAATTCTTAATTAATAAGCTTGTTTATCTTCTCATACTGAGGAATCAAAGAAAATTTTTTTTTCCATCTCTCGTAAATTAACGTACAAACGTACGTGTAATCTCAGTGACGTAGTCCATCCTTGAGAACGAATATATTCATCAAAATTTCGTTATCATGAAGTAAAGATTCAGGTCCTAAATTTGTTATCTAAAGTCTACAATGCAAAACTTGCTCATAACGAACATGGTCACAGCTAAAATTATGACAAAGAATTAACATAGAAAAACAACAGAAATGTGCTCCGTTATAGAAATACGAAGTTTAGCTGGGGAGTGCAAACGAATACGTTGGTAAAAAATCCCTCTATGTTTGCTCCTTGTGTTACACACTGTTACCGAGGAGAATTTTGTATTATTATATTAGTCAGAAATGATAATATGTTCGATACTGCGAAGTTTCGTCATAACAAGACACAATAAGTCCATGTAACTTGGATGGATGTCTGTGACTTCGATATTATACAATATGGTTCGTTATAACAAACATTTTGTAGCGCGTCATTTCGGAGGCTCGTTATTCATAGTTTGTCAATACGAAAATTGATAGAGTTCGTATAATATTATGAAGCTTTTTTATTCGGTAAATGGTAAGAATTTCCGAAGGTTAATTGAAAGGTTTATTAATTGGAACATGAAAAATCATGTTCGCTTAGCCAAATGTGGAGAAACAAGTTAACAACTAAAATCCTCCAAATTTCAAAACCTCATAATAACCGTTTTCACCTAAACGAATATCAGGCCTTTCCATTTTTAGAAGAACGGACCTAAAAATAATGATCCTTAATATATATTATTCGGACTAGCAAACTATCCGGAATAAGAAAATTTTTAATAACAAACCTCCTTAATTAACTACAAACTTTTTTTTTTTCATTTTCGGAATAACAAACCTTTGGACATCGGAGTAACGAATCTTAGGAAGAGCCAACGTATCAAAGTGCAACCTTAAACCTATTCTTAATCATTACTTTTTTTTAACATATGTTTTCAAAATAAGCACAAAAATATAAACAAATTGACGATCTCTGTCTCTTAAATGTAAAATGAAAAAAGAAAATCTTGGAAAGAATTACAAATGAACATTGCTTTTCATTGATGAGTATAAAACAACACCATGTGATGATAAGCGGAGGATTTGTTTGTTTTCATCAGACAATAATTGTATACTGCATTATTTTTGTTCGCTTGTGACCTCATTTCGATGAATAAAAAACAAACAAACAAACACTTCTCCAGAGGAATTTGGTACAACGGGAGTGCACTGGCAATTCTTTTCTCTGTGTGTTGGAGCTCGATCCCTTGTCTGTTTCACAGACATTTTCATTCAACTGCTTCCACGTCCTTTTGAAACTTTTCAATTTTTTATTCAACACATGCCCATTACAGACTTCTTCCGTCATTATCCTGCATGTGATTACGTAGCACTTTTCGGATTTGTTTTGGTTTGTTTTGTTTTGTTTCTGTTTTCTGTTTGGTCGCAGCATGTCCAGGCTATTGAGGGAATGAGAGAAAAATCGTCATGAAGAGAAAAATAAGAATGAATTAAGGCATTTAATATCATGACAATTACAGCGAACGTCCGTTGTACAGACCAAAACTGGATGTGTTCTGTTTGAGACGGCAGCTACCATACTCAAAAGATAAACACTTGGCGCACCTGTCACTAAAAAGTGGTACTGATCCTCTTTCTCCTACTATGTAATCCATTGACTTATTCTACAAACGAACATCCGTGACCAAAACGTTTTCCTTTTGTTATTACAAGTAAATTGAATGCTGAACGTTATTCACTTTTGGGTATGAGCGGCTCGGTGATTTGGTAATATTTTCAACTAACATTAACTTTATGTGCAGTACATTATTTGTAATTATCAGAAATGTCCTTTCTTGGACAGAACGTCCGTGAGAGAAACTTTCAGAACCTGTAACAGTACAAACTGCCTCCAGATCCTCATTAGAAAGAAATTTAAATGCACAGAAATTACAGATTACGCAAAATTCCATTTTCCTATAACTTTGTTTTCAATGTTTAGCTGTTTTTGTATAAATAGAGGGAAAACAAGCGTAAAATTGTGAGTGGGTAATGTTCAACTGTTTGTTCATCATGATCACATAACGCCTTAAAAATTCTGAAACTACTGCCCTAAACTCATTGTTTACTTTGTAAAACTTTATTTGTGGCTATTGGAGCTAAAAGTTTTAAAGAATACAGGACATTTTTGGGAGAGTTATCCCTTATCGAAGGGATTGCATACGTCACGGATGTTCGCTGGAATTGTCACGGACGTTCGTTCTACTGATAGGGTCATGTTCCAGGACGGATAACTAATCGGCAGAGAGTACCTAGCCTTCCTAACCCTTTCAAAAATTTGAAAAGGTATTGGCAATGCAAATTATAAGAAATTTGACATCCTTACAACATATGTATTGCTCAGAGGGGGATCAGGAGATGAATTTTCAGAGAAAATATTAATTATTTGCTTGGTTTTCGGTGAATTGCATGGTCCAAAAACTGCGGACAAGCCTCAGTCCGCTCCAAAAATAACATGCAGCTCCTCGGCTAGAGAGCCAAAGGTAAAATGCACCTTCGTCATCAAAGCAAGATGGTGTCCCACTCGAAAACGTTTTAATCATCACGGACGTTCTTTTTTTATCGGAGGTTCGTCTAAAAATATAACTTCGGTTCCTATTTGACAAAGGATGGACAGAAACTCAAAACAAACATATTATCGTGTGGCTATAGATCTTAGTTGATTACGACTCAGAACAATATCGCCAATAACGTTTAATGGGATACGATCTTTATTAGAAATTAGCGGAAGCACGTCCGTGACGAAAACTCAGTATAATTTTGCATAAAAGAATATTACGTCCCATGTACAGCCAGCAGACGTACAATTTTTGCAGGATATGTTTGTTAGGTGGAACATCAAATTTTCGTATACATTACAGTTGGGACAACAAAGTAGAATTTGCAGCAGCGATAGAAATAAAAGCACCACGGACGTTCGTCTGTTTAGGACTTTGATATTTCAATTGTTCTCTGTGATTTTATACGTGCTCATAAAGTTCTTATGATTTTGTGGTTCATACCCATGATATGTCAGACCCAGAACATGGTCAGATATTAGATGCCACTTACGCTTAAAAATGCACATCATTAGTTTGAAAAACAGAAATTATTGTGAAAATAGCGTTTTTACCGTATTTTTACGCTTTAAGTCCTTGTGAAATGAAAAATATCAGGCAAAAGTCAACCAAACCATATATTTCCTGAAAGGAAATTTACCAATCTTTGAGATGACATGAAAAAATCTGGTTTCTTAGATCATCCTGGCGTGTTCTAAGGGAAAGAATGTCACAAGGTGCGAAAATTGGCAATTGTACATCGTTCAAAATTCTCACCCATTATATATATATATATATATATATATATATATAATATATATGACTGTGCATCACAAAACGAGTAAACAGTCGCGCCCCTTGATTTTACGGGAGAATTAAAAAAAAAAGGTGAAATGGGTCAACCATTATTGAGTTTTTTCATAATATTTCCTGAAGCAACTATCCTCTGGCTACAATGAATGGGAAGTTCCATTTTTAGCATGTTCGTACAACCCCTTTTTTCGTAGAGTAGTGACATCAGGCAAGTCTTACAGACCCCATTCCGTTCCTTGATAACCCTTTGCACATTCTTCACCTTTGAGGGGGTAAGATTGCTGCTTTGAAAGTTACCACTAATCATGGACAGAATGTGTTAACAGTACATGCTCAATTTCAACTTAATCTGATAATGTCTGTTTTGTTGGCGGCCGAGTTGTGTACATCCTATTTTTTTTTTTTGTCTCCCTGTGCCATTCATTGCACAGATATCACGGTTTAGTAAAGATTAAGAAACAGACAGATAGACCCTGCAGTACAGAGCCTCTTTTCTTGGTTCAAACTTTTCCAGAGTGTATGCTTTTTTTTCCAATATTTAGATGAGAGTCCATTTCAATTGAGCGCAATTTATACATAACGTTAAAGCATAAAGTCTCCTCTTAAAATAGATTGAATATATATATATATATATAGTATTATATGTATATATATATATATATACGCTTGTGTGTGTGTGTGTGTGTGTGTTGCTAACAAAACATTACTCACAGTTAACCGTCACAAAGGTGGAATTCTCGAAAATCTGAGACTCGCTCAGTGCCACCTGACATATGTAGAGACCCTCATCTGCAACCTCCAAATCGGTAATGACGAGGCTGAAGTTCCAGTTCATGTTGAAGCGTTCCTCACTACTCTCAAAATTCCCGTCAAAGAATCCAGCCTTGGTTTCCAGCTGACCTGTGATGGTCTCCTTGACCCAGGCCACAGCGAGAGGCTCCGCCTCCTGGAAGGCACACGGCAGTCTGGTGTCGTCCCATTTCCATCCTAGAACGTTGGGGGCAGTATCTACCACTGAGGCTATAGACAACGTGAATCCAAAAAATGCAATTAATTATATCCTTCCATACACTAAACGGTAAACTGTGTGTGCCACCTATAACTATCTAGGTGCCATTGGACGAAGTAACCGCTTCAAGCAAGCTAGAGCTAAAGTAATACATTTTCATGGAAGCCTTACTTTTCTCTGCATGGCTTGCGAAAGAACTTTTTAGTTAGATAGCTTCGTTTACTTTTTTTCGTATCAATTATGTTTAGGTGTCCCTTTTTCCGATCGTCACTGGTCCGAATGTACCATGTAAAAAAGTTAAATAAAATGAAATAAATCGAGTGAGAATATTCACTCTTGAAGGAGTGAATACAAAAAAAAAGAATGAATTTAGAGTAAAATTGGAGTAAATTTTGAGTGAGCATTTTAATTCATTAACTCGTTTTAGAGTGACCGCAGGGAACACTCCAAAATCTACGAGTGATTCCGGAGGTCACTTTAAATTTTCACTCAAAATTCAGTCAAATGTCACTCTTAATTCATTCTTTTATGTATTCACTCTTTCAAGACTGAATTATTGTCACTCGATGTTTTTAAAGAGTAAGGATGCTCTTGAACCTCAAAGCTTAGAGTATTCAGCTGTCTATAGACAAAGTGATCTAAAGCCGTCAATGTGAAGGAATAAGAATGCCAGTGTTCACTCCCCGACACGGTCATTATAAATTGTTCGGAAAGATATAAAATGGAATCGAATAAAAAAGAAGTGCTTATTCGTGAAACAGACAAATGAAAGGGGAATAATAGGGAAGTTTTATCTGTCCCTCACCTTCGTAGCTCGGTATGGCTTATGGTTAGGATTAAATGCCTTGTGTTGTTAAGTAGTAACAACGGTCGAATGTTACGAATGTCTATGATTATTCCCCATTTCTTGACGTATCTCACCAAGAGCTAGACTAATGCAGTACCCAGCATTTGGGGAAATATTGTTCCCAATCAAAAGCTTTGCGATTTCCTTTTTTTTTTTTTGCCTTCCAAAATAATCCCCTGTCCAAATCATGGGGGTTGGGGTGGGAGAGGACATGGAATGCCCTTATGTCTTGTTGTTGTATTGACAAGATGCATCCCATATACATCTATACCTCTTTACCTTCATGAAATAAAATTCCTGTTACCGTAACCCGCACGGAGCAATTTCTTTGCCTGTTTTGTATTGAAATTGTCTTGAAATCCCATATACTTTCCTTAAATAATTAAAAAAAAAAACACGCACTCGTATTAAAGGCAAGGGCAAATACAAATAAAAATTGTATTGGTGTACTTTAATCTATTTTTCTCTCCTAAATTAGAGAACAATACTGAAGATCAAGAACGGTTTTAATAAAGGCATCAGGTTATCCATTTGCTTGTTTTAAAGCTGGTTCCCTCACCCCTCATAAAACGACTACCCATTTGCCTGTCATAAGGCTTTTTGCCATTTGTATTTCATAACTTTATGAGTTCCAATTTTGCTGGTGTGCAATTTGTGTGACATGAAAATAACAGCGAATCCCTGTTTTTCATTATTGTCAGAAGTAGAGGGAAATGTCGAACCAAATAAGAAAATAACTTAATGATTTGGCATCTTAACCAGTATTGAATTCTAAAACAATGTGAAAAGGTTCCCTTTTATGCGGTCACTTCTCAGTCCCTAACTTCTCGAACTGCACTACTCTTTTTAACAGAGTGGGACACTATTTGCCTCGTAATGGAATGTTAAGTTGTGAGTCACACTTACTGATGAGGTGATGAGGAATGAACTTTATTGATATCCTTGATTTTTTTGTGTGTGTGTGTGTAGGGGGGTGGGTAGGGGAGTTAACATCTGAACGAGTCAAACCACCACTTCCAATGCAATTCCGTTTGTCAGCTATTTCGCATATGATGACATGATTATTACATTATATCTGTTGATTTTAAGTTCTCGCCGGTTCTGAAAAGATAAACTTACGTATTATGATATAGCTTTCCAGTAATCTACACCACGTTGGTACATAAATACATGAGACTGATAATCTAGGAGTACACTTACCTTCTGCAACGAGACCACAGAACACCGACGTGATGTATGTTAAAAACAAAACGAAGTCATGTCTCCTATCCATAGCAAATAATTATAAGTACTGTAAAGTTTGAAATAATCACATTTGGACCCAAAAGTCCGGCAAGCCTCTCACATGATCTCTGGATCACCACAATATCCCAAAAGGAGACGATAGTCCCATCCAAATCTTGCAAAGTGAAACCAACAGTAGGAGCTGTTGTAGCTCAGAGAATAGGTCAACCATTCATCATCAATCACGATGCCCCTGATTTGAGATCCCTGGCTGCAGCGGTTATGTCCGGATGATAACCAAGGCCTAATATATCCTTATAATGCTCATTGTAGTGTCCTGTGAAGGGGACTCAGAGAAGTTTCGCCCATATGCATTCTTGAATATAAATGAAATTAATTCAGGTCTGTTCCAGTCGATCATTTTGAGACAGTTTTCTCTTGTAGAGAGGAATTGATAACGTGGCGCGGTCCCTCCCTATAAATCAACCGTGCGCTGACTAGTTTGTCAATATATCCCTGTTTCGCAGATCATGTGGCATATATTCTGTTGACACTGCCAATTTTTATGGAGATGTCGCAGTCCAAGGTTCAATGAGAAATAAGTTCGTCTGTTTGCTCATATATCAAAAAGGCTAATGATCATTTCAAATCACGCACACCAAGACAATATTTATCATAGTACTATTAATTATTAATTATTATTATTATTAATAGTACTATTAAAAGTGTAACTTTATCTTTTTCTTCTGTTTGTTTTACTCCGCGATCAAAGGTCGACATGATTAGGAAGTTTATGAATACCTATACCTATACATACTACGAATGGATGCATGCACTCATGGGCGTCACCAGGGGGGGGGGGGTGCGTTGGGTGCGAACGCACCCCCCTTCAGATCCTTAAAAAAAAAAAAAATCAGTCTGCGAGCGACCTCAACGCCGGACACTATTAAAATAATTACTCTTTTCTATTTTTTTTTTTATTTTGCACCAGGGACACACACAAACACACACACACAAATCAATTCGCACCCCTGGTTCTGGCAGCACTGATTTTATACATATCTATTAGTATTCTACAGTGTTTACTATTTATCGACCGTACTGTACATCCGTACGATACGGAGCACTTATACACGTTTGCATGTACGTGTGCTACTTACAAGTATGTAGGGTCTATGTACGTTACTTCTGACCAATCCATATTGCCAACCCAAGAGCGAGCCTTAGCCTCATTAACAAAAGATTTAAAAAATTGAGGGGCAAGCATATCATTTTGCCCACCTCCCCTCCCCCTCCACAATTCCAGAGACGAGAAGATTTTCTTATATTCTTTTTTGACAGAAAAACAAAAAGTTACCCCCATAAAAATATTGGAGGGGCAAGCATATTTTAATTTTGCCCCCCCCATAATTAATAATTCCCGAAATGAGAAGATTTTCTTGCTTTTGAAAGAAAACAAAAATGTTGCCCCCATAAAAATATTGGAAGGCAAGCGCACCATTTGCCCCACCCCACATAATCATAATTCCCGCGATGAAAAGATTTTCTTGCTTTTTTTGTTAGAATTCAAGAAATCTGTCCAATTATTTCACCCAAAAGCAGTGGAGTAACTACGGAGGGGTGCGCCCCCTCCCAATTCGCTGGTAACAGATAGTATACCGAAATAGTAATTCAGGTGTTAGTAAACTGCTTTTGAATGAAAAGGTGATCAAGAAATAAGATATTTTTCTATGATTTCTTTTAACCATAATTAGATAGTACTATAGTGTGAAACATTGTTCAAAAAGCCCGGACCCGACAAGATTGTGATTCAGCGTGATTCCTGGTTGGCATTCTGCATATAAGCAGGATGTGCGCAGTGTACTCAGTACATCCGAACGAAGAGTGGCTACAATGTTGCGCAATGTGATGTAGAATGTCAAAGCTAGATCGTTGATTTTGCAGTGTTGCTTTACATACTAGTCTATGTAAAAATGTCTTGCATTGCCAATAAAAAGACTTGACCTGGGCTAATTCCTAACTTTTCCATGTACATATAATACACACACACAAACAAACACGCACAATTAGTTTAGGGGATGCTCTATATAAAGTGCAGATTTTGGACATCCTTTCCCCGTTTGGTCACGTCGACGCCACCTCGCTGGTCAAACCTCCCACAGTAATGAACATAAACCCACACCCTTGACTACCAATGGGGGATCCAGGGAGAGGGGCGCACCGGGCGCACCAGGCGCACCGGGCGTCCCCCCCCCCCCCTCCCCCTTTAATTTCCAAAGCGAAAAAAAAATAATATAGCTTCAAACGGCAGTTTTTGGACAGTAGAATGTCAAAACTTTCAAGCTCGCTCGCTCCTCTCGCTCGCATTTAATCGTAATGCCATTCTCCTGAAGTTGCTGCCAGTAATTGCCAGCAGTTGTGCCTGGTACGCCCCCCCCTTAATTTCTAGAGCAAAAAAATATAGCTACAAACGGCAATTTGGGGACTGTAAAATGTCAGAATTTTCAAGCTCGCTCGCTCCGTTCGCTCGCATTTAATCTTTATGCCATTCTTCTGATGTTGCTGCCAGTATACCATTGCCTGCAGTTGCGCCCGTTGCGTCCCCCCCCCTTAATTTCCAAAGCGAAAAAATATGGCTAAGAACGGCAGTTCTTGGACTGTAAAATGTAAAATTTTCAAGCTCGCTCTCTTCGCTCGCTCGCATTTAATCGTTATGCAATTCACCTGATGTTGCTGCCAGTAATTGCCAGCAGTTCCGCCCGGTGCCCCTCCCCCCTTAATTTCCAAAGCGACAAAATATGGCTAAGAAAAGAGCGGCAGTTTTTGGACTGTAAAATGTAATATTTTCAAGCTCGCTCGTTCCGCTCGCTCGAATGTAATCATTATGCTCTCCTGATAGTGCTGCCAGTATTGCTGCCACCTCCTTTATTTCCAAAACGAAAAAATATGGCTCCACTTAATGGCAGTTTTGGGACTGTAAAATGTCAAAATTTTCAAGCTCGCTCTCTTCGCTCGCTCGCATCTAATTGTTATGCCATTCACCTGATGTTGCTGCCAGTAATTGCAAGCAGTAAGATGCGCCCGATGCGCCCCCCTTAATTTCCAAAGCAAAAAAAAAAAAAAAAAAAATACGGCTACAAACGGCAATTTTTGGACTGTAAAATGTCAAAATTTTCAAGCTCGCTCGCATTTAATTGTTATGCAGTTCTCCTGATGTTGCTGCCAATTATTACCGGCAGTTGCGCCCGTTGCGCCCCCACCCCTCCTTTATCTCCAAAGCGAAAAAATATGGCTCCAAATGGCAGTGTTTGGACTGTAAAATGTCAAAATTTTGAAGCTCGCTCTCTTCGCTCGCTCGCATTTAATTGTTATGCCATTCACCTGATGTTGCTGCCAGTAATTGCCAGCAGTTGCGCCTTGTGCGCCCTCCCCCCTTAATTTCCAAAGCAAAAATATATATATATATGGCTACAAACGGCAGTTTTTGGACTGTAAGATGTCAAAATTTTCAAGCTCGCTCGCTCGCTCGCTCGCTCGCATTTAATTGTTATGCAATTCTCCTGATGTTGCTGCCAGTAATTACCGGCAGTTGCGCCCGTTGCGCCCCCACCCCTCCTTTATTTCGAAAGCGAAAAAAGATGGCTCCAAATGGCAGTGTTTGGACTGTAAAATGTCAAAATTTTCAAGCTCGCTCTCTTCGCTCGCTCGCATTTAATTGTTATGCCATTCACCTGATGTTGCTGCCAGTAATTGCCAACAGTTGCGCCCGGTGCGCCCCCCTTAATTTACAAAGCAAAAAAATATGGCTACAAACGGCAGTTTTTGGACTGTAAGATGTCAAAATTTTCAAGCTCGCTCGCTCGCTCGCTCGCATTTAATTGTTATGCAATTCTCCTGATGTTGCTGCCAGTAATTGCCAACAGTTGCGCCCGTTGCGCCCCCCTTAATTTACAAAGCAAAAAAATATGGCTACAAACGGCAGTTTTTGGACTGTAAAATGTCAAAATTTTCAAGCTCGCTCGATCCGCTCGCTCGCATGTAGTCGTTATGCCATTCCCCTGATATCGCTGCCAGTAATTTGTCGTTTCACACCGTCATTCCATTATCCATTTATATAGGGGTGCAACCCTCTCCGGCACTTCCACACCCTCCCCCCACCCTTGCTCGCTCCCTCGCATACTACCCCCCCCCCCCCCCCCCCCAAGATGAAATCCTAGCTACCGGTGCCCTTTCCCCGCTTGGTTTCCCTAACAATTTGCCTAAAAAAACAGTAAAAGTCTAGGGATTGAGAGCCTCCTATCAAATGTCTGTCAAAAAAAATCTCGTGAACATTTAGTGTCAAAACGCACCCCCCTTGAAAAAAAGCTGGTGACGCCCCTGTGCACGCTTAGTGAAGGGTGAAAAATCATCATGCATAAATTCTAAAGCGGGGATGAATAAACATCGCTAAAAGTACCGATTCAAGTGTTTGCAATACTTTAGATAATCACAGTGTAGGCCTACTAGCACTGTACACACCTCAAGTTCTTATTACTAAAGGGTTTACATGATCAAGATACTACGAATAACCTGGAAGGTAACCATGCCAATTTTAATGTGATCCGTGCTTTCCGATGCTATAAATATTCAGTCCCCATCAGTATCAACATGCTGAATCAACCCTTGTAAAATGTCGTATGTGTATGATTGATTTTGCTCTGAAATCGATACCAATGGCTTTACATCACTAGGGATATTAGCTACCTCATAACTTCATTGTCTTGTTCTTAGGAACATATTATGGACCTGACGGAAGGGGGGGGGGGGGGGGGATGGTTGCCCCCTCCAAACTTTTTGCACAATATATATGAGTATATATGATTTTTTTTTTCGTTTGTTTTTGTTTTACCCCCGGATGTGGCACCGAAACAATGGGCGTTTCAAGGGCGCGCTGGATTACAGACTGCCTAACCGCTCAATTATAACGGGGATGGGAAAGTATGAAAACGGTTTTTAACTCGTGTTCTTTGTTTGTTTGTTTTTTTTTAAGGGGGGATGAGGTCAGTTGCCCCCCCCCCCCCAAAAAAAAAGACAGATAACCGCTATTACCAGGTGTCCGCTAAAACAGCCTTGACTGTATGCAAGTGTTAAGTATTCTGCTTGACACGCATAATGCATACATTGTATACTTATAAGTTTGTGAACAAATTACAGGTAAATGCAAAGAAACACTAAGAAAGATATTATGAAAAGGTGAAGTCTTCCATTACCATGTACGGTGTTTCTGGGCATGATTTGTCACTATGCTGCTGTAATTCTGTTTCTGCATAACAATGTAATATGTAAGCAAGTGGAAGATTAATTTCAACATACTAATCTATATAGAACACATTGGGAGGTCTGACACTTATGCAGATAACTATAATGGGCATGTATTTAATGTACCTGATTATAAACAGATGAATGTTTATTATCATTATTATTATTGTAAATTCAACTCGAGTGACGGATTTTCATGTAAGATTTTATTGCCTTTCACCACCAAACCCCAGCCCCCTCCCAGCAGTGAGATTGGTCTAATCATGGACCGTATACTACACGTGGACATTCATTGTATCGTTAATCAATTCACGTACCAATACATCTCAAAAGCGCCACGAAGACACCTTTTTACTGCTTCCTGCTTCGATCCCATCATCGTCGCCGCAAGGCGCAGATTCGAGAAATCTTAAACTATACAATATGCGCAGAAGAAAACAACTCACAAAAATCTAGTAAGTGAAAACGCAGTAGAAAATATCGTGGTGTACGTTGGGAAATCATGCCTCAAACAATTTCATTTGGGAGAAGCAGGCATTTTTTTTTAAGAAAGGTAAAATTTTTGCAGAATGATTGTCATCTCTGGTCTATTTTTATTTCACTCTTCTCCAGTTTATTCCAGAGCAAAAAGGGACGGTAATGGTAGAGAGCATATTTAACTTGCCGTAAGGCAAGGTTTTATGCGTGTGCAAAAATGTGCGAATCAGCAATCATTACGTATCTTTGACACACAATTTGTCATGTCGCTAGGGTATGCTGCTCCTGGTCATCTGTATTTATTCAAAGACAATTTCTGTCTGAAAAATGGCAAATCAGCGAAACACGATAAGGGAAATGGTTCTTTTGTGGGTGACGATGCACGATTGCACAATTGTCATTATCCAATCATCTGAAGGTACTCATCAAGATGCACATAATGAGGTGGCGGTGGTAATCACTGGATCACAGAAAGTCTCCGTTACTACTCCATGTGTGTAGTAGGTCCATGTTCTAATATTGCATCAGTTCGTTGCACGTTAAGTTTCGATTAAGGTGGATTTTTTCGATCACAAACCCCAAGCATTTTTTTTTTTTTGGTAAACAAGTGAAGCAAAATGGGAAAACTTACCTATGTCACTGAAACAGAATCTCCCATATCCATTATGTTAATTAATGAGGTAGATAAGACTTGACTTGATTTGAATGCCGTTTATACTGAAGATGACTAACAAACAAATCCAAGTCCAAAGTCCAAAACCCAAAGTTCCAAACTAACAAAAAAAAAGTGTTGCGAAGATTCCAAATAAATTGTTTTCCTCCTAGCCACACCCCCTTTTAATTCATTCATTTAAGTCATTGATACTTTGGAATTGTAATTCTGCTGATTCGATATGAAGTAAACAGGCAAATGAATCATTGACGACAAATCTAAGGCGCTGTACAGTAAAAAAAATCTAATATTACAAATGCTTCGACATGTTTTAGGGTTTCTGTGTGTGTGTGTGTGTGTGTGTGTGTGTGTGTGTGTGTGTGTATGTGTGTGTGTGTTTGCTACATACATTAAATGATGTTTATTTATGATGTGTATTTCATTTAGTTTTATTCCATGAGATTTGATAAACCCACACGATAAGATTACATTATATGAATACAATGTATATTCATTCATTTGAGTATCTGAATATAAGAACGACCCAAGTCCATTGAATACCATTTCCAGTAAACTTAAAGAAACGTCATTTTTTTTTTATTTGTCCAATGATATTTAACTGCGATGGGAAGGCAACATTATTGATACAAATTAGAGCATATATTATTATGACAAATGATATTTACAGTAATTGTGGAGAGGCCATTTCGTGTGATGGACTTGGGTCGTTCTTTGAATCACATACATGATATTCCGCTATAGAGATGAGAGGAGGATGAGAGAGGGCGCTATAATATGAATGTAGGAATGACCCAAGTCCTTCATTTTTTTACACTCATTTAAGATTTAACTCATTCATTTCAGGCACTTCCGGGGTATTTAGGATTTATCATTTATACACAAGATAAGTCCATGCATAAGCTACAATTTCCCACGTCAAACTGAACTTGGCCAAAAATTGGACTTGGGTCGTTCTTATATTCATGTCTTCATGTATGTATTGCCATTGCTATTTTACTACAATGTAACTTGATATCGACATTTGGTCAACATAAGACTACAGCATGGAAACCTCTTTCATAATAGACAACACGAATCCTGTCTGCATTGTATAGGATTTTTACAAAGTAAAGTTGTTCCGACTCAAACTGTGCTTCTGTCTGAGAGTAATGCATTTGCATAATAGGGTAAGTGATAAAACACTAAAAATATGGACTTTGTCTCCAATGTGAAGAGCTTTAACAAACTGGATTGTTGACACGTTCCCAAATATGTGCCCATCGTAACCGTTTGAAGGGCACTTAACACTTATCAAGATGATCTATGTGAAAATGATTTAAACTACATAGGGAATCAAGGAGTCCTGTACTGCTGCGAAATAGCCATTACTAAAACTGAACTTACAAAGAATACTTCATATTTTCTTGGAACTGTAAGTCCATAATTGTTCGGTCTTAAGAATTAGGGACATGTAAAGAATTAAAAAATTAAAATGCGTTTGTTTGTTTGTTTGTTTGTTTTATCCTATTTTTTTCAGCAAAATGTCATACACAGATGAGATATTTTTTCCAGCAATATCACATGTAGATCTTTGCTAAACAGGCTGCAATGTACGTGATTCAAAGAAACAAACATAAACGTTATTATTAGCAAATATACAATCCCATATGTGGCTAGCCTAGAAAACCAAATTCTTCAAATGTACCGTTACTAGATCGTGTCGAACATTGTAAGCGAGTTTAGACAACTTGGTTTAATCCAATGTAAAATGAAACAAAATAAGGCACGCTTGTGCATTTAATGTTGCTTCGCTGAATTAAACACAGTATGTTTATAACGGTATAAGCAGCGTCCCATTATTATAGAACAAGTAAATACAGTTATTGCAAATATCACACTTTGGTTGTGGGTACTACATGAAATGCCATTTGTGTAGTAATATTACGATATATCATTTTGAATTATGATTATAATAATCGAGATAATCATGGAGTTTTCCACCGCTTAGACAATACATTGACGGATCTTGAGATGCCCTCATCTCCCGGAGTAGTTCACAAATTTTACAAGCTTTACTGCTCTTGTGATTTCCTCTTTTCCGTAAGAATGTGTAAAGTTGATAGTGCTATAATAGTTTTCACGTTTTTGTTGAAGATCATGTGATTCATTTTTTTTTTATATACAATTATGTTGTCATGTAAGCGTTATGAATACTACTTTGTATTGGTCTAAATGGAAATAAATTATTTGAATGGGATTGAATTGAATCGAATTGACTTGAACTGAATTGAATTGAATTGAATTGTATTGAATGAATCGGCGATACCCGATGCATTTTGTTCCCATTGAAAATCACTAGTGTTATAAAAGCAACTGTTTCCTATTTGAAAGGACAGTGAGAAAACAACTGATATTCCTGTGCTTACTTGTATTTGGATAGATTGCTTGCCTGAAACATTATGATAGGCCTCCCTCCCTAACATAAGTGTATGTGATTTAAGGCAGATTATAGCTTATAACATATTGCGTATCTTGCAGTACCGCCTTATCCTACAGAGAAGCTTCATACCTTTCTTCCAAATCCAAGGATGATGTTGTATTCACGTGTATCTACTATTAGGGTTTAATTCACCTCTAAAAGAATGATGAAAAGAGGCCATCAAAAACGAATACCACCGGGCGCCCCCCCCCCCCTCCCCACTCCACCCCTAGTTTTGATAAAACAAAAATAAATAAAAAATACAAAACGGACGAGGTGCGGGTGCCCTCCTTTAAGTTTGTTAAGGAACTTTAACAGGGATGCCAAGCTCAAAAGATTTTTATGAGTGAGATTTTCATGACTCGGCATCTCGACGAGCGAATGTGCGCGCGAGCGAGGGTGTGGGAGGGGTTTTTCCCCCTTTTGCCTCCCACGGTAGGGAGCTTTTTCAATTCTTAGCTCTTAATGGTGTGATCAGGTGCATACTTAGTTGAATATCTTTTACTTATTTTGAAAGACAAAAGGGAAATATACCTTCAGTTGCAACTATCACTCTAATCCTTTGAGCTCTGCTCCTTATTATAGGCCCAAGTTGCAGGCTTCGCCCAATGCGTGAGAAAAATGGGTGCCATGCGTGAGATCGTGAGACGGCCCCAAAATCCTTGAGTCTCACGCAGAATGCGTGAGACTTGGTAGCTCTGCTTCATGAATCCAGCCATGCAAATAGTGCATGCAAATTTGTACAAGGAAAACAAAAATGATTGAAAACTTACTGTGTGTACACGATCTCATAAGACACGAGATGGGGCCCTCTGCAAATAAATAATCGCCATTTGTGCATTCTTCTGTCATTGCATATTACTTGTATGTGTGCGTGCGTGTGTGTGTGTGTGTGTGTGTTTGTGTGTGTGTTGTTATCGCTTCTTTATGAAAAGATCAGTTACTGGACCACTATGTTGTTGTTTTTTTCTTCACGAGCACACAAAGAAAATTTGTCATAACGTATTTATGCTGATAGCGTTATACATTATACGAGTTTACATGAATATAAACCAGTGCAAACAAACATTGAAAATCTAAGTCATATTTACACACTTTATCCGAAAAAGAACTGACAGAATCACTTTTACAGTTTATAATTCATTCGCACTGCACTTTAATACGTGACAACCAACACATTACAAAAAAAAAAATGCAGGCTTTTGAGTACAGATGTTTGCAGTTTCTGAAGATTTTGAGACAAATCTCGTATTAGAATACTATACGATAACGAAACCAAAAAAAAAAAAAGGAAGAAGAAATTCAAAATTCATTCTCTATACAGCAGCAAAAACTAAATGACATAATGATAACCAGAACGTGTTTTGCACATCAATAAAGGATCTGCAGCACTACGGCCTAAACATCGCATGAATAATACATCCACTCTGAAATATTCAAAACGATATATGTGACCCGGCACCACAAAACAAAAGAAAAGTCCCCAGACATGGATTTTTAGTTAAGGACAGATTATAAAAGAGCAGATTATATGCTTTAAAATGATGTATAACTCAAATCAAATGGACTCTCATAACCTATCTAAATATTGGACAGAAAGCACACACTCAGGAAAAGTGTGAACTGAGAAAAGACGCTCTGAAATACAATGTCTATTCAAGTGCAATCTGTACCAAGCCGAGCTGGCTGTGCGATGAATGGGACAAAAAATAGGATATAAGCTACCGGAGTAACAACGATGAATGGATTATCAGATTTTGAGTATGCCTTATTAACACATTCTGTCCATAATTAATGCCAACTTTCAAAGCAGTAGCATCATCCTTTCAAACGTTATTAGAGTGGAAAATGAAGAGTGTGTACAGGGTGTTTAAGAAATGAAAAGGAGATTGTAAAGACACGCCTAGTCACACTATTCTGCCAAAAAGAAAGAAAAAATGATCGAGATAAACTGCACAAAACACTTTCTTGTTCGTTATATGATCCCAAATTTTAGCATAGTGTAGAAGAAGACTTGTTCTTTCAGAAAATATAAAAAAGTCACGATTGGCTAGGTTGACTTATTTCACCTTTTTTCAGTCCTTACGCAATATCAGTATGTGCGACGTTTTTTTTTTTTCCTTGCTGTGATGCGCGGTCATATACATCGTATATGAATATATATATATATATATATATATATATATATATATATATATATATATATATATATATATGTGTGTGTGTGTGTGACCATGCACCTCAGTGGAACAGAAAGTCGCACACACTGATTTTGCGTGAGGACTGAAAATGAGTGAAATGGGTCAATGTAGCCGAACTTCACTTTTTCATATTTTCTGAAAGAGCGGGTCTTCTTTTACATTATGCTAAAATTTCTTATCATAAAACGGGCAAGAAAGTTTGTCTCGAACATTTTTTGGTAGAATAGTGTGATTAGGGTGGGTGTGTCTTTAGAATCCCTTTTTCATTTCAGAAAAACCTTGTCCACACTCTTCACTTTCAACTCTAATAACTTTTGAAAGGACACTGCTACTGCTTTGAAAGTTTGCATTAATTATGGACATAATGTGTTAATGAGGCATGCTTAATTTCAGTTTAATCTTATAATCCCTTCATTGTTGTTACTCTGGTGGTTTACTTCCTGTTTTTTGTCCCTTTCATCGCACAGCCAGCACGGTTTGGTAAGGATTAAGCGCTTGAATAGACACTGTACTTCAGAGCCTCTTTTCTCAGTTCACACTCTTCCTGAGTTTGTGCTTTCTTTCCAATCTTTAGATAGGTTAGGAGAGTCCATTTGATTTGAGTTATACATGATTTTAAAGCTTAAATTCTGCTCTTTCAGAATATGGTCTTCACTAAAAATTCATGTCTGGCGACTTTTTGTTTGTTTTGAGGTGCAGGGTCACATATGTATATGGGTCCGAATTTTGAACGATGTACAATTGAGCCAAAACAAGGCAAAATTTAAAAAGTAGGACATTCTCCATATCATTTATCTTACCTGAAAGAGTATAAATCAAACTTTAATATGAACCCAATTATACTAGGATTTTTCTAGAGGAACAAGTTTTTATTCACCGTGGAAGTTTACCATGTCCAGAGCAGCGAACGTCCGTGAGGAATAGTACTGCACATACATTTGAATACAATTTAACTTAGTTTGCAAAGATCTGATTCGGTTCAAAATCGGAACGATATTTTTTAAGGGACATGTGTACATGTTGGCAGAATATTAAGCTTGTACTCTTAAACTGTACGTAATGGTAGACAACTGATGATTTAACCAAATTCGTCATTTCTGTTGAAATATTGCTCTTCCTCTAAACACTTTCTCCACTTTACGCGCATTTTACAGAAACTCAATATTTTGACCTCTTATTTCATTATCCCATACTTCAATCCTCACTTCCAAATAATAACATACCTTTTTAAGATGTATCTGATCTAGGCAGTCTCTATAACCCAACAAACATAGCACAGTTTTTATCACGGAGGTTTGCATATAGCTCACGGACGTTCGGAACAAACAAGATATTGAACAATGCAGCTCTCTTGAGCTGGAAACGCATTCTACTCACAACAAGCAGCAATTTCACGTCGTGAACAAACTCCTCTGCAAAATCCTGAATAGATACTACCAATTCTCCATTATAAAAGCTTGTTTATCTTCTCATACTGAGGAATCAAATAAAACAATTTTTCCATCTCTTGTAAATGAACGTACAAACGTACGTGTAATCTCTGTGACGTAGTCCATCCTTGAGAACGAATATATTTATAAGAATTTCGTTATCACGTAGTAAAGATTCAGGTCCTAAATTTGATATCTAACGTCTACAATGAAAAAAATTGCTTAAAACGAACATGGTCACAGCTAAATATGACAAAGAATTAACATAGGAAAACAAAAGAAATATGCTCCGTTATAGAAATACGAAATTTAGCTGTGGATGGCAAACGAATGCGTTATAGGAAGAAATCGCTCGGAAAGTTCCATTTTCCTATAACTTTGTTTTCAGTGTTAAGCTGTTTTTGTATAATTAGAGGGAAAACAAGCGTAAAATTGTGAGTAAATTGTCAACTGTTTGTCTATCATGATCACATAACCCCTTAAAAATTCTGAAGCTACTGCTCTAAACTCATTGTTCTCTTTGTAAAACTTTATATGTCGCTATTGCAGCCAAAAGTTTTAAAGAATACGGGACACTGTCGGGACAAGTTATCCCTATCGGTGGGATTGCATACGTCACGGACGTTCGCTGGAATTGTCACGGACGTTCGTTCTACTACTAGGGTCATGTTCCAGGACGGATAACTAATCGGCAGAGAGTACCTAGCCTTCCTAACTCTTTCACAAATTTGAAAAGGTATTGTCAATGCAAATTATAAGAAACTTGACATCCTTACAACATATGTATTGCTCAGGGGGGATCAGGAGGTGCATTTTCAGAGAAAACATGAATTATTTGCTTTGTTTTCGGTGAATTTCGTGGTCCAAAAACTGCGGACGAGCCTTAGTCCGCTCCAAAAATGACATGCAGCTCCTTGGCTAGAGAGCCCAAGGTAAAATGTACCTTCGCCATCAAACCAAGATGGTGTCCCACTCGAAAACGTTTTAATCATCACGGATGTTTTTTTTTTGTTTTTTTTTCTCGGATGTTCGTCTAAAAATATAATTTCGGTTCCTATTTGGCAAAGGATGGACAGAAACTTAAAGCAAACATATTATCGTGTGGCTAGATCTTAGTTGATTACGACTCAGAACAATATCGCCAATAACGTTTAATGGGCTACGATCTATATTAGAAAATAACGGAAGCACGCCCGTGACGAAAACTTGGTATAATTTTGCATAAAGAATATTACGTCCCATGTACAGCCAGCAGACATACACTTTTTGCAGGATATGTTCATTAGGTGGAACACCAAATTTTCGTATACATTACAGTTGGGACAACAAAGTAGAATTTGCAGCAACGATAGAAATATAAGCATCACGGACGTTCGTCTGTTTAGGGCTTTGATATTTCAATTGCTCTCTGTAATTTTGTACGTGCTCATAAAGTTCTTTTAATTTTGTGGTACATACCCATGATATGTCAGATCCAGAACATGGTCAGATATTAGATACCACGTACCGTAAAAAAAAAAGCACACCATTAGTTTGAAAAACAAAAATTATTGTGATTATAGCGTTTTTACAGTATTTTTAAGTATCTTAAGTCCTTGTGAAATGAAAAAATCAGACAAAAGTCAACCAAACCATACATTTCCTGAAAGGAAATTTACCAATCTTTGAGATAACATGAAAAAAATCTGGTTTCTTAGATCATCCTGGCGTGTTCTAAGGGAAAGAATGTCATAAGGTGCGAAAATTGGCAATACATCGTTCAAAATTCTCACCCATATATATGTGACCGTGCACCACAAAACGAACAAAAAGTCGCACACACTGATTTGCGTGAGGACTGAAAATAAGTCAAATGGGTCAACCCAGTCGATATTGACTTTTTCATATTTTCTGAAAGAGCAAGTCTTCTTTTACATTATGCTAAAATTTGGGATCATAAAACGGGCAGGAAAGTGTGCCTTTTAGCAGTTTATCTCAAACATTTTTTGGTAGAATAGTGTAATTAGGTATGTCTTTAGAGTCCCCTTCTACTACTTCTACTAAAACCTTCTACACACTCTTAACTTTCAACTCTAACAACTTTTGAAAGGACAATGCGACTACTTTGAAAGTTGGCATAAATTATGGACATAATGTGTTAATGAGGCATGCTCAATTTAATTTGATAATCCCTTCATTGTTGTTTCTCCAGTGGTTTCATTCATCGCATAACCAGCACGGCTTGGTAAAGATTAAGTGCTTGAATAGACACTGTACTTCAGAGCCTCTTTTCTAAGTTCATACTTTTCCTGAGTTTGCGCTTTCTTTCCCATTTTTAAATAGGTGAGGAGAGACTATTTGATTTGAATTATACATCACTTTAAAGCTTAAGGTCTGTTCTTTTAGAATATGGTTTTACCTAAAAATTGATGTCTGGCGACTATTTGTTTGTTTTGTGGTGCAGGGTCACACATATTACTGATTATTCATCTATCTGGACTGTATGATGGCAAATAACGCATATTCTCCATTGCCCTCTCCCATTCATAGAAGTGTGCAAAGGTCTTAAAGAAAACAGTCCATGAAGGGTTAAGAAAGTTGCGATTCTCTTCGTGTTACACTGTAACATTCTTTCAGAGTATATGTATGAGAATGTTAGCTGAGTCTGGTGAGCTGAAATAGCGGCACAATGGCAAAAACTGACATGGTAATATAAGAAAAGCGGTAGTATTATTATCATCAGTAGTGGTGGTAGTAGTAGTAGTAGTAGTAGTAGTAGTAGTAGAAGTAATACTATTACTACTACTACTACTACTACTAATAATAATAATGATAATAACAATAATAATGACACTAATTTTGATAACAATAATAACAGATATTCATATTGAGACATGTCCACCACGCATTTCCGTTACTGCACGTAATGTAATTAACCTATATAATATCCCATCCTCTCTTGAAGTGCGAGAAATTACAACTGGTGCCTTTATTAAAGCGAGGTATCGCTAGCTCCGCTTGATTATTACTGTTATGCATTATTTAGGGAAATTGATTGCATGAAACATGTCTTAATTCATATGTATTGACACTATCTTCTTGGTCATAACAAAAGGCGGGTTCTACCTCAAACATCGAGTATGTTGGGGAGCGATCATGTTTTCTCATTTTAGCACTGCCAAGAAACAAGGCAAAGGAGCACAATGTACAACACGTGCATAAAACATTACGTCTAGAAAGAAGGAGAAAAGGAAGGGAGAATCAAAATGACATTCACGTGCATACTTATTATTATATTTACACGGAATCTTTCGTGGCTTCCACCTTTTATGACCCACATTCTCAATGTAATCGCCATCAAGCTAGCCCTCGCTTAAGTAATACATACTCCCTTTTTATTAATTTCTGCTGTTGTAATCATAAACGCCATTTGTGACCGTGCACCTCAAAACGAACATAGAGTCGCACACACTGATTTTGCGTGAGGACTGAAAATAAGTGAAATGGGTCAACCTATCCGAACTTGACTTTTTCATATTTTCTGAAAGAGCGGGTCTTCTTTTACATTATGCTAAAATTTGGTATCATAAAACGGGCAGGAAAGTGTGTCTTTTAGCAGTTTATCTCGAACACTTTTGGTAGAATAGTGTGATTAGGTGTGTCTTTAGAATCCCGTTTTCATTTCTGAAAAACCTTGTCCACACTCTTCACTTTCAACTGTAATAACTTTTGAAAGGATAGTGCTACTGCTTTGAAAGTTGGCATTAATTATGGACAGAATGTGTTAATGAGGCATGCTTCATTTCAGTTTAATCTGATAATCCCTTCATTGTTGTTACTCTGGTGGTTTACTTCCTGTTTTTTGTCCCATTCATCGCACAGCCAGCACGGTTTGGTAAAGATTAAGCGCTTGAATAGACACTGTACTTCAGAGCCTCTTTTCTCAGTTCACACTTTTCCTGAGTTTGTGCTTTCTTTCCAATATTTAGATAGGTTAGGAGAGTCCATTTGATTTGAGTTATACATCATTTTAAAGCTTAAAGTCTGTTCTTTCAGAATATGGTCTTAACTAAAAAATCATGTCTGGCGACTTTTTGTTTGTTTTGAGGTGCAGGGTCACATTTATTCATTCCCCTTTGTCAGCGTGTAGGCATTCTTTTTTTGTTTCTTTTCATCTTTTTCCTTCCATTCTTTCCATCTATATTGTCAAGTCGTGTCATGTTTCGTTTCTCCTGTTGTGTTTCGTCCTGTCGTAATTGATAGTTGTGATAAGTGTTTGTAAATAAGTAATTCATGCGTGTGTGTTTTTTTGTTGTTGTTGTTGTTGCTGTTATTGTTGAGTGATTGACAATATACAAGCTTGCTCTTTTTTTTCTTCATTGAAGTATAACTTTGCATTTTTTTTTGCCAGTGTGTATTCTTATGTTCATCTGTATCATTCATCGTGTCCAAAATCGAATCTTATGTATTTGATGTAATGCTTGATTAACTTGTGTGTGTTTTGATGTGTTTTCTTGGAAGAAGAAGAATGAAATATAAATGAAGTAGTCTATTAGCATGATAATACTTGCCTAGGAATAAAACACCCATCAGTTGTCTCGTTGATCTGAAGGGAAATTATTGGAGTCTATTCCTTGCCTCTAGTAGGGGGCAACCTTTTTTTACCCTTTACATGTGCATAGGTATTTGCAAGACATCTTCACATACGACAGGCTTCATTATAGGGCCTAAGCACGTTCAATTGTGTTTGTTGTGACTATAAGCTACTACAGACTGCTTATGATTCTGCCTGTTCATCTCACGTTAATGTAGACAAGATTCTCTTTTGAAAACTCAGGCATGACGTTCCTTCCTCATTAAAAACGCAATTGGCTTGTTGATATCATTGTGTTAATTCGAAAGAGTGCATTGATTTCTTGTCATTCTACCATCGTCAAGAGAGTTCAATTTCTTGAGAGAGAAAAAACAACAACATATGTGACCCGTTGCAACAAAAGGATACGAAATCGGTGGAGGACAACTTTCTTAAAATGACACAGCATTATTTTCTTCCTCTTTCGCTTTAATTTCATACATAACACGACTTATGCATGTACTTCAGAAGATATTAATAATTTAAAGTGGGTCTGCATTGGTAAGAAACATGTCTAGCGCCATCATAAGGCTCATTTCTCTCTGTAGTGCCCAGCATGTCTCCCATAATGCCGAGCGGCGTGCATCAAAATTAACCCGTTCCATACTGAATTCTGATATTCCCATAGACTTAACACACAGAGGTTCCCGTAGGGGATGGCCTAGCAGCGCAGCGGCTCGCTTCGCTCCCGCATTATCTTGCGCAGTCCAGTGCATACATTCACGTACCACAGAAATCTAGGTATCGATACCGTTATAGGTTGTCACTTATCACTTCGCGATGCGCAATCTGCATGTATGTTCGGTGCTTTCAAACACTGTTTTCGACACTCAGATCGTTTATTCTGATCGTTGTGTCGAACTTCAATCTGCGATTATGTCGCGGATACGACTTGGTAAATGCTGGATCCAGTGGGAGGAGATGCGAGCTGTTTATCGGCAAGAAATGAACAAGATAAACGTTGCCCTTGACAGCCTATCAAGCCATTCAACACAGGATGACTTTGCTGGTCATCTGCTAGCTGCTGGATGTCCACCACTGGGCATCAGCACTGGTGTCGAGCCTATGAAGCTGTGTGCCAGGATTGCGGGATCAGCCCGTCGTGAAAGTTCCACTTGCACTCAGACTGAGTCAGAAGCCTCTGATAAGCCATGGTGGGTGAAACTCAACTTGTATGATATACAATAGTACCTACTTTTAGTTGCAAATGACATTCACTGAACGCTGAATTTATAACCTTCCAAATCCATGTAACGACTAACGTTACCGTTACTCGAATTACCGCTGCGTTGCCGTTGATCATCATAACATCGCGATGAACGATGACAAAATTTAAAACAACCTTATTCACGTTTTTTTCAGTGATTATTTCAATAAATACTGACGTCCAACTTACGACAAGAAGTGTCTATGATGACTTGATGACTAGACCGACTAGACCTAGACCAAGGCCTGATTAAGTCAATTAGTGAACGTGTACGGTGTAGACCCATAACGGGCCATATCAGTATCACTATCTTATCAATCAGTATGAATGTTTTCATTTTAGCGTTTACAAGCATTTTTAAGGTTATTGTTCCTCACTAACCCAGCCTCAAAAAATTGTCGAATGAAATTTCTAGGAAGGGAAATCATGATCAATTCAAGATATGTTATCTGTTTTCTAATTGCAATCTCGAGATGTTAGCTTGGTGTCATTTCTCACATGTGTGATAATAATATTCAGGGCAGGGGGACAGCACATAGATATAGGAACCGCATGTACATTTGTTCTGGTACTACTAGGCCTAGTAGTTTACTAGTAGTACAATTTGTGCTATTACTACACTGTACTAACGTTTAGATCTTTATAACTCTTACCGTTTAACTGTTAGTAGTAGCAAAGATTTATGTGTGAGAGATATTCGTAAATGCATCTGGAGCTTTCCCTCATCACTCATTGTGTTGGACTTCATGAAAACTCAATAAAGAGCATGAAATTTGAAGGAATATTTTACTGCACATCATGTAGATATCTAAATCAGCTGGCCCGACGAAGAAACCGACGGCCACATTACAGTAATTCACCGCCCAGCGATGTTTTTCTGCTCGCTGCGCCGGTATGGTGTATAGCGAGTAGGTCATTTGGCTGAGTGAGTGGATTGTCGCGGATCTCTCTCGCGGCAAGTAACCCGTTCCCTCGCGATCGGCCGAAAGATCGAGGCCGGCCGCGCCGGGCGCGCGGCCGGGCTGGGCTCTCGGTACCCCACCATAATTATTATGCACTGCTTGTGTGTGTTCTCTCGGCTCTGCGCACAGCTGCTGTGAGATCGTGCGCTGACCGGCATGCAGGCGGCGATCAGCCACAAACGATGTAACCACAGAACTAGAGTTCTGACTAGAGTTAACCCGGCCACCGGAAGTTTTGATAGATGGCGCTCTTTACAAAAAGTTCTGGCATCAAAATAATGGCCAGTGCAGACCGGCTTTAAAGAGAGCATGTCAAGTGCTCTAGGACATCAGCATTTTGTAAAAGTTGCCTCTAAAATTTTTTCTGCCTACGTACTTATGCGTATATGGAGGTACGACAGTTTTCACCCCCTGACAGTGGAAAGTATGCTCTCAACAACTTATGCGATGTTCATTCAAGCTTAGTGCCAGGGGTCTACACACGACCAATCAGAAACTAGGATGCCACTCACTCACCATTAAGATCACTCCCTTGTTGCAAGAGGTGGAGTCTATATGCAGCGCTAGATGGAAAGCTTCAGGCACGTTTCTGGTCCCTTTAAACTCGAAAAATCATAGCCCAGAAAAAAAAAAAATCTTTAAACAAATCCTTTGCACACTCTTCACTTACAACTCTCATGGCATTTGAAAGGATTGTGGTACTGCGTTGAAAATTTTAGCAAATAATGAGCAGAATGTGTTATTAGAGCCCAGTTTCAGCCTAATGTAATAACCCCCCTTTTTCCTGTTGCTGTGGTGTTTTACTTTCTGATTTATTTTTGGCCTATTCGTTGCACAACCAGCACGGCTTGGGTGAATTAAGCGCTTGAATAGACCCTTTTCAAGAGTGTGAGCCTGCTTTCCAGTATTTGCGTAGAATAAGAGGGCCCATTCGAATTGAGTTTTACATCATATTTAAACCTTAAAGTCAGCTATTTCGGAATATTTCCTTAACTAAAGATGGTGTATGGCGACTTTTCGTTGGTTTCGTGATGCAAGGTCACATAATGGGGAACAAATCTTAATGTCACCGTAAGCTGTAGGCCTACCTACTCTTCAATTTTGTAAATGCCATTTGTGACCCTGCATCACAAAACCAACAAAAGGTCGTCAGACACGGATTTTTAGTGAAAGACTCGACCTAAGCCTTAAAATGATGTATAACGCAAGTCATATGGACTCTCTTATTCGACGCAAATACTGGAAAGCAGGCGCACACTATGGAAAAGGGTCTATTAAAAATATCTAAATGCTAGGAAGAAAGCACACACTCTGGAAAAGTGTGAACCGAGGAAAGATGCTCTGACGTACAGAGGCTATTCAAGCGCTTAATCTGTACCAACACATACTAGCGGTGCCACGAAATTTAAGGGACAAAACACAGGTGGTAAACCACTGGAGTAACAATAAAAGGATTGACAGATTAAGCTGAAATTGAGCATGTTCAATAAACACATTCTATTCGTAATTGATGCCAACTTTCAAAGCAGTAGCGTTATCTTTTCAATTCTATTTGACTTGAAAATGAAACGTGTGCAAAGGATTTCAAGAAATAAAAACGGGCCTTTAAAACATACCTGATCATTCTACCCCACCCCCCCCCCCCACCAAAGCAAAAAAAAAAAAAAAAAAAAAAAATTCTCTAATCACACTTCCCATTCATGTTATAATTCCAAACGCAAGAATAATGAAGAAGATGGACAGTTCTGTCAGATAATATGAAAAACTAAAGGTTGACTCGGTTGACCCATTTGACCTTTTTGAGTCCTCACGTAAAATCAAGTGGTGCGACTTTTTGATGGTTTGTGATGCACTGTCACGTGTCATGGGTTCTTGACTTCGTAAGGTGTTACACAAGTGAACATGTTCTATCTCTTGGTTTGGGGTTGTCGGCAGGAGAAACTGGTTGTGTCTTATTCTGAATATATATGTTAATTTTTAGTACCACTTTACCCTTCGTCTAAAACTCGTCCACTCTTGTCCGTCAAGGAACCAATTTGACTAAAGTTACTTGATGAAATAACATCTGTCACAACGACTATATCCAAGAGAAAGATTTAGAGATAAAAAAAAAATATCAAATTTCATACAAAGATGTTGCAGAAGACATTACGAGGTACTCTTTGATACGTATTACAATACACTATTTTGGAAACATTACAGCAACAACATTAAAAATGAAATGAGAAAATTAGATTTCATCACTTTCGATAACTACACAAGAGTCCCTTTGCATTCGACTCCATGGCAGTCTGGTACGGGAAACTTGTCCTCGGGTGTAATGTTAGCTTCTGTCGTAAACGTTATAGTAGTTTTCCTCGGTGTGTTGTAGTATGCCTGGGTATAAAGTAAAAAAAAATAACAACAAACAAACATAAGCACTAACGTTCCCATTGAAGGTTGCTGGTGGTTTGGCACTAAGTAATGATAAGCAATAAGACTATAATAAAGAGAAAGATGAATAATTCAACAGATAAAACTGTAATGTTATGACAGAAATTAATATGAGAAGCGAGGAAGGCAAACACAAGCAAGAAATTACAGGGCAGGACTTTCAACCCCAACATTTAATCAATATATTCATTTACCACGTCTTTAACTTGCAGTATTATCATGTACAACAACTACATACGGCAGTTGACATACATCGCAAGAGAATACGCCAAAAAAAAAAAAAAATTAAATAATGCACCGAAAGGCTTAAAGATTTTCTCACAAAGTTTCTTACCCGAATGAAAAAGCACTGCCAGCCAATCTGAGGGGTCAAAAACTCGGCAATATATTTCCCAGGAACCTAATAATTACACAAGTCATGAGATGAAAATTTATGTTAAAGATACCCGAAATCAAATTGTGTTAGCAATTGCGATTCCTAATCATTTAGTCATTAACATACAAACTCATTATGGAAACAATACTCACTTAACCCGTTCACTACGGGAACCTGGTTTACCAGGTTCCCGTGGCGGCAGCTGATATACGGGAACCTGGTTTACCAGGTTCCCAAAATGGAGGCAAGAGTGTCTGCATTCGTGGCCTAAATGCATGTTTATTTGCGTTGTATTAATCAGAAAAACAACCGTAATGACGAGATTAAAGTATGTACTTTCAACATCTGTTCTTTTCATGTAGCAAAATTGCGTCTGTTATTTGGTAATTTACCTTTTCCAACCTTGTTTTGGACTTGCCTTGTTATGAAACTCGTATGAAGACCAATGGAGCATTACGAGGCTCCGATCGCTAGAAATGAGATTTCGCTGATCCGGTACCCTCATTAGGGTATGCTCATAATGTGTACAAAGGAAGATTTTGCGAGCGCATCGCACGCTCTCTTAGAGAGCTCACATCCGATCGATACTTTGCATAGATCGATAGCGCGCGATGGTTTGACACGGATCCCCTTTGACATGTACATGTGTGTGCCCGCCCATGTGTTGATCGCCCACGTCCACATCTCACAGGAGAGTTTACGGCAGGATTCTGTTCGAAGCGCTTGCCTCAGCAGCTGATTCTAGCCCTGACTTGCAGGGGACTAAAGCCGAACGTAACCGTAACGGGTCAAGGTTCATCGTACGGCTTACATACAAATACCGTCGTTGCTTCACAACAATCCAAGATGCCTCGTTCAGGGAGAAATGCTCGTGCGCTTTTCAGCGTAGAAGACGCAAGAGAAGCCGTCTTGGATTCCGATTCAGACAACGAGTTTGATAGGATATCTGTAAACTTATCTAGTGATGAGGACTTATTAGTTCTACTCGACTGTTTCTTCTTCTATTTCTTCTTCTTCTTCTTCTTCTTCTTCTTCTTCAACTTCTATCTTTCAAAGTCATACCAGCTATACGAGATTGAATCATGCAACATGTCGCCTTCTTGTATAAATAATGCATAGAACTGATTACAGAGGTTTGAAAATATATGAAATATAATTTGTCCTTTCTGACCTGTTTTCATACACGATACTTTCATTTGTCATTTCCTATTCTTCCTCCGCTGCCCCCTTCTTTTTTGTATTATACTTCTATACTTCTGCATTGTTTCTTCTTCTTTTCTCCTTCTCCGTCATTTCCAGATCAGCCATTCATATAAATATTTTATCGCATTCCTCCTTTTGGGTGTAATAGTTCTGAAAGCGGGGTTTATCGAAAAGCATAATATAGGAACACGGAGAAAAGTATAAAAGGACAACATAATGTTACCATGATGTAACCTTTCCTCCTTATAGCTGTCGTCTCTTTTCTTTTCCTTTTTCATTCTGAATGTTGGTAAATTTTGAGAATTTAGCAACTTCTTTCGTCAACCTAATCTCTAGAAGAATCAATGAACACTTTCACAAGACCACCTATAACGTTACGTCAATGTCACACTCATTCATTGACAGTCCACAGCGGTTCATTTGTGCAGAGACATTGATGCTGAGACTCTCACAATTAAACCCAGAAGAATGGGTTTTACAAATTCTCTAGACGATTAGAACATCAAAGTCATGTTCTTTCATTGAAAATCTATACACTGTACCTTGTCTACTCAGCATTCAAGAGCGTCTCTTTTGTGCTCTAATCGCACACGCGCCTAATTGTTTTGTCGCATAAAATTGACTTCTGCTTGTGAAGGATTTTGTCCTGCCTGTTCTTTGTTATCAGGTTGTAGCTTTCTCAAATGAAGAGACAAAAAAGAAAGAAAGACGGTGCTTTTTATGTTTTTGGCAAAAGAAAGTGGCCGAAACTCAAACAATACCCAACATGCACGCAACGATTTGTTCATTTTATACAGCATGTCTACATACTTGCGTTCTATATATAGGCGTTTATGAGGAAAATGCATGGTTGCCCATCGCAAGAAAGGCTATGCTGCCCGACATTGTTGCTGATAAAGAAAACAACATTTCTAATAACACAAAATAACGATAATCCCTTTGATGATTTGACTGCATTGGTAATTTATTGACCAGTTAGATATGGAAACTGGCAGGGAGGAATCTCGATGCCGGAGTAAACGACGCGTAGTTCAAAAATATATTTCGTAGATTCGACTTTCATTCAGAGTCTTGGCATACATGTAACTATAACCGTAATGTCCAAAGAAAAAAAAAATGAAATAATATCGTATGCTTATAGGTGGAGACAATCGAGGCCTGAAATTGGAGTTGATAAGATTCGAGATCTTTCTGACTATATCGTCTCATGTTCAAAATAACTTTTGCAGTGGACGCGGATCCGAGAGCTCCGCAAGTGTATTTAGCAAGTTGTTTGTTTGTCTTGTTTCAGACCAGTATAAAAAGAAAGAAATGGGGGCATAACGTTTTTGGAAAAAAAAAACACGCATTTTTTACTGAAAAAAAAAGTGGTAAATGTTCTTGAAACCATCCTGTGAAGTTGGCACCTCTTGTTGTTATGGAACATTACGATTTTTCCTTATAGCTAACGTCTCCTCTCCTCAATCCTATTTTCATTATTCATTTATATGCGATCTTGCTGAAAATCAGTTTCTCACATAAAGTAGTCAACCAAGCTGTATTCAAAATGAATTTACAAACGCAGGCAGTCCTGTAATTTTTATGCATGTTATGATTATGACTAAGCAGAACGTAAATGTAAATACTGTCATGTAAATCTGAAATGGGCGATGGGGTTATGGAAAATACGATTTTTACAGTGAGACTATTGCTAATCTCGCTGAGAAAAAGGAAAACAAGTTTGCAATTCCATGCATAGAAAACAATAAAACAAGCAATCTCGTAATCCGCAAGTACTGTGAAAAGCGTATGAATTATGACTTTATAAACGCAAGCTATCGTCATAAAAATATTCCCACGATACTGAATCTAGAAATGGGATATTAGAACAAACAGCCTTTTCTTTGTTATTCTACAAACGCAATGACATGAGTATATCATTCTTCATCTAAATAAATTTTGTTCGATACTTATATCATCCGTTCCTTCTCTGACTTTACCCAGTCCTTGAGCTTATAGCAACAAGCATCATGACGCGAAGATGTGTAAGTAGGAATGGCAGAATAATTATATGGGTTGCCTTGACTACATTGCGTCTACATGGCAACATCATTGTACAGGGTACGCACTTCATGTTCGATTTATGTTTTGGCATTGACATTCCGCGTCGAGACTCCTGAAGAAGGTGGATGGAAGCCACCGAAAATATGAGTTGCTCAATAAACTCTTTATTGGCGAAATATTGCATTACCGGTTTATTATTCGTTATATATGTGACCCTGCACCTCAAAACAAACAAAAAGTCGCCAGACATGAATTTTTAGTTAAGACCATATTCTGAAAGAGCAGACTTTAAGCTTTAAAATGATGTATAACTCAAATAAAATGGACTCTCCTAACCTATCTAAATATTGGAAAGAAAGCACAAAGTCAGGAAAAGTGTGAACTGAGAAAAGAGGCGCTCTGAAGTACAGTGTCTATTCAAGCGCTTAATCTTTACCAAACCGTGCTGGCTGTGCGATGAATGGGACAAAAAACAGGAAGTAAACCACCAGAGTAACAACAATGAAGGGATTATCACATTAAACTGAAATTACGCATGTCTCATTAACACATTCTGTCCATAATTAATGCCAACTTTCAAAGCAGTAGCACTATCCTTTCAAAAGTTATTAGAGTTAAAAGTGAAGAGTGTGGACAAGGTTTTTCAGAAATTAAAAAGGGATTCTAAAGACACACCTAATCACACTATTCTGCCAAAAATGTCCGAGATAAACTGCTAAAAAAACACACTTTCCTGCCTGTTTTATGATACCAAATTTTAGCATAATGTAAAAGAAGACCCGCTCTTTCAGAAAATATGAAAAAGTCAAGTTCGGCTAGGTTGACCCATTTCACTTATTTTCATTCCTCACGCAAAATCAGTGTGTGCGACTTTATGTTCGTTTTGAGGTGCACAGTCACATATATATATATATATATATATATATATAATACATACATGTGTGTGTGTGTGTGTGTGTGTGTGTGTTTGTGTGTGTATGTGTGTCAAGTATTATGACCATCATATTTATGTACGTTATATTTTTGATATAGTTTTACTTGTCTAGACGTAGACAAAGAAGAAATATGGACACATAATGACTCAGGAGAGGGATATTGAAGAAGAAGCCGAGAGGTAGAAAAAGAAAAAGGAAAAAGAAGTCCACTACATAAAAAAAGAAGATAAGCGAGAATCAATAAAAGATGGAAATGAAGATGCTAAACACTGTAAAACCGAATAAAACATAGAACATGTTGTTTGAAGGTAATACGCAGGGATAGATACAGAAAAAAACAATGACACACTATAGGAGTCGCCCCTCCCCCCTACAAAAAAAAAGAAAAAAAGAGAAAAAATGCAATTCCCTGTGTATGCGTTGATACGGAGCTGTCCTCGAGACACTTTCATCCTCAATGTCTTTAAAAATATATAGTGTAGATATAAACTTATACTGTTTCGCAGCTTACTGAAAATGAAAGGGATTTATATTTGTGTTCGTGTGTGTTTGTGTTACATGGAAATTTGCGTGCTTTTCTGTTGTCCGTCTTAGGCATAGCACAATTCATCAAAGATACGAGAATCACAATTGTATCCCGCTAAATAAACATTGTCAGTATACAGTATGAACTTTCACAAAAAGCAACATGTCGGTCCATGAACTCCTTTAGAGTTTTGCGTAATAACAAGAAAGGTTATTATTTGCGTGAATGATGCTTGCTTGGCGATAGTAAATAAATCAAAACAAACATACTTTCAGAACTTCACGCAGAAAAAAAAAATGAATCCGGCAAATACCATAAGCTATGACACTTTTTAATCATTTTTAAAATGTTTTTATTGATTTATTCTGCTTGAGCATTTTGATCCAACACACACACACACACACACACACACACACACAGTAACAGCAACAACACACACACACACACACACAAAAAAAAAAAACAGAAAAGGGGGAGGAGGCGAGAAGAAAGAAATCCGATATGAACTTCATTTGGCTTAACCAAAAACTAATCGTGCCAAATCAAGGGTAAAGTGACTTTCATTGTGTATTTCTTATTGAATTTTCATAGAAAATCAATACAATGATTATAGTCTTTAGACAAGAAAGATCGTTAAACGTAACTGGTAACTGGTAAGTCATTTCTTATGTTCTTATGCAGTGTAACCATGCATTCTTTATTTTGTGATGTATAATGTCTGTATTCACAGTGTAAACGTATTTGACACTTCCCTACAAAAGTGTTGCAATTTGCGGGGACATAGTGGAAATGATGTGGAGTTATTTTCCACCGGACTGGAAGAGAGGACGGATAGGAACAAAAGAACTCTGCGCTTGGAAATGTGCTACAGAACGACTGAGCCGTCGAGTCGTGTCGCACGCAAAACAAGGTCCGAGAAATACTACACCAAGCGACCGACGCGAGCGTGCCGACCTGCACAGGTCGGCGTCCATGTACAGAATGAACTGCGCATGCGCCGGTAATGCTGTCCTTCTCCCTTGGTGCGCTAGTATCGGAGCGAGTGATCGGTTCGCTTGACTGATTTCGCACGGGCGAATACCGCAGTGACCGACGGGCAAAAAGAATCTCGTTTGCGGGCGCGGAAGGTTCTCGGAGAATCGCGGAAGGAACGGGTTAATTATTCCATCAGACTAGTATTTTAGCGCCAGTTTCCATGGGAAATTTATGAGCAGACTAAAACCAGAGATATACACTGTAGTCTTATGTTTTGTTTTGTTTTTTGATTGCTCATCACTTTGACAGTTTAGATTTTCCAAAACTTTCACGTGTCAACCTGAATAATTTTATTCAACTACAACGCCTATTGACCATCTAAAAATGTACATCATTGCAAATTAACTATTGAAATTCCACTAATAAGTCACATTTGCGTGTGTTTAAAAACTAGGTCAAGGTCCAATGGATTGCAGAAAAAATATAAAAGCTGAGTGTCACTGCTATTATAAATGGGTTGATCCTTTTTCAGCGACATAGTCTATACATGTAACAAATATCATAAGTATCCCAGTTATAAATTACATTTATATATATATTACTTTTTTGTTATATTGCAGCATTCCACACTTACGTCACTGATAGTACAACCAATATTTCAACGGGACGTAATTATCTTATCAAAAGAAAAAAACCCGCAATAATTAATTATTATCACTACTGCAATCCAACACAAGTTATTTTTTTTTTTCGCATTGTAGAGACAATCACTAGAGCTAAAGGTCCAAATGTTGCAAGGTCTTTATTTCTACAACGAAATATGCCAGTGACACAGATACAAAGAAATAAATAGTTAACTCTGTCGAAGTTAATGATACCTTACCGGATTTCTGACGGGAAATCTTTTGTACAGAATGACTTGTAACTTGGGGTCTGTAGTTCCAGGTACTTTGGCGGCAGCCCATCGAAAATCACGTCTGGAGAAAAAAAGAAAAGAAAAGGAAGGGACAGATTTGGCGGTCTCTTCAACTTCTATTCAATTTTTATTACTGTTATTGTTGTTTTGGGGGATCATGGGTTAGTGGTAACAGCGTTTTCAATCTGAATACTTTTCATTTTTAAGAACATTGAAATGTTTAGCATCTTCAAACCCAACGTAACATCAGTAAAATATTCCGATAGAAGAATTCATGTCACCCAAATTTACAGTGTTCCTAGAATAAGGGCCGCAGGTTAACATTAAAACATATTCAATATAACAGGCTTTTGACTGGTTTTGGTATTGTTAGTACTATTAGTTGGAGTGATTTTCCCCTTCTCCATCAAGCCCTCCGTGTTTGCCGTCAAGTCGCTTTTTTCTCTTAAAATCTCCTTTGGACAAATTCAAATTGTTTTTGTTAAGTGAGAAACGAAAAGATGACGTCTACTTGTCCGGAGGATAATGTCAAGGGTTTTAAACATGTTGTAGTCACTGTATAAAATATATGCCTGTATCTCTATATAATCAATTCATGTCGACACTACACAAAGACAGGGAATTTTACAATCTGTCACGTGAAATAAGCATTAACTAGGTCCTCTGTTGTTTACCTAGGTCCTCTGTTAGTGAGAGTTCGGAAGACTTCTACTTTTGCCGGTAAAGGGTCTGAATTCATTTCTATGATACCGTGGGTACTGTTCTGTGAATGAAGGAAAAATAATAAATCATCAAGACGCAGGCAAACATGCAACAATAACAATGAAGTAGGCCATAGGTGCATATCTAACCATCGGTGGACGTTTGAAATACCCACATGTTAAATTAAGTTCTCTAACCCTTCAAAAGTAGAAAAGATAAAGAAACGGTATTTGGCTCCTGATTACCAACACTTCTTGATTATGAGAGTGATGTCATTATCATCATCACTATCATTATTGTTATTATATGATTAGATATATGTGACCGTGCCCCACAAAACGAACAAAAAGTCGCACACACTGATTTTGTGTGAGAATTGAAAATAGGTGACATGGGTCAACCTAGCCGATCTTGACTCATTCGTGTTTTTTGAAAGAGCTAGTCTTATTCTACATTATGCTAAAATTTGGGATTATAAAACGGGCAGGAAAGTGTGTTTTTTAGCAGTTTATCTCGATCATTTTTTTGGTAGAATAGTGTGATTAGGTGTGTCTTTAGAGTCCCCTTTCATTTCATTTCTTAAATACCTTGTACACACTCTTCACTTTCAACTCTTATAACTTTTGAAAGAATGATGCTACTTTGAAAATTGGCATTAATTATTGACAGAATGTGTTAATAAGGCATGCTTAATTTCAGTTTAATCTGACAATCCCTTCATTGTTGTTACTCCGGTGGTTAACATCCTGGGTTTTTTGTTTTTGTCCCATTCATCGCACAGCCAGCAAGGCTTGGTAAAGATTTAGCTCTTGAATAGACACTGTACTTCACAGCCTCTTTTCTCAACTCACACTTTTCCTGAGTGTGTGCTTTCTTTCCAATATTTAGATAGGTTAGGAGAGTCCATTTGATTTATGTTATACATCATTTTAAAACTTAAAGTCTGCTCTTTCAGAATATGCTCATAACTAAAATGTCATGCATGGCAACTTTCTGTATGTTTTGTGATGCAGGGTCACATATACTTATATACATATTTATATATTCAATGTTTTCATATTCATTTCAATATTTCTTTAAGTTATTACTCTTCATTGGCTTTGTAATTGAAATCATCATTCTCAAAACGTTGCGAAATAAGTGAATTTCCAAATGTTTCTGACATTGCTCAAGAGACGTATAGATCACCGATTAAAAGATATTTTACATGAAAGTGTCTTTGTAATTAGAAAAAAAAAAATATCTCGGCGTAGTGTGTCATGGGAGAAAACGATTAATATGAATTTCTGATGAGTGCCATATTATGAATGCCATCATTGGATTCATGTCTGTATACAGCTCATGATGTCATTATCTATGGCAATGTTGCATCGCAGATTTGATATTATCCGGCCTAGCATACTTGTCAATGTGACCGTGCGTCACAAAAACAACACAAAGTCGTAACCCTTGGTTTTACATGAGGACTCACAAATAGTAAAAACGGCTCAAACAAGTCAATATTGAGTTCTGAGTTCAGAAAGAACTATTCTTCTTTAACAATATTCCTAAGGTTGAGATCATAAAATGAACGGGAAGGTGTGTATTCAGCTGATTTATCTTTTTTTTTTCTTTTGAGAGAGAGAGAGAGTGGTGTGATTAGCTTTGACGTTAAGAGGCCCCTTTTCATTTCTTGAATATTCTTTCCATACTCTTCACTTTCAAGTCCAATAACTTTTTAAAGAATAATGCTACTGCTATGAGAGTTAGCATCAATCATGGACAGAATGTGCAATAGAATAATCTTAATTTCATTTTATTTGATAACCCCTTCATGGTTGTTGCTCAGATGGTTTCCATCCGTTTTCGTTTCTATTCATCGCACAGGTAACACGGCTTGGTAAAAATAAGCGCTTGAATAGACACTGTACTTCAGAATTGTTCAGAGCCTCTTTTCCCAGTTCACACTATTTCAGAGTGAGTAGTGTCTTTTCAATATTTAGATAGCTTAGGAGAGTCCATTTGAATTGAGTTGTACATCATTTTCAGAGCTACGAATCAGTTGTTTGTTTGTTTCTAATTAACCCTCAGCTAGAAAATCCGACGACTTTTGGTTGGGCTTGTGAAGCAGGTTTATAATGTGATCCTGCATCACAAAACCAACCAACAGTCGCCAGACATAAGACATAAGATTAGAGTAGATTCTGAAAGACCAGAATTTTTGTTTAAAAATGATGTACCATCCGATTCAAGTAGATTCCCCTAACTTGTTTTAATATTGGAGAGAAAACACACATTCTGTTTAGTGTGAACTGGGAAAAGAGGTCTATTCAATTCAAGCCCTTAATTTTTATCAAACCTTGTTAGCTGAGCGATGAATGGAACAAAAACAGGATCTTAACCACCCCGAGCAGCAAAAATGAAGGGATTATCAGACTAAGTCTAAATTGAACACCCGTTATTAGCTCATTTTACAGATGATCAATAAAGACTTTCAACTTTCAACATTTCAATTGTAAGATCCCTTCAGCCTTTTGCACTTAAGAGTTTGTGTTTATTGTTTTATTTGTAAGTAGTAACGCAAACTTTGGCACCCACAGGGCCACTGGGCACATTATTGTTTTATTTCTTCTGTGGACTGCAGTACAGCAAGACGTTGCGTCATTGCGTCATTTTGGTGAACATTCAAATTACTTGCGTCATTGAAAATATAACATTATGAGTTACAGTACCTCATATCTTTTCCAAGTGATGTTCGGGGGAATCCAACCCGTCGGCTACGTCAACAATAACAACAACAAAACTAAAGTGACATATAATAAATTGATTTGCATATGCATTACACATTATTGAGCATACCGACCACTTACTTTGCGTTTATAAATTCATTTTATCAAACATTGTCTCTTAGCTTCAAACCGATGAGCATAGTATTTATTATGTAACATGCCTCGCTAATATCAGTCAGAAGCCGGATATTTGGAAAAGAAAATATATTGTGAAGTCAAAGTTGGGTAGATTATTATCATTCACAATGGAGGGTCCACGAAGTGAGAAATTAATTACTTAAACAATATTCCGCAGATAGAAAAGAATAACAAGCGCACTGATTATTCAAACTTTGCTCATTTCCTCTTTGCCATTAAAAAAAAAATCATACCTCAACGACAGTCAAAATAAAGCTGGTGAGTTGATTGGTGAGCTCCACGTCGTGAAATCGTAACTCATGCTCGTCGTTTGGCGTGATGCTAGTTTTGACGTAGTGTTTGGTATCGTCAGAATAAAGATACAATTGAAAAGTTATTTGATTATAAATACCGAGAGGAAATGAGCAATAGTACGCTGAAAGGGGTAGAAGTTGAAATATGTTGAAGAATAACTTCGTAAAGCATAATTTGAAACGTGTAAAAGGTTTTAGAGAAAGGAAAATATCGTTCTTTATATTTACAGACATAGATATCGTTACATCAGGGTTATTAATTTGATGTATGATTATCCCAAGCTCTATCATTTCGGAGAATTTTGCTCAATCGGCAAATTTACAAAACAAAAATGTGGAAAACAAATAACATATCAGACATGTATAATTATAACATATTTACTGCCGTGTCCTACTTCACTATTGAAATTGGCTTTAGTGGGATTTTCAGTGGTTTTATAATTGCAGTCCCCCACCCCTCAAAAAACAAACAAACAAACAAACAAACAGTAACCCCCTCAAAACACACACACACACACACACACACACACACACACACGCACACACACACACACACACACACACACACAAAGAAAACACGGTTTTCCATGACTGCATGTTTTATCAAACTGCATGAATGAACTTAGAGTCGGGATTCTCACCTGAGATACTTTGGGCCAGGTAGGTCATCGAAATAATAATAGGAGTCATCTGGGAGAAAGAACTCGTCAGAGCCAGCTGTTATGATAAGCTTTGGCATCGTCAAACGATCCCTGTAAGCTGAGGTGTAGACGAAACAACAGCAATGACAATGGGAAGACGTTGCATTTTTCTTTGGTAACAATAATTATTTTGCTGACCATAACTTCGTACCGTGCAAATAATGAAATATTCGTTTCAACGAAGTAGAAATACATGTACATCCACATGTCCTCATTATGGTTTATTGTTTGTTTAGCAAAATTTCTATTTAACGAAAAAAAAAGAAAAAAAAATCCGGTTTTGGTCAGATTATGCCTAAATTTGCTTCACTGTATAAACAAATTTTTAGCATTGAAAACTTTCAAAACAGCAGCAGTATATCATCAAAAGATTTTGGAGATCAAAATGAAGAGCATTCAGAGATTATTTACTGTGTTTTTTGTTTTCTTTATTTGTTTTGCTCTGATTTTGTTTATTTTGAAGTATAGGGGCAATCGATATATTACTCGATGCAATAAAGTATTTAAAAAAAAAGAAAAGAAAAAAAATCACGATTTTCTAGTCATTTTATAATCCAAAACTTTGGAGAGAAGTTACTAGAAGAAGAATTGGTTTTTCAGAAACGACAACAACAGTAACTAAAGATTGGCCACAACAGCTCATTCCACCTATCTTTCGTGATGCATGGCAAATCAATAAAGAGACCAATGATATTTTTTTTTTGAAATATATCTACATGTGAAACAGAATACATCATAGCAGCAAGCTTTAGAACAGAAGTATTTAAACTGTGCAAATATTTTTTCTCTAAAATCAATTGAACTATTCAATACAGAGCCCTTATTGTAAGTCTGATGTTTACTTCCATCAGATTTCATGTTTGCTTGTTGCAAGAAGTGAAAGTGATGTTCTGCAATACCGTATGGATCTACTATGCTGGCCATTTCAAAGATCTGCGGCACGTCCATGTACAGTGTGATGTTTTCCTCGTAGTAATCGTTAAACTCGAATGTCCAGCCTCCGAGTGAGCGATAATGGTGATGCATGTTCTGAAGGAACGTATAAACATATTGCAGAGCGTTACCACGTGCATTCAGATAGTGTTGATTATCAGTTTACACGAATGTCCCTTTTCTCTGAATTGACCCATGAAATAAGAATCGATTTGTCTTTCCGATACGATACATAAAGTACTTTTTTCTTATAGCTTGATGCACTTTGTCGACAGGAACGGTTTCTGCAATCAACTGTTCGTAGAAGAATGTCGTGTTATTTCTGTGGAGGATATTGTAATAGAAATTGTCACTCTATTTTTTATAGCAAACAAGTTACAAAAAAAGGAAGACATGCTCTTGACATGAAGTAATTATCTGATACGTGGCTAAAATTCACTGTTCAGAGATAAACAAAACCATGTTCATAATGCATTGCTGGTTTAATAGCACAAGGGCTTTGTTTCGTCTTGTTGGTAATCACGTTTTCCCTATAAGTCGTATATTTATGAAAACTGAAATATTTTGTTGTATCATTTTATCAGACACTATATCAAATGCTACCTTAACCATGTTGAGAAGGTCAAGGACTATAGGCGCAATAGCCACGACCCTCTTGTCCACGGCACCCGTCGTCCAGGTGGTCCAGCCCCTCTGCGATTGCGAAAAAAGGTAGAATTAGTTCTTAAAGTTTACCGGGTTTGATAAACGTACGGAAAGCTATTATGTCTTGCCCCAAGCATTTCTGTCCCTTCCCAGCCCCCAGTGCACATGCAAATACGCACTTGCACATGTTGTAACTGAAGGTTTAATGGTAGATTAGCTCGTTATGTGTTTTGGTGTAAACCCCGTGTAACATATTATACAAAGAGAGCAACGTTGTAATGCTTTATGAAAACATTTTTTTTTTCAATTCTATGTAACTTTTATCGATTTTTTGTTACAATGAACATGTCATGAGCGAATTTATAGATTAAAAAGTCCATCTTTGCTTTGATGCTAACTGCATGACAAATTTACCATTGTTTTTTTTTTTAATGACCAGCAGCTACATCATTATAGAGGCATTACTTTTACACACAAACAGTGACAAAAACCTGGAATTTACTTGCAAATTCAATAAGGAACACCCCTGATGGTAGATCACCCCCCCCCCCTCTCCAAAAAAAAAAAAAAAAAAAAATGCAAGCTACATGAGACCGGAACGGAACCGCAAATAACGCCCTGTGGTATTTGGCGATTTATCGATCATGTTGGGCGGGTTTATACGTATGAGCAGAATATGCGAAGTTGGCACGCCGTCCACTGAGTCGGGCGTTCTAGCTTGGCATATAAAGAGTTACAGCATGCCTTTAAGGGTTATATTAAAAAAAAAAAGATGAATTATCACATCCGCCCAACACTTGTTGTTGATAAGAATAGGGTGGGATAGTCAAGTTAGGCGGTTTGAACAACAAGAATACTAAATTATACAGTATGTGTATAAATATACCTTTATGCATGTGCAGTCGTGTTAATATACACTTTCCTTGAGGAGACATGTTGTGTTAACCCATCCCACCTCCCTCAAAAAAAAAAAAAAAAACAGAATAGTTATTGAAAGTCTTTAAATGGTTTTGATGAATGCTGTGCAGCTGTGAGGGTAACAAGTCATTCATAAGTTGAAATCACTCCATGTCCACTTGAGATATTAGCAACGAACCACAGTAAAAAAAAAAATCAAATAGCAAATGTAGGAAGAATAATAGTTATGACATATTTTTAAGAAACCGCGGTTTTTGGTCTGGTTATTTTTTTTTCCTTCGTTTTATAGAGAGAGAGAGGCGTGTATTGCTTGCCTGTAATCACTTACGTGTTTTACACAAAACAATCACGATAAGGTAAAGCCTTCCACAACATTGCATACGCGGAAAATGATTTTATACTCGATTGATATAATTATGACCATCTTTAAGGCTTCGGTAGGCTGATTTTGTAGTGTAATAGGCAGAAGAATTAGTATTTTGTCAGAAGATGTTTAAAGCAAAGACACCTTTGATTCCCCGGCGACGATGAATTTTGATACATTTTGTCCCGAACACTGTTGCGCCACAAAGGTTGTGATAGTATCCATCGCTCGAACAGCTGCCTATGAAATAAACGACAAAAGTACATGACAAGACGATACTATTAACATTTCAAAAATTTTTATATGCCGCGAATTCCATATTTTTTATTCAGTTAAGTCAGACGCCCCACGTTAGTCAATCTAATAAATATTTTGTGTAGCAATTATAATCGCTTTTTAAAAGGTTGTAAATAGAAAAATTAAATGAGGAAATGAATTACGAAGATAATCAATGAGTGAATAGTTGAAGAATGGAACCCGAGTTTAGCCCAGCCGTGGATTGAGATAGTTAAGCCGTGAAGCTTGTTTATTCGATCTGTGAATAGATCAAAACCGTAAACAAACAAATATTAGCACCTTGTTGCTAATACATGCAATAACTTGGACATGTGAATCACATGTAATACTCATGCATGCCTTGCACACTGAACTTGGACTTCTAAATCACATGTACATTATTCATGCACGTCTTGTACATTATACACTTGTATATGATTAAATCCTTGCATTGCCTAACATGCATATAGACTCAAAGACTTCTCTTGTTGTCTGTGTATCTTATTACCTTCATAGTACACATGTATATTGTATTATACACAACACCTGGATTTATATCTCTGTCACACATTGAAGTGACCAATAAATCGTCATGTTCCTGTTACACAGGGAGTATCAATTGAACATGCACATTGAATGCTTGGAGTTTGCTACTATACACTTGTATGCTAAATGTATGCTTGCTGTATGTGGGAGTTTGCTACTACACTTATATGCCAAAATTACAGATCCTTTCTGTCTTATTGAAAGAACAGCTTTGTATAATATGTAATACACTGACTCATTGTGCTCATTTACTGTGTACACATGCAGATTAATCTGAGCACTTTATTTGGCACTCTTGCACTGTACTTAGCCGTATTGTGCATATCCTGTCTAATTTGTACTTCTGCACAAACATGTAATTTTGTACAAATACAACATGTGTTATCACCCCTTTAACTCTCAGTGGCTTTGCTTCATACACTTGCAGTCACAATTCATATGGATATGAAACAGAACTTACATAATGCATAAGTCAAACTACCTGTACTTATTCTTCTGTCAAACATCACTTGCATCTACACTCTGATTGTACTGTAGACACTCATAATCTCACTTTGAGCCCGGTAAATGATGCTGAATATACTCAATGTAACACCTTAAAACAAATCTACAACCTGCATTTCTGTATTCGCTTAGCACTATTGTACACTCAACATTGTTACCTCCATACCATGGATTCTACTCAAGAAATGCAAATTAAACCTTACAGTACACCACTGAGTAGATTCTTACACTTGAGATTCCACTTTAGGCGCTACAAACACTGTACGAACTGCTGTCATTTAACACAGTTCTATAATTACCTTGCAATTTGTCTTGCAATACAAACACCCACACTGATGCATGTCGATAAATCATACACAAAGAACCTATTAACGTGTGGTGACCTTTTCCCACTATCAACTCTATTCACCAACAGCTTTGTCTCTTTAAACCATTATCGACATTTATATAACTCTCTAAATCTGTCTTAATGTCAATTTCTGTCACAACTGTATCTTCACACAACCACCACATCAGGTTGATGAAATGACATTACACATAGTTCATAAATTCCCGGCATTACATGCCTTGACATGAACGTGCATTACATGAACATGCACTACTGTTCACGTGTAATACCTGTATAACCATGTACGTACCACGTTGCAACTCACCAGTACGCATGCAACAAATTCAACACTGTAACTGAGTTCAAATGAGTTCATAAGTTCGCTCAAGCATACACTTATTTGCTTTCTTTCAGTTTTTAATGTTCATTTCACATTTTCCGGTATTTACTTACTCCTGTAGCGGGACTAAACTTGACTTGCATGAGTCTTCTGCAGAAACGGACGAGTCAGCATTCGCATCCCATGACGCGACCAGTCTTCACGTTGGAACGGTCAGCTGCTAACTAACTGAATGGCACAATTAGAAACTGCGCGAAACGTGACAAATGACAACTTTCACTCACTGCGCATGTCGTCTATGGTGTCTTCAAATTACCAATGACGCAAATTTTCCTAACCAGAATCAAAACCGCTTCGCTCCGCGAAACAATGAGGGAGAAACTAATTAATGTTACTATTTTATAAAAGTTATGCTATCAGCGATGCCTCTTTAGTTAGGAGTTAGATATGAAACAAATTAGCTACTCAACGTCAAAACTTTAGTGACAAGTTGAGATTCGTCAATGTTTACCTTCGTCATGGGTAACCTGAGCAACCAGTTCGGCTGGTCCGTCCCATTCTCTATAAAATGGCGCCAGGTGAAAGCAATGATTGCATCTTCTGTTCTTTTCATTTGCTTGGGATCGGTCTAGCACAAAGGGAAGTGAAGATAAGTGTTATGCATACATTCACATATTTCTAGGGAATATTTTGTATCACTCAAGCGCAGGGAAGTAAAATGCTACATCTCCTATAATGAAATCTGCATCTCATTAGCTAAACAGTTGCCATATGAGTTGCGTTATAAAGCCAGTTCGTATTTAACTTGTGTGCACATTGCTACAAAGGATTTTTTTTTTTTTACTGCTTATGTGTAATTGGAAATTCCTAACCAGCATCATCATGAAATACTCGCTGAAATAATATCACACTAATACCACACACACACACACACACACACACATGCACACAAATAAATAATACGATTCTTCACACACATTATGCGGTCGTGTTTATGCTGATGTAGATATATTCCTACCGTCTTAAGAAGCGTATTTTGTTAATAAGTTCTATCAATGACAAATCTATAGTAGCTGGATAATGTTAGAAATACATTGTCAGCACAAAGATGGACTTTTTCATGGATGTTATAAATGATGTATGAAGCAAATAACAAGAATAATACACAACATTATAGTCATTATCATCCTCTAGAATATCCAGAGTTTCCCGTTATCAAAGTGACCTCAAAATCCTATATCCGTAAACTTACCGTGAAAACAATCGGTTGGTTTGGAACTTGCCGTAATGTAGCACCAACGCTGAAATGAGAAATGTTTAAAGAAAAGAACACACAGTTGCAACATGTGATTCGTCGCATTATTTCAATATGTCTGAACGTACAGTTGTATTTGGCTCACAGCAAATACGATGCATTGAATCTATAGCTGGTTTTGGTCCGGTGAATCGACAACTTATGCTGTAATTAGGAAAATATCTACAAAGACAAAATCTGACAAAAGAACGTGTGTTAAAAGTATAAACATATACGAACTTTTGTCCATGGGCCAGGCCAGATATTGGTACCATCTGAGGTGGCAATACCTTTTAGGTGTCATTTTGTTTGTCTGGCATAGATATGCTTATCAAGCTATGATAGCATTTCCAAATGAATAGCTTAGTCATAATAAATGAATTTTAAACCAATTTCGTCTCGTTGTTATATCCCTGTACTTCTGAATCGAGACCAACCGCTATACAAAGAAGAGCACTGTCTTCTGTCTTCTATGTTCAGAGGTGTTCTGTTGTAAACGCGGTGCGCTTAGTCTTTATTCAAGGCAGCGAAGGGAATATCCAAGGGGTATGATGTCCACAGCGCTTAGTCTAGTATTCAAGACGACGAAGGGAATATCCAAAGCTTATAATACAGTGTATATCCCTTCATCTAAAAACAAGAACAACAACGAAGCAATTCCTCGTGAATTTTACCGTATTTTTTAATTATCTATAATTTTCCGGTGAAAACGCCACGGTGAAAACGCTAATACCATGCCAATGTCGCTTTATTTCCATCCAACAATGAAAGATTATGCAAAAACAATGTACCTTTACACTACAATACATTATAATTAATAATGTTGTAAATGAACAGAGTGATTTTTGCTTAAAACTGATGTATTTGTTGAGAGGGTGGTATAAAAATATAGTATAGATAATCCGTTTTATTAGGAACTTTAGATATGATAACGGTACATTGTTCTAAATAAAGACTAAGCGCACCGCGTGACAGCTGTGGACATCATAACCCTTTGGATATTCTCTTCGCTGCCTTGAATAAGGACTAAGCGCACCGCGTTTACAACAGAACACCTGTTGATATACAGAAGGCAGTGCTCGTATTTGTATAGCGGTTAGTTTCGATTCAGAAGTATAGGGATATAAAAACGAGACCAAATTGGTAAAAAAAAAAATCATTTATTATGACTAAAGCTACTCATTTGTAAATGCTATCATAGCTTAATAAGCGTATCTATGTCCGACAAACAAAATGACACAAAAAAGGTTTTGCCACCTCAGGTGGTACCAATAACCCATTTTTCGGGTCTTGGCCCATGGACTACTTCGGAAATTACTTTTACTAAATTACAATGACAGTCTTCAATACCATGTTGGATAGAAGTGACTGTTATTTCAGATTGATGCATACAGATCGATTGTTTAGAGCTTATTAGAATATCAATGCTAGTTGTTAACAAAAAATGCCTAAGAAATATCGCATGCCTAAGAAATATCGCATGACGAATGTCGCCACTTTGTGCCCTTCACTACTTACATTCACTGTCGTCTGTTGTATAGTATATACGGTATAAAAAGTTGTTTCAAAATATATTTATATGCATAAAGTTAAAGTCAAAAGTTCATTATCAACGAAATAATACAAACAAACTTTATGCAATAACTTACATCCCAGCACCAAGAGCGATATTTGACGTTCGTCGTACTTCGTTGTCCGATCTTGGGTCAGGTGGGCTGGGAAAATTATTAAGGTCAGTATAAATATCCGTTGCAAAAGAGAAGCACAGAAGCAATTATTTGGGATTTTTTTTTTCTGTGCCAGGGACATTGGACACTGTTTACAAAGGTTAGGAATTTCATTAGCTAATGTACCTTCATAGAAAGTAATGAATCATGCAATCAAGTACACGAACACACTTTACGATGTAGATACATTTATCGATGCTTGCTTGTTTTTTCTTTATGAGATGAAATGCTAAAGAAGTAAAAACCAAATCTTTATTAATCAATGCATGAATTCTGGACTTCATATTCCTGACCTACAGATATTGAAAAGTAGTTTGTCTGTTTGTTTGTTTGTGCAATATATTATTATGCTTCTATTCTGTTTGTGATTATTTCCATGTGTGTGAAGTAACGGATGTGAGTTTGTTGTCACGTTAAACATACAAACACACACACACACACACACAAACGGGTACAGATATACTGTAAAACGAGGGATGTTCGTGTGCATTCTAATTTCGCGAATTTCGCGAGCGCCAAGATTCGCGAAATTAAGATGCACGCGAAAGTTCTTGTCTACACTACATGCATTGGATGCTGGTGGCAGTTCGCGAAAATTTCATGCCACAAAAAAGGCCATCGGCACCAATTCGCGAAAAATTCATGCCGCGAATATTTCAGGTTTTACAGTATACACAAACACAAATATGAAAAAAAAATATATGCATGTCCAGGCTAACAGTATTAGTCGATACACTGGCCTGGCCAGAGTAAATTCCACCGCTGCAGATGTGTTGTCTGCCACATCAGCTTCAATGTAGTGGCATGCCTTCTTCTTGTTCATGCCCGTTGATATGCGCGTTGAAACAGAAACTGAACGTATATAAATTAGATTCCATATTAATACCCGTGTCTCTGAAGAGAAAAATAATACAATCAAATCCCCATAAAACGATATATGTATGTATAATGCGAAATTACAAACGCATAGTATAACTCTGCATACTGATAGTTATTTTGACGCACCTGCTATGTTGGGATCCACCGGTGATGAATAAGAAGGCATGCTCAGTACTGATCAACCGATCAGGAATCGTGATCGTCAGGTAATGCCACCAAATGGCACTGTCAGAGTCATTATCTGCGTAGCAAAGATACTTTGTAATCTTTCAATGATATAGTGAACATTTTTTTTTCGTAGCATGCAAATCAAATTACAATGAATGTTTCAACAAATAATGTTCTGACTCACTACACTTTCTTGCTATTAACGCCACAAATTATTATCGTAACCATTGCACACACACACACACACACACACACACACAAATATGTGTTCAAACACAAATCAACGGAGTATATGGGGTAAAACCTAAACACACTCAAAGATGATTAAAGATAATGCTTTGAAACCCTATACAAAATATGCAACTTACATGTAAGCCACTTCTGTGAAGTCATGTTGATGACATAGGCCGTATATTCGTTTGGAATGACATATTTGTTGAGGAGTGTAAAGATGTAATGATCGTCGGGCGCATTAACGTAATCATCAAGTGGAGTTGCGCTTGCTACTGCTACCAAGCAGGCAACAAGCAGGACAAGACAGTTCGAAGAAGCCATCATTCTTGCAGGTCCTCTCTCCACGACACAGTGGTGTAAGCTGGTATTATGTTAGTACAAGTGTCGAAACTGTCTTTTCGGAGGCAGGGAAAGATTATCCTGTTGCATCAGCGCAAAGTACAAACGATTAGAATATCCAGTGTTTTCGTTATGCACCTACTGTAGCTTTTAAAAATAATGATATCAGTGCTGATCAGTTTGTTTAGAGCAAGTGGAGTGGTGGCTTGTCAGTGGTTTGCACAAAAGTCAAGTGGCAAAAGTCGGTGCATACACGCACACACACCTACATAGACAGACAGACAGACAGACACAGACACACACACACACACACCCACAAGCACAGCCGCTGAATGCTGATAACGTACTACCAATAAACAATCTGCCCTTATGCAATAATTGCTAATGAAACTCACATGAAGGTAATGTCATGTCAGTCAGGATATCTACAGATGATCTTAGCCAAAAGGCCGAGAAGCGATCTGGTTGCTATGCGAATAGATTAGATTGAGAGATTATTAAGAAAAAAAAAATATAAACCATTATACGTGTTTTGTATCATTTTTTGGGGGGAGGGGGAGCAAAAGGGCAAAAAATAATAAAACATTCATATCCACATCATTCGAGGCATCTAGAGGTTTGTTCATTTCGATGGATCTTCAACATGATACAAAAACTTTTCATATTGAAGCATAACATTCTGTATATCAAGAAGTAAATAGAAACCTTTAAATTATCTATTTGTATGATCATAAGGACTTGGCTATTAAACGTAAAAAAGCCCCCTTGCAAAAAAAAAAGAGAGAAAGTTTACAGGGGCGGATCCAGGAATTCTGCAAAGGGGGGGGGGGGGTGGCGTGACTAATATTACTGGGGGCACTTCTTTTGTTTTTCACGGAAAATAAAGGGGGGGGGGCGTGCGCCGGCTGCGCCCCCCTTTGGATCCGCCACTGGTTTAGAATTAAACTTACCACGCTATAACACCTTTCAGAACAATTAAAGACACTCAGTCGTAGCGAGTGGTTTGTGCGGCACGGAGACGAACGCAACACGCTGCCTCCCCCATTCTGTATCAAATGTAGTGACCCCCGAATGAGAATAGCGCTGGCTCAATGGGTCAGCGAAAATACGATAGGCTACAAGAGAGCTCCCTGTGCTTATCTCCTAACCCAGAATGGCTGTCCCAGCGAGCCACGAGAGCTTCCGAATGGACGCACACTCTCGGTGCGCATGCGCATGAAGAGAGGCCGAAAGAGCCACGCGTCTTCTGGCCTCTCTCCTCCAATCACCGCAGCTCGCGGTGACAATATTTGTGTATGATGCGTTCACACACACGCACACACACACACACACACACACACACACACGCCGCAGCGTCTTCTGGCCTCTCTCCTCCAATCACCGCAGCTCGCGGTGACAATGTTTGTGTATGATGCGTACACACACACGCACACACACACACTTGTCTCAGTGGTAGCATTGCGCAATTGCATGCACAAACTTCGGTCGTTCGGAGTTTACGTACCATTAGGGATAGCGATCGGCTGCCTTTAAATCGTAACTTACCGAAAACAACGTAAAGGAAAAAAAAAATCATGTACAGTTGTAAGACAATAACTTTATTTGACAGGACAGGACAAGATAAGAGAATAAACTTGTCTTACAGAAAGTCGCCATGCCCTGACTGATATGAAGAATATGCTATACAAATTCAAATTTTACTCACCTCTGCTTCAATTAGTGCTTGGATTTTGTGTTTTGTTTGTTTGTTTCTTTTTTTTGTTTTTTTGTTTTTTTGTTCTTGTTTTTTCTTTGTTTTTGCACAGGGCCTGTCGGTAGAGTTTTGTTACACCGTTAAGTCCATCTGCCACATGAGGGAGTACTTTTCGATTTCTGTTTAGCACCGACTGCTCCATCCGTTTTGTATTCATGCAATGACAATCGATGATATTACTAGATACCTGATTTGCTATGTGATGTATACAAACATCCTCCCACATCCTATTATAATCATGATTCATTCGCTAGTGAGCTGGTATATGCGGTGATACCATACATTACATCTTGTATCCACTAGCCTTAATTATATGGTAACTCAAATTTGACAAGCTTGATCTGTTACACCTATTTTGGGTTCTTATGTAAAGTCAAGACATAAATTTAAAGTATAATGTACGACATTATGGTAATAACTCACTAGTAGACGAAAAAAAAAATCGTAAACACGGTTTTATGTCAATAAATCACTTCCCCCCTTAATCATTATTAGAGAGATTTCAATTCAATTCAATTCAATTTAAAGGTTCAAAGGTTCAAATTAATCATTATTAGAGAGATTTCGTGTGGATTGTCCACGTATCGATATTGCGAGTATTTTTTATGACACATACATATTGAAACGGCATATTGGTGTCTTAATTCCCTCATGTATACACAGAGTAAGAGCAGCACGTTTGTTTGTTTGTCTGTTTGTTTGTTTCTGACCTACCAAAAAGATCAAACACCCCGTGAGACTGCAGTGCGCCATATCGCGCAATGCTCACACTGCCCATGTATGAAAGACTGAACCATTCAGGATCGTTTTTTATCTGTTATTCGCTGTTAAGCCTGGAGGTAAAAAGCAAATATGAACTTTGGGCACGAACTGATTTATATGGTGAAGGATTCATTCTGCGGCTATAGCTTATTGTCCTAATATTATATTGTTAGGTTCCGAATTTCTCATCCATTGTTTGCCTAGTTTGCAAGCACAAAACATCGCGGGTCCTAAACGAGTCTGCGCTGAAATAGACGACATGCACCACTAGCACTGCATATAGTGGAGCTGTTACATGCAGAGACCCTGGGGGAGCTTTGGCACAGTCTCCTTGACAACCGACAAGAGTCTGTGCTTGCCAACTATTGTTCACCCACCATTGATTACCAAGGGGGTCGCGTCATGCTATCACGCCATGAGAATATAAATGCAAACCATGTAGTTTATATAAAAGGAGGAAAAGAGGAAATCACATAACATGTAACGAGTTGGGATAATGAATGCCTTCCCCGTGCATGTTCTTTTCTATTTCTTTATTTTATTTTTTTATTCTTTTTTTTTGGGGGGGGGGGGTTGATTACATTTTGCGACAACTTTGGGTCAATAATACTTCATCTAAGTTCTAACTAATATTTTGGATTAAATGGGATTAAAATCAAATACAGCATCAGTCACGGTTCTACGACGTATACTTTGGAGATTGAGGAAGTTGTGTGTATGAAATTGTGTATAGTATGCATATCTATACACATATTGCATTCATCATCCCCTATAAGACAAAAAGTGCCATGATATATGCTAAACCATTACATTTCATAAGTGTCTCATTTCTGTCTTTTTGAAGCTATCCGCCTTGGATATCTCTTGTACATTGAGTGATTGTTCGTTATTGGGCGTTGAACACTCTCTGCTAGTCTGTTCACGTTCCCAGGACGTGAAATAGACTCCAAAGTCTAAAGATTCCAGAGTCTAAAGAGGGAAACAAAATGTATAATGAGACACATTCAAAGATCATTCATGCTATTCCTCATTGTTCAACGTGAAGAGTCATATATGCCAACCCCCCCCCCCTCCACCCACACACACAGGGAACTTTGAAAGAAAGATGAAAAAAAAATATGAATGTATTCTTTAGACTGTTTTTTTTTATCAAAGGGCATGTAGACAATACTGCACAACAATAGCGACTCGTTAAAAAAAAAATGTATGTGCAGGATCAGTGTAAGACAATATACCAATGTAACACTGAGATCACAGTCTGATTAACGTGGTTGTGACATTGGACTTTCCAAGCCATTAGGGATCTCTCGATAACGTCTTCGTTGAGGTAAGGCTGCATCGGTAGATTTAACACTTATATCGTTGACTCATTTGGTTTGTTTCACTACCTTAGTAACGCTGCATATTACGAAACAACATTAAGTTCGAATGACATACGATTCGACAAGTACAGAAGAGAGAGAAAAAAAGGAAACTAGTTTAGGAGCTGTGACATTATAGTGAAATGAACACGTTTTAAACTTTGGTCAAATAGGTTAACACACCACTACTGGATGAATCATGAGGAACATTACATAATGGATTCTTTGAATGAATCAAAGTAGCAATAATAGTATCGATAATATCAATCATTCAAAGGTATATCTGATGACTAATATTTGACATAGGCCCTTCTGTCTTTACCTTTGCTTAGTCACATGAAAGTATACGCATGCATTAAAGTTAAATATTAAGGAACATGGTATGTATAATATATATATATATGTATATATATATATATATATATATATATATATATATACATATACAGTACTCTCCGCGTAATTGGGTATCGCTTAAACGCGTACTCCGTTTAATTGGGTAGTATTGTCAGAGTCACGTCCAATGCACATTAAAATTACTTGATAATCGGGTTGCCTCTCCGCATAAACGGGGGAAAATTTTGTTCTAATTTAATTTGTACCCACATTTTATCGCAGATATAGCACTTTAAGAAATTATGCATGTCAAATTTTTCAAGGATAATCACATTTTCTGCGTAATTTGCAGAGAAGACCAATCATTTTGGGAGTGATTAAACATGCAAAAACTTGTACACATACCGACTTGCCACAAGAAAACGAACATTACAAATGCAGCTGGCACTCACAACTGCGTAGACAGACAGGAGTAGAACACACTTGCGCTCCTGCCTTGCTCAGCAACAACATTCATAATACGAGAGGTTTGCAACGAAAATCAGGCCATGCACCATCTAGCCAGCTCCATATAATTTGGTTTTCCCCAGTCACTTCTCGAAAAGTAACCCGACGTTCTACGTGACTTGTGCACGCAAAGAGACGTGTTCATTTCGGAAAAGGTTTCTGTGTTAGCGCGGAGTCTGTAGTCAAACGACAAAGTGTTCTGAAGACATATTTGTCCCTAATATATATATATATATTATATTGCCCGTGACTGAGCAAGTGTAATTTATTTATAATGTGCCGTGCAAGCACGGGTGTTAAGCATAGAGTGTAGGTGTTTGGTGCAGTATACAATGCATGTTAATACAATTTGTGTGTGTCAATTGTGAATGAGACGTGTTCTTCTGTTAATCGGGCAAGAAACGCTCTGCCCGAGCCTACCCGATTATGCGGAGAGTACTGTATATACATTATATATATATATATATATATATATATATATATATATGTGTGTGTGTGTGTGTGTGTGTGTGTGTGTGTGTGTGTGTGCATGTGTTTGTGTATAAGTCGCGTGAGTGACGTTTGCTTCACTTGTCGAAATTATTGGAAAGTATCATTTTAAGTTGTATTCGGCGGATATAGCACCTGTAAATTAGAAAGAACTCGCGACATGAAACTCCTGGCTTTCATGTCACAGTGGTTAATGTACATAAGGCCCACTCCAATTTCCTACTTCCAGAATTAATAAAATCATTGTTATAGGCCTACTTAAATGGAAATTATCTCTTTCAATGCTGTTTCATTTGCTTTGGTTGTGCCTCTGTGTCCCTCGGTTTCTGGAAAGTAGCAGGTGAGCCTTTTACTGTCAATTGCACTGAGTTCTTGCGAATTCGTTATCGGTAAAGACATAGCTTAGTGCTACTTTCCCAACATTAATATCTGACAGGCTTAGTTTAAAACCTTGAGCCGGATTACGAATTTTGACACGTCATCGACTAAAATCTGTGTTAACAAGGGAATGATCAGTTCAGTGATACTTTAGTAAAGTACATATTCAACCTCAGCGTTCCACAATATTTCGTTTTGAAACGTTTTATGTCTGGAATTTGGACACATTTGATCCATTAGTACAGGAAGATTTACATACAAATTGGTCCCTAAAAAACAACAACAAAACACAACAAAAAAGCACTAGGTTATTTTGGCGTGTGTGAAACATCTCTGCCGCATGCGTAAGTGTTGTTATTCCTGGACTATTTGCTGTCTAATGCCCTGACACTTTTTGTGAGACATTTTTTTTTAATCATTATCATTGTTATTAGTACTGCAGCATATGATTTATCATTCATCCAAACCTTATTACAGAAGAATGGGTTATATCCTTCAGTATTCTATGTTCTTGTTCATTTTCTATGTTTTGTTCATTTTTTTTTGTACCCGTTCTCCTCGTCTCAATGTTTGCACTCCATTTTGATTTGGACTTGTATTTAAGGTTGTTTTAAACTGGGCTCCACCATGTTTTTTAAGCATTTCCCCTGACTCCAACTTTCATAGAAGGACTGTCCATTGTTGTTCATTATGATTGCAATATTCTGTTTGCTTCCTAGCTGGTTATCATGTATTATTTCACTTTGATATATTTGACGTATTTTTCTACGAGATATATGAGAATAATAAAAATCAAATTATTATCACTATTATTTATTATAAGTTTTTTCATCATCATTATTATCATCATTATTCTGAACATTACTGCTAGTCTTTCTTGTGTGTGTGTGTGTGTGTGTGTATGTGTGTGGTTGGGTTCGCACATCTAAAGAAGCAAGAAATTCTAAATTCTATATTTTTTCCATAATTATGACAAAGGAGCTCAAACAATATAATATAGTACAGCCACCCTTTGAGATTCAGTAACACGATAATTCTTTACAGGCACCTTTAAAGGGGATGGCTAGTGACCGATCAGTGGGAATCAGTGGGAATGCTGAGGGATGATTGTTTGTTTGTTTGCTTTTATTTCTGCATTCAATCAGATGCAATTTGAATGCAAACTTCAAAAAGTACAAAGACAAAGAATAACAAGTGCAGTGAAATAAATCGATAACAGTAAATAGATACACATAGGTGATTGCATTGAGCAATGTAGATACACAGAAACATAAAATAAGATATACAGTATTTTTCAGTAAACAACAGAGATAACTGAATGCAGGAGACCACCATCATAAGCGATTAAGCTTGAAATGGATGGAGGCCTCATAAAATGACTATCCAACGACATAACTCTCTTGGAGGAAGGTGATCAGGTGAGTGCAGTGCAGTTGCAGGTGAGAGTGCAAGATGCAGTTGAAGGAAGAAAATAGAGATTGACAATAAGATGACAATCTATACTATAAATATTTGTTAGCTCAATTGGTTTGGAGAATATAATTGTATCAAATATCGTTTAAGTGAAGCTTTCAAAGAATAAATACTTGAACAAGACTTTATATTATCCGGGAGATTATTCCAAATATCCGGACCCAAATGTCTTATAGATTTATGTGTCACTAATAATTTGGGATTCAAAAGGTGGAAATTTCTTCATATACGAGTAGGGTAGGAATGGACAGAAGTATTGAACCTAAACATGTTAACAAACGATGATGGAAGTTGATCATGTATATATTTAAACATAATTACTGCTACTTGAATAATGTTCAAATCAAAAACCTTCAATGTTTTAAGCTCATAAAATAAAGAATCAGTATGAGCCAGAAAATGCGATCCTGTACAAATACGTATAACTTTCTTTTGTAATTTGAATATAGAATTTATTTTGGTAGAGCCGCAAGTACCCCATACAACATTGCAATAACTTATATATGGGAGAATTAAAGAATCATATAATAGAAATAAAGTTGAACGAGGAAGAAAGAACTTCAGCTTGGAAATCATCCCTATATTTCTAGAAATACACGTTGTAACATAATGTAAATGCTCATTCCAAGTCAAACTTTCATCTATATATACTCCTAGAAATTTTGAATTCGTTTTCTTTTCTAATGGGATATCATCAATGTTAATATGTATCAACGTATCTTCATTATGAGAATGAAGTTTGAAATGAATACAATGAGTCTTTTTTATATTCAAAGAAAGTTTATTAGACTTAAACCAATTTGATACTTTACTAATTTCAATATTTAAAGTATCATTTAAAATCTGAAGATCTTTATGAGAATACAATATATTCGTATCATCAGCAAATAGAACAAAAGAGAGAAGAGAGGATGTATTTGTGATATCATTAACATAAAGAAGAAATAATAGTTGGCCCAGAATTGAACCTTGAGGAACACCACATTTAGTTAAAAGGGGGTCAGATTCACAACCATTAAAAATAACATATTGTCTTCTATTAGTTAGATAATCTTTAAGCCATAAAAGTGCTTGTCCTCGAATACCATAATGACTAAGTTTGGCGAGTAAAATAGAATGATCAAGAGTATCGAATGCCTTACTCAAATCACAAAATATACCTGCAACATGTTCTTTGTTTGCAAAAGCATTCGTAATTTTGTCATAAATTTGTATTTGTGCTAAATCAGTTGAATAATTTTTTCTGAAACCATATTGATTGGGAATAAGTAAATCATACTTATTGATAAATTTAAGAAGTCTATTATAAACGATTTTTTCTAAGATTTTGGATATACTAGGCAATAAAGAAATAGGACGATAATTGCTAATTTCATGAGGATCATCTTTTTTATAAACAGGATTAACTTTCACTATTTTCAGATCAGGGAAAATACCTTGTGATGAAGAAAGATTAAATATATAACTTAACGGTTCTGCGAGTGGATAAACTATTTCTTTCAATAACATCATACTTATTTTATCAGAACCACAAGATTTAGAGCTATTTAAAGATTTAGTGATACTAATGATTTCACTGGGACTTGTTGGATTAAAATAAATAGACTCTTGATTTTGGTCAAAAAGATAATCTGTAAAATGAGCAGAAGTATTGCTAATTTTAGTAGCAAGTTCCGGACCGATGTTAACGAAAAATGATTTAAATGAATTAGCATACATATTGGGATCATTTATTTTAATGCCGTTTAATGTGATATCATCCGTTGGCGGAGAATCAGGCTTTTTACCTATTAAAAACCTCTTTGATAATTTTCCATGTTGCATTAATATTCGAAGAAACCTTTTTCATTCTATCAGAAAAATATAACCTGCGGGATAAACGAATCAATTTTGTCAATTTATTTCGATAAACTTTATACATATTCAAATTAATTTCAGTTGGGTTACGAATATGTAACTTATACAAAAAATTACGAGTGTTTATGGATTTCAAAATACCTTTTGTAATCCAAGGATTTCTTGGTTTACTTCGGTTACTTTTTATTCTACATAAGGGGATATTATTTTTATAATAATACAATAATTTATCATTAAAACATTTATATGCCAAATTAACATTGTTAATACTATAAATATCTGTCCATTCCTCTAAAAATAAATTCTGTTTCAATAATTCCACATTACGTTTTGACTCTTTGTAATACCATATTTTATCATGTAATTCATTACGACCCAATTTACATTCGCAAATTGAAAATATTGGTAAATGATCAGAAACTTCAGAACATAATATACCCCCCGTAATTGTATTATTATACACATTCGAAAATATATGTGACCCTGCACCTCAAAACAAACAAAAAGTCGCCAGACATGAATTTTTAGTTAAGACCATTTTCTGAAAGAGCAGACTTTAAGCTTTGAAATGAGGTATAACTCAAATCAAATGGACTCTCCTAACCTATCTAAATATATTGGAAAGAAAGCACAAACTCAGGAAAAGTGTGAACTGAGAAAAGAGGCTTTAAATTACAGTGTCTATTCAAGCGCTTAATCTTTACCAAACCGTGCTGGCTGTGCGATGAATGGGACAAAAAACAGGAAGTAAACCACCAAAGTAACAACAATGAAGTGATTATCAAATTAAACTGAAATTAAGCATGCCTCATTAACACATTCTTTCCATAATTAATGACAACTTTCAAAGCAGTGGCACTATCTTTTCAAAAGTTATTAAAGTTGAAAGTGAAGAGTGTGGACAAGGTTTTTCAGAAATGAAAAAGGGATTCTAAAGACACACCTAATCGCACTATTCTACCAAAAATGTTCGAGATAAACTGCTAAAAAAACACACTTTCCTGCCCGTTTTATAATACCAAATTTTAGCATAATGTAAAAGAAGACCCGCTCTTTCAGAAAATATGAAAAAGTCAAGTTCGGCTAGGTTGTTCCATTTCACTTATTTTCAGTCCTCACGCAAAATCAGCGTGTGCGACTTTATGCTCGTTTTGAGGTGCACGGTCACATATTATCAATCTGAGTTGATGACTGTGGATTTATCCTGGTGGGTTTATTGATAATCGACATAAAACCATATGAATACATTTTATGCATAAAATTAAGGGAATTATTGTTATCGGATGTGGGGGAAAAGTTAATGTTGAAATCACCAAAAATAAAAACATGTTTACTTTCATTACCTATCTTGTGGAGACATAAATCCAATTCATCACAAAATAATTCACAATTCAGATCAGGGGGTCGATAGATTAAACCTATAATAACGTTTTTAGAGATTGGGTTCTCAATTTCAATAAATAACGTTTCTGCATATCTTAACGTGATTTCAGAACGGATTTTGAACTGTAAATTTTGTGCAATATAAAACGCAGCACCGCCACCCCTTTTTCCTTGACGATCAGCCCTAACTAATTTATAATTGGGTAAATTAAAGATATCTGGGGAGTTTTGATGTAACCAAGTTTCACTTATTCCAATAACAGAAAACTCAAAATTGTTTAAAGAGTGCAAAAGATTTTCCAAATATTCAAAATTTTATTCAAACTCCTAGAGTTTATATGAAGAAGTGAAATATTATCTTAACTATACGATACAATATCATTGAATTCAAGGGGTGTGTAATATTTACTGTCGCGCATAGGCATAACGTCAGCAAGAATATCGAGGGTATTCACCTGTGACGCCATTTTGTAATACAGAAATGTAAATTACCGGAGATTTGAGAGACAACAACTGCATAGGTGCTAATGTGCATTTTGCAAGTGCATAGTACTGTGCAGGTGTGTGTACAAAGTGCAAATGTGTGTGGGGTTTCAATATACAATACAAAATTGGGTACAATTAGACCCATCTTGGTCACAGTTACAATAATTACTCAATTACAACAGATCACCAGGGGATAGCTGGACCACTCAGTATAAAGGCGTTGTGTTTTAAAACACGTACAGACAGAGAATTCAAGGACCGTGACACTTGCCCATTTAAAGTTCAGGGAGACTTTCCCGTATACGGGGGGGGGGGGGGGGGGGATTAAAGGGAAGTAAACAGTAAAGGTACATTTCTTGCAACATCTGTATTGGCTATTGAATGTGGGACTTTTAACCATGCACCCATTAACACACGTATCAGAGAGAGAGAAAAAAAACAGTACAAATACTAAATGGAAATCAGGGTGTTAATAGCAACCCGTTTAACATGCGTCACACGCAGGTGCTACTTGCAGTGGCTTAATTACCATTGGAGATCAGTCGGCCGTGGCGCGTAAAAGCAGCCACGCCTCGTGTCGACACACAACATGTGAACGATTACACATTCATGGAAACGGCTTACTGTACATGTATAATAAGGACGTCTTATCAATGGGTTCGGAGTTTCAACAGGTGATTCGTAGAACAAAGGGATTTTTTTTTTTCAGACAGTTCACAGTAGGATAAATATCTGCCAAAGCAGTGAGGGATGTGGTGTACTAAAAATAATAATAATATAAAAAAATCGGAGTTCAATACCAAAAAGTGTTGGAGGTTTAAAAGAACCATTTACCAGTTGTAAATTAAAAGAGATTAGTGACTTTCTTTAAAAATTTAAAATTATGGGTTCAAAAACATTTTCAAACTATGAAGTGAAATATGTGGGTAGAAATGTCTGGCTTCAATCAATACGTGAAAAAATGAGGTACTATAAACTGTCACCATACTGAGGAGAATGACCAGGTGGTGGATGAGCATAACCTTGCAAAATTGAACCGTGTATTCCTAAAATGATGACCGAAAAAGATTTTCTTTTTTCCCCGTTAAACTTTTTTGATAACCGCCATCAAAAAATATATATATATACATATGAATGTATATAATAGGAAATAAAAATGGTTGTAACAAGCCATGGTTCTATCATTCAATGCACTCAGCGTTGGGAGTCACAGTGGTTCAACAAGGAGGTCAGATAGCAGAGGCGTGGAGGGGAAATCTCGCCCTGACATTGGTTTACGCACAAGACACGTAATTAGCAACACATATATTTGTAGTGATGTTACAAGGCACAATTGAGTTCTACGGTTAAATATCGAAAAAGGAAAAATGTATGGAAGCTTAGTTGACAATTGGGTGACTTCAGATGTTCTTGCTCAATACCAATAAGCTGTAAGAAAAAGGAAAATTGTCAACCAAAGAGCTCCGGATGGGAATGTGCTTTGACATTCCCATTCCCAGTAATGGTGGACTTGGCAATATTGAAGGCAACCATTTTCAATCAAAGATTACGTAACTTTTTTACGAGTCAAAGGGCGATGCCCGTCAATAAATCCAACAGGGTAAATAAAATTTTACTGAATGCTAGCTTTTTAATGGCTCCTGGAAGGTAGTGACAAACATACGTTCTTTTCGTGGCTAATGTATTAAATGATTTTTTTTCTTTACTTGTTTTTTTTTTACTCAACCAACGCCATTGTGCCCTACATGATCCTTAGCCACAATAAAACCAATACAAGTTGATCATGAAAGTCAAAGTGTCGAAGTATTTGACCCCTCCATACGAACAGGAAAGATGGCCCAAAAGACCGATATAAAATATTGGATATAATTTTACCGTGGTGAGGAAGGGGAGCCACGCCCTGTGTACATATTTTAGACATGTGTGGACAACTATAAAGACTACATATTTGTTTGTTTTTTATATATAATCATGTTTACGTTGCAGAAATAACTGAATAAAATCATTGGTTGACACAAATTCATTATATAAATTCATTACAAACTTTAAAGTTCCTCTATATGAAAACTAAAGGACCGTGACCATTGGCCAGTTAGGGAGGGGAGGGGGGGGGGGGGGGGGAGTAAAGGGGGAGTGAAGGTACATTTCTTGCAACCTCTGTATTGACTATCAAATACGAGACTTTTAACCATGTACCCTTTAAAAGACGCGTCGAAGAAAAAAAATACAATACAAATATTGAATGGAAATCAGGGTGTACAAACAGGAACCCGTTCAACATGCGTCAAACACAGGTGCCACTTGCAGTGGCTTGATTAACATACAGACATATAAGTAGGTCGTGGTGTGAAAGAGTAGCCACGCTCAGTGTCTACACTAAACATGTGAACGATTACACATTCTTGCAAAATTCTGATAGTACACATGCATAGAATAAGAATGACACGTCACTGGGAACACCTCTGACTTTCACAAAGATGATTTGCAAAACAAAATCCTTGTTCCAATCCTTGTGGGATTTATTTAAGAGTACATTATATATCTACTGTTGTGTGAAAATTATTTGCTTCAGAACGGTCTCATATTCAAATGATGTGCAGATTAATGCCCCGTCACTGACCAGGGACGCTTACCTGGAAACATTAAACTGCCCATTACTTGAATATGAGACCATTCTGAAGCAAATAATTTTCACACAAGAATAGATATATAGTGTACTCTTAAATGAATCCCACAAGGATTGGAACAATCATCCTCCAGCATTCCCACTGATTCCCACTGATCAGTTACTAGCCATCCCCTTTAAGGTCCAAAGTAATTTGACAAGTAACCATTATTTCATGTTTCTTATGTATGCAGATTTGTTTAGCCTTACCCAGCACTATTTTTAAACTGGGGCTAGTCATAAATGTATTTAGACACATGTATTGAATTTATTACTCGTCATGCAGAGTATCATTTCTTTGTGTGTGTGTGTGTGGGGGGGGGGGGGGGGGGGGGGGGGGGGGGTGGGTGGTTGGGTTCGCACATCTGAAGAAGCAAGAAATTCTAAATTCTATATTTTTCCATAATTATGACAAAGGAGCTCAAACAATAGAAGATAGTACAGCCACCCTTTGAGATTCAGTAACACGATAATTCTTTACAGGCACCCTCAAGGTCCAAAGTAATTTGACATGCAACCATTACTTCGTGTTTCTTACATATGCAGATTTTTTTAGCCTTACCCAGCACTATTTTTCAAAATGAGGTTAGTCATAAATGTATTTAGACTTACGTATTGAATTTATTACGCGTCATGCAACTTTGTTTAGCCTTACCCGGCAGGACTATTTTCAGACTGGAGTTTCCCAGTCATAAATGTATTTAGACACATGTATTGAATATATTACCCGTCATGCAGAATATCATTTCTTTGAGTGTGTGTATGTGTGTGTGTGTGTGTGTGTGTGTGTGGTTGGGTTCGCATATCTGAAGAAGCAAGAAATTCTAAGTTCTATATTTTGTTTTCATATGACAAAGGAGCTCAAACAATATAAGATAGTGCAGCCACCCTTTAAGATTCAGTAAACCATAATTTTTTACAGGCACCCTCAACTTCCGAAGTGTTTTTTTTTTTTGACAAGTAACCATTACTTCATGTTTCTTACGTATGCAGATTTGTTTAGCGTTACCCGGCACTATTTTCAAACTGGAGTTAGTCATATTATGTATTTATACACATGTATTGAATTTATTTTAGACTTGGTTTTAAAAAAAAGATAAAAGATAAAATATAATAAATAAAACTTCCTTGCAAATATTTGGTACGGTAAGTTGTGCAGAATTGCAAATACCCTTTGACAGCAAAGTCTAAATAACATGAAGAATAGCAAAAGTGTCACGCTCATTATTTCTCCATGACAGTATTCGTTGATATTCGTGGAAACATTAATCACCCTTATTAGAGTATGAGTTTCATGTTTTATTTCTCGCACATAATACGTTATTTTACTTTCGTTTGATTCTAAGTTTTTCTATTTCCCTGTGTGCTGATGTTCATGTTTCTTTTATTTCGTTTAAGCATACATCAGGATATATCTAATTCCCTTATGGCATGGAAAAAATGGAATGGTCCATACTCTGGATTGTCCTCTTCATACATGCGTCTTGTTTAGGTATGACAAAAATATCAGACTTTTCGATATAAACAATCAACAAAGAAACAATCAAAGCTGTTCAGACAATACAACAAGTCATAGTTAGATAAGACTTGACAGGATGTCTTTAATATTGTAACAGCATATGGACAATATAGGGAGTCATATGGTCATATGTGTCTGTTTAGGCAATATTAACATGGCAACATGTATGAAATATAAACGGCAACAACGTAAATGCAATCAAGATAAATTTTTATGAACGTTAACACAGAACCAAAAGCTTTGAACAATCAAATGAAAGTGCACTGTAAGAATTAATGAAGGGTATCATCGAAAAACAAGATTATACAATGGATGACTGAGGGAGTGATGTTATAGGCTTGACCTACTATAGACTTTTTATCATGTTGTCGGGAAATTGCTGCAATAACATTTCCACGTTTTTGTTATCGTTTTTTCTTTTACTTTACTTGTCATTACGTGAAACGAACAGTATATGAATTGTATTGTTTGGTTTGTTTTCTTATTTGGTGGTTTTTTTTCTGCATTTTTGGGAATCGCAGCCTTTCCATTCCCTTATTATTTTTCGTTGATGGTTTGTCATTGTCACACAGGGTTCGTGGCTTCCGATGTGCATGTACAATCCAACTCGGGTCAAGATGTCGTGCTTCAGTGTTCACTGCAGAATGCTGACGTGTTTGTGCAGTACTGGCAGTATTCTGTTACAACAGAGTCATTGTCAACATGTCGAAACCAAAGCTTCGTAGAGCTTGTAACAGAAAATCGACTCGACGGTATTATTCAATACGGTGCTAACTTGACGAATGAGTTCAAAGCAAAGCTCATCTTGAAGGCCGACTTCGATGTAATACTTTTAAACGTCTCTCAGTATGATGCGGGGTGCTACAGGTGTGGCAAATCTTTGTATGACGGCCAGGAGTTCCTCGACAATTCGACCATCTTGAACGTTTTGCACAGCTATGATACCGGTGACGAGAGTTTGCACTTTATTCTAATCACTATATCAACAACACTATTTCCCTGTCTTTAAAACAGGCTGTACGCGCTGTTTCTCATTGACTGCGATAGCTACTTGATCGAGTATTTAATTCTTCGTATCATTATTAATATTTGCATTTATTTTTATCATTTTTGCTATAACCAGTAATCAATATCACAAGAGATTATGCGTCCAAACTTTAAGTTTGTTGTTAGTTTTGCATAAGGAAATGCCATGTCTTTCGATTTGAGTGAAATGTAGTCAAATGATTACGAATCCCGACAAAGAAAAAAAAAAAATGAAATGATCAAAAGGGTCACAAAAAGTAGGGAGTTTACTAAGGTCAAGTCGATTCAAAAGAGGAATACAGTGCGATTTCCCTTATCCAAACTTTTTCAATTTCTACACAAACTAATATGAATTACAAATTAATTATCCCAACATAACTAACATACATTCACATCAATTTTTTATCTACAAAACATAAATTCAGACATTCACTACCCCCAAATCACCGCAAGAGCATGGATTGACAACTTTTCATTAATGTAGGGCACGGTACAATGATCGTTCTTTAATAAGCACCTCCATGTATTAAACATGGAGTCTCCCATATCCGGTTGAGAGAGGTCGGACTGTACATACTTACGTGTTGTAAACAAAGAGGATTTCGCCTTTAAATCCAGTATAATTACCCAAGTACTTTGAGCAATGGATTGTGGAACATTTTATCAACAGGTGCACCAGAATAGTAGTAATTACATTTGCCTGGCGTCAAAATACAGATTTATTTATTTTATGAAAACTGTACAATACTCAATAGAATTGCCTATTGATGTTAAAAAAAACAATAAAACTCATGGTGTCAATTCCATGCGCAGATATACATTTTGGTTTGAATGGAGGGAAAACTCAAATGTAAAACAAATCATTTATTTTTTCTTAGCAATCAGAAATGTAAAACTTTTTCGTACAAAACATAATAATAACATTTCAAATAAATGGTAGAGACATATGAAAAAGTTAATTGCATATCAATACGATTGTTTGTTGCTTTTTTATATGCATTTTTTAGTCTCAGTTCATCGTAATTGTATTTTATGAACAGCAAAAAACGATACTGTGAAAGAGCCAACGTCAAATGTAGAGTTGACTCCTCTTTACGTACTTCCCGTAATCGCCCTCCGGGTTGCGTCGCTTGTGGTAGTGATTGTCATTAGGAGAAAAGGTAAGTTCCTACATGCGATTGGTAATACTGTGGTAAGAACCAAATATGCCGAAAATGATATAATAAGTAGACACAGAATCATGCCAATCTGCTGTTTCGAAGAAGCTACGGTGGTACGATTGTGTGTTGAGATTATTCTAAATTAAGTTTCATTTCATTCCGTATCTTTAATCGTCTAAGTTATGCATTAAATAATCATCGTATGGAGACTTGGTTTCGTCACACATTCGCTATGATACACATATAAATATATATATTCAAAATATGAAATACAGACGATATCTATCATATCTCGGTCAAATGATTTTGTAAAATGTAGTTATTCATACCAAAAATAGAGTTTGTTTCCCTTGCTGCATATGTTATAATATTGATAGGACATGTATTTGAAAAATATAATTGATCGAGTAGAATAATTGTTATCATTCTGTTTCATGCCGTCAATCCCTCGTTTGAGGCGAGTCCCCAACTGGGGCATACCCAAAGTGGGGTGCGTATATTTGTCGTTTGGGAGTTGGGAGTCGAAGTACTTGTCCATTGCAAATAAACTTTCTGCTCAGGCGTGACAAACCTGGAGGCCAAGCCAGGGTTTGATGACTCCAGCAGCTGTCGTATTACGTAAGAGCATGATAAGGATATCTGCCTGTGGCAGACCATTCAAAGTGAACTCAATTTTCTCTATCCTTTCTAAAGTTTTCAATTTTATATTCTATTGAGAAATTCTATGGTCATCCATTTTACATTTCGAACGAAAAAAATTGACCCGTAAATAACGAAAATACAGGAATAAGAAGGAGAGCATTGCTAGTTTGCCGGTGCTGACAATGTGCTATTTGGCAGTGAGTTACAACGGGGAGGTGAGACTACCTCCCTGGTTACAATCAGCCTGCTGACTGGATCATTGAGAAAGCAGCTGTCGTATTACGTAAGAGCATGATAAGGATATCTGCCTGTGGCAGACCATTCAAAGTGAACTCAATTTTCTCTATCCTTTCTAAAGTTTTCAATTTTATATTCTATTGAGAAATTCTATGGTCATCCATTTTACATTTCGAACGAAAAAAATCGACCCGTAAATAACGAAAATACAGGAATAAGAAGGAGAGCATTGCCAGTTTGCCGGTGCTGACAATGTGCTATTTGGCAGTGAGTTACAACGGGGAGGTGAGACTACCTCCCTGGTTACAATCAGCCTGCTGACTGGATCATTGAGAAAGAGAGAGAGAGGGAGAGAGAGAGAGAGAGAGGGGGGGGGGGGGGAGAGCGAGGGGGAGAGAGGGAGGGAGAGGGGGGAGAGATGGGGGAGGGAGAAGGGGAGAGCAAAATGGAATGACAATAGTTCCGGTCACTACAGTACAGGCATGCTCTGTCTGCATACGCTGAATGTCTACACTCACACACACACACGTACACACACACACACGCACCATGGAGCTACATGGCCCATGCCAAAACCAAAACAATCTCCTCCTCTCGCGGTGCCCTCCCCCCCCCCCCCCCTCCTGTGGCTACTGTGGCGATGACTGATGCTTAGATTAGGCCAGGGTCAAGAAACAGGTGTTTTATATCTTTGACTTTAAGTCATTGATTGCCAAGATATGCACTGGCATTATTTACTGGGGTGTAGCCTCTTCAAACGAGAGATTTGCGTCATGTGTTAGCAAAGGCTACTTTAGTGGCCGAGTCAACATCAGGCTGGAATTCATTCATATTTTAACATGTATATTTCGCAGTCACTTGTTGACTTATTACATTCAGATGTAAGTGAATGAAATATACCGCAAAATGCACATCCACATATCTTCATGCCTTGTTTTATACATGAAATCCAAAATATTAAAATCCGTCCACAACCTATATGGCGCATTGAACACAAATAGAGGAGTAACAAACAAATGAAGTAATTAAATTAGCCACTGGATATTGTATCCTATTCTTTTGGCTTTTCTTAGTTTTAAAAATAGCTAACGAAGAGTAAAACAATGTATAAATCCGAATTATGCAGTATACAAAAAACTCCTTCCTTGACACACAACCGTTGTTGTAAATTTCTGCTCCAAGAATGTTTTGCGGCATCAAAAGTTATGTAAATTATGCCACAGTAAACACTATCATGTATATCTATGCCATCGGCGGGCACTTATTTTCATTCACAACATTTTCATTATGATGCCACTTTCCGAAAGTCTATTGTTTGACAATGTCATTTTAAACAAATGTATGTGCCTCTTTAATTGTTGACCTTGACATGTGATTGTTCTCTGTTATTTCTTTCGTTACAGAAAAGGTTCGTGTTTCAAGAAAGGTAAAAGTAAAAACATTCCGAAATGCAATGCGTAACATCAGTAGAGACAGTAGTCTTCACGGGACCCGTATTCTAAGCTTGGTATTCTTTGCCCGAACTTTAATCCATTCTTTTAATAGGTTACATTGCACATCCATTTCATTGTCTTTCATCAATAATTGTTGAATTTTGGAACGTCCATGTTCCAAATAAAGCACTAACTATTTTGTGGGGGGGGGGGGGGGCGGAGAAGAATAAGACAACAAAAATCACAACCAGTATCAATTGATTGAATTTGAAACTTTGTGTGTGTGTGTGTGTGTGTGTGTGTGTGTGTGTGTGTGTGTGTGTGTTAGGAGCAATTAATTTGTCATAATGAGCGCATCATCTCCTCTTTAAGAAACCTGCGTACGTTTCAATATCATAGTTGGTTAGTTTCATGGATTTTCTGAGTATGAAAAGGTCTTGTTTGTTAAAGACAGGAACAAAATTTGGTTACAAAAATGTTCTGTACGTAGCAATTATTTAACATTGGAAGCAACCACGTTCGTGCTACTGGGCTATTCAGATATTAGCGAATTGTAAGGAAATAACCATTTCTACGTTTACATAGTAACGAAGAGAACAAAACATTCATGTTTTGTGGAACTTACAAAGCACACACAGACAGAAGAATAGGATTTCAGTCAATGTGAAGAAAGTTTCTAGAAAATGATTGTTTATTCATCCATTGTTTTCGTTTTGTACTTTATCAATTGCCTCGGATACCATCATTTATGTAAGTTATGTTGTCACACGCATAGGCAATCAACGACGTGATGTATGGGATGATCGAATTACCATATTTCTGTAAACTTATTATCGACACACCGGAGTTTCAGCGACTACGTTTCATCAAACAACTTGGTCCAGTGTGCTATGTTTATCCATGTGCAGTACACACTCGATTCGACCACTCCATTGGGTAATAATTTCCATTACCATACATCGTTTTCATTAGAAATAATAAATTCCACTGTTTAAAAATAAAATTGCAGAAGTGGTGTGAGTACTATGCTTATAATATAATTCTAAGAACAGTTCAATTACTTTTATGAAAAACGTTTTTTTTTCAAATATATCAGCAATATATTCAAAAGCAAATAAAACAAAGTGATCCTTATAAATTGTCGGTCCTGTGATATATATGCATATACATATATATATATATATATATATATATATATATATATATATATTACGATTGCACGGTTTTGGCTATTTCGGCCATTTCAATTTAGATTTTTTTTCTTTATCAGATAAACTTGGAATGGTATGTACTTTCTAATTTCATAAGAGGTTTCTCAATATCTCGCGAAAGGTTCGGAAACTTGAAGCGCCATGTCAACCAGAACTATGTCATCCCTTTTATAACCATATTTGTGACCCTGCACCACAAAACCAACAAAATGTCGCCAGACATGGATTTTTTTTTTTATTTAAGGGTAGCTTCTGAAAGAGCAGGATCTAAGCTTTAAAATGATGTATAACTCGATTCAAATGGACTAAATACTAGAAAGAAAGCACACACTCTAGAAAAGTGTGAACCGAGAAACGAGGCTCTGAAGTGTAGGGTCTATCAATGTCTATTCAAGCGCTTAATTTTTACCAAGCCGTGCTAGTTGAGTATGAAAGGGACAAAAACATAGGATGTAAACCATCGGAACAACAACAACGAAGGGATTATCAGATTAAGCTGATATTAAGCATGTTCTATTGACACATTCTGTCCAAGATTAATGCCAACTTTCGAAGCAGTAGTGTTATCCTTTCACAAGTTATTAGACTTGAAAGTGAAGAGTGTGTAAAGGATTTCAAGAAATAAACAGAGGACTCTTAAAAGAGGACTCGTTCATTCAATTCTCCCCTATAAAAGGGTTGTAGAAAAACTGCTGAAAACACACTTTCCCATCAATGTTATGATCCCAAACTAAAGAAATATGAAGAAGAAGGATAGCTCTTTCGGAAAATATGACAAACTCAATATTGACTCGGTTGACCCATTTTACCTTTTTGTGAGTCCTCACGTAAAATTAAGGGATGCGACTTTTTGCTCGTTTTGTGATGCACGGTCACATTTTGAAACGTCAGTGTTTTTGATTTTCAAACTCTTACTGAGTTATTGTGGTTTATTTTAACATGTCTATTTAGTCTATTAATCCAAAATATGATACGATTAGTACATTTTATCCTTAAATGTAATTCTACATTGATTTCAAGCTTGGTGATTGTTTGATCGGCATATTTCAATTGGAACACGAAATACTTACAGGTTTTGATTTAAGTTGGCAAATGTAACCCTACACCATAAAACCACCAAAAGTCATTACTTCTTAGTTAAGGGCAAATTCTGAAACAGTATGATCTAAGTTTGATAATGGGGTGCATTTCAATACAAAAATATTATTGTTCATATCATAAAACATGGTGTAATAATAGAAAAAGATACACACTCAGAAAACGTGAATACTGAGAAAATAGGCTCAGAACTTGAGGATCCATCAAAGTGCTTAGTTGCACAAAGCTCTCCTCCCACCCACTCACCCCCCCCCCCCCAAAAAAAAAAAGTGTAAAAGCCCATGGTATTTAATCAAAACAATTTTCAGGTTAAGCTTGAATTATGCATACTCTATAAAAAACAACAATATTATTATATTGATAACTAATATCAACTTTAAAAGCAGGGGCCTTGTCTTCCTTCAAAGTTATTAGAGTCGCAATTAAAGAGTGTGGTAAGGGTCCTGAAAATTTAAAGGGCCTATAAAACATTCCGAATCCGATCACTCAACTGTTACAAAAAACATTATTTGAAAATGGAAAATCACATTTTTGCTATAATTCTAAACTTAAACAAAAGCGGGGAAGTGAAAACTGTGAAAACGATGTTGAAGGAACGAGAAGGGGCCTCTGAGACAATTTCAGTACTCAAACAGAAAAAAAAAGTTGTAGAAAAACGGCTGAAAACACACTTTCCACTTCACTCTATGATCCGAAACTTAGCTATGTTGAAGAAGAAGAATAGCTCTTCCAGAAAGTTGAAACACCCAAGATTGACCTGGTTGACTCGATTCACCTTTTTTGAGTCGTCATGTAAAGTTAAGGTGTGGACTCTTTGTTGGTTTGGTAAAACACGGTAAAATATACATATCATGTACTCATATATCGTAGTATATTCTAATGGTGTTGTGACATGATCGAATGGGAAATTGCAGGACAAAAACGAAACGCATAAGTTTCAAGTCTTAGGCTATTGAACAGTTGCTACAAGAAAAATATTTAAGTATTATTGATATGTCTGCGCGTTTCGTTTTAAATCTCAGGGTATGTTACATGGCGGGGAAGCTGGCCGAAAAGCTTAAACCGCAGAACAGGGACATTACACATGATGTTGATGTGCGATGCGTGCAAATCGCTGGTTTGTGCCACGACCTTGGTCAAGGACCTCTCTCTCATATATTTCAAGAATTCATGGCTGAACAAGGAAGAGACTGGAAGGTACGTTTATAGTGCTGACAGGACTGGGAAATTCTCTTTCAACTTATCACAGTTATATTATGTCATGAGTATAGGTGATTAGACTGCTATGCCATTTCATGTGTACAACATTATTTTGATGGTGTATTGCTGAACCTTTATCTTCCTTTTCACCGTTTCTGAATGGTCAGCATTGTCACGGTGAATTGATATCAGAAAAAAAAGTGCATTATGGACCTACAATCGCTAAATCTTAGAATACTCATGAGTTTTTCCTACATTAATGGCAGAATAAAATTAAGTCATTTTTTTTAGGTCTTACCATCGTTTTTCTCAGGTACAGCACCAGATATGGCATTACCGAACGAAATGATTGTGTATTTCAACTTCACCCCTGGTCTCTTTTACCCGTTGCATTAGCTGACAGAGCAATCTACGCGCATGTTCAGGTATCTCATCACAAAAAACAACTTAATGGGGAAGCTTTCTGCACCAGAGTTCGGAATCACAGAAGAGAAAGTAAATATCATCTGCCATCTAATCTCTGGACGGACAGACGATTGCGAGAGTGTAAGTCATATTTTTCTCTTGATATTCGAAAGTGTCAGTCATAATAGTGCTCTTGATATAGCATGATTATTTTTGCACTCTACACATTACGTGGCATCTATATCCGTAAACCACCGAAAATCACCCCACATGTATTTTCAGTTATTTAAAGAGCAAATTCTGAGAGAAGCAAAAAAAAAAAAAAAAAAAACAACCGCTAAAATTAAAAATGATGCATTATTCAATACGAATGGATCTTGATAAATAATAAACGTGCATCATAAAATAACAAAAGGTTGCTCTCACAGATCATGCGTGAGGACTGAAAAAAGGTGAAATTGGTCAACCAAGCCAGTATATATATATATATATATATATATATATATATATATATATATATATATTAGTGAGTTATACATCATTTAAAGGCTAAAAGTCTGAAACTTCAGAATCTGCTCTTATCTAAAATCTACGTCTGGCGACTTGTTGCGGTTTCATATAACATGTTTGTAAACCAAAGAGACGTGAGCTAGTACACACGTACCAGCGAACAGACATTGTTTTACTGATAGTCATAAACTGCTTAGCAACACAAATTAACATTTACAGTTGTTTCCAGCGGAGAAGTTCTACCTCACGCAGATAGTCAAGAACACCGTCAATGGAATAGACGTTGACACGTGGGACTGCGTCGCAAGAGACTCGCGTTTCCTGGGCATAGCAACATCATTCGAAGTCAAAAGAATTTTGTCACATGTGAAGGTCTGCGAAGTCAGTTTCGTCGAGGACGGTAAAACAAGGAAAGAACTATGTTTCCCAGAAAAGGTGAGGCCTGCCCTGTTTGATAAAGATATGAAACTTAAACAAGTTTCATCTTCTGTTATCATCTTTCACATTTTTGAATTAAACTACAATTTCAGCTTTGAAGAAAATTCATATTTTTTGTCCAACGTAGAATTAAGTTCGAAAGATTTGTCACTTCAGAATTTAAAGTCGAACTGTGTAAGTGTTCAGATCTTTCAGGAGGAGGTCATTGCATAATTAATAGTATGTCAGTATAACAGCCGAAAATGAGTTGAATGATTTATTCATGGAAAATAGGAGACAAAGAGGTTTTAGAAAATAGTGAGATCTAAGCCACGCTGCTACAAACTCGAATTGCATGACCTGCGATAGAAAACGTAACTTCACCTTTATAAACGCAAGGACATGATAGGATTCCCTGTTATAACTTTGAGGATTACCTTTTTCTACAATGCAATAAGGCAGTTTGAATCGCATGTAGACTTAGAAAGGTTTTTGATTTATCATCACAATATTCTAATCAAATGACTTATAGAAATAGGTATATGAAATAATGTTAGCAGTAAATCGTATTCACCACACTCATTTTCTTAAATAGGTGAACGTTTTAAGAGAAATCGCCAGTAATCAAATGACATTTAGATTGTTTGTTTTTTTGGCATCCATTTATTCATTCACAGGTTGCAAATGATCTGAACCACATGTTTGCAACCAGGAGGCACATTTCTGACGTAGCATTTCACCACAGAGTGACTACCGCGATATCAATTATGTAAGAACTGAAAGGGTCCGAAGCTGTAATGGCTGTCAAGAAAAGGAAAATAAGGCCCTATGTCAAGAAATCAGTTCAATTTTCGAAATTTAATTTTGATTTGATAGTACATATATTATACATATCAAATATACAGAAGCTATAGCATATGACACCTTATAACAAAGAAAAGAAACAAGCAAACACACAAATATAGCCACACACACAAACACACACACGCATATACACGCACAAATCGGTAAACATGGATTTGGTGTTATTATATAACAGAAAATCTGCGTGAAGCGATTTGTGTGTGTGTTGGGGAGGGGATTCTAAGATCATCAAACAACGGACCCTAAACTTTTGAATTTGAGCTTTTGAGCTTTAAATGACGTGAAACTAAAGTTTTGTGATATATTTCTTGTAGAAATTGCTTTAAAAAACGCCTTAAATCTTCGAGTATTTCTAAGCGCTGACACTCGCTTTGCCAATATCGAAGAAATGAATAAAACGAAACGCAGTATGTGAAACAAACACAGTGAAGGGATAATGGGATTAACCTGGACCATCATACTTATTTTTTTTTTCATAATTATTGATAACGTTATAAATGCAGTAACATCATTTTTTATATTACCAACTTGAAAATTCAGAGTCTGTTGAATGTTTTAAAAATATGACATGGGAATCTGAGACTCACCGTATTACACGGTACTTTTAGGTACAACAACAAAAAAATAACAAACGAAAAGCAATAATGCACTGTAGAAAATTAATAAAATAAAGATTATCTGCCTTAATGTCCATACGATGAAAAAGATCATGAAAATTTATGATAAAAGTGTAACTATCAAAGAGAAGATCTTGTCAGCGAAAATATAAGAAGAAAATTGACTTGGTTGACCAATGTTTTTAGTCATTACTTGAAATGAGGGAGCGCGTCATTTTGGTTGTAATTAACGCACAGTCTACATTTCATACATCCCAACTGAAATAATTTGTAATTGGGTTTGTTTTGTTTGCTTTTATACAACATTCTATTCAATGTCACAACTCTAACTGGCGTCAGTGATATTGAATCAATGAATGGTGATTGTATAATGATATCATTTCATCTCTATTGTGAAACATATTCACTTTTTTTAATTACACTGATCAATATACACATTTGATGTTTCTTTTTTTCTAATTAGGTATAAGGATGCTTTTCGAGCAGCTGCAAGGCATATCAAATTGAATGGTGCTAAAAGGTAAGTACATTTCTAGCAAATTCAATTCAACGATGCTTTTCATGGAAAAGAGTTATGCATGTGTTATAATTACATCACTCTTTTTCTACACTCGTGATATTGCTTCTATTTCTCTCAACATTTCTTTCGCTTTGTAATATATAGGCCTATAGAGAGAGAGAGAGAGAGAGAGAGAGAGTGAGGGAGAGAGAGAGAGAGGAGAGAGAGAGAAAGAGAGAGAAAGAGCGAGAAAAATAATGTTACCACAATGGTATTTGTACTTCATACTTTCTTTTTAATGTTTCCAGTGCTTCAAATGTTAATTATCTCGGTAGGTGTGTAATACTGGTAATGTTCATCATGACCCGCAGCTGAGCATGTGGAAGCAGTCAACTGATGATTGCATTCATAGGTCCTTGAAAAAAAGCATTGCTTACTCTGAAGATGTGAAGTTAAAATGTGGAGTTTGGCTCAGGTTTAACCAGCAGTAGGGAATAACACCAGTACTTATCAAATTGATGATATATATATATATATATATATATATATGTGACTGTGCACCTCAAAACGAACATAAAGTCGCACACACTGATTTTGCGTGAGGACTGAAAATAAGTGAAATGGGTCAACTTAGCCGAACTTGACTTTTTCGTATTTTCTGAAAGAGTGGGTCTTCTATTACATTATGCTAAAATTTGGTATCATAAAAAAGGGCAGGAAAGTGTGGTTTTTTAGCAGTTTATTTCAAACATTTTTGGTAGAATAGTGTGATTAGGTGTGTCTTTAGAGTCCCTTTTTCATTTCTGAAAAACCTTGTCCACACTCTTCACTTTCAACTTTAATAACTTTTGAAAAGATAAGGCTACTGCATTGAAAGTTGGCATTAATTATGGACAGAATGTGTTAATGAGGCATGCTTAATTTCAGTTTAATCTGATAATCCCTTCATTGTTGTTACTCTGGAGGTTTACTTCCTGTTTTTTGTCCCATTCATCGCACAGCCAGCACGGTTTGGTAAAGATTAAGCGCTTGAATAGACACTGTACTTCAGAGCCTCTTTTCTCAGTTCACACTTTTCCTGAGTTTTTGCTTTCTTTCCAATATTTAGATAGGTTAGGAGAGTCCATTTGATTTGAGTTATACATCATTTTAAAGCTTAAAGTCTGCTCTTTCAGAATATGGTCTTAACTAAAAATTCATGTCTGGCGACTTTTTGTTTGTTTTGAGGTGCAGGGTCACATATGCACACTTCATTGTCATGTCATTTGAATTATTTTGTTATTTGTTTTGTTCACATGCTTTTTTTTACAAAACAAAATATACATTTACATAAACAACATTCAAATGAAGTATTCGGCAGAATATTTCTGCCAACATTATAGAACAGAAAAACTGCATGTAAGATATTTTATATCAACATCAATTTAAGCATTTAACCTATTCATATATCTTTAACTTTAACTGTGGATGCAACAAAAGCTGATACCTGTGTTTCATGTCCGTGTCTAGGTGTACAATATACACAATCTTGCAAATTTGTCATCTGTAATCACAGGATAAATATATAAATATATATAAATATATAAACAAATATTCTTACCCTGATCAAATTCAATCTCGTTCAACTTCTTAACATATTGCATTAGTCATTAGATTACAAGGCGATATACTATTCAAATTATTCATATCTCCAACAATCCGGGATACTTTACCACAAACAAAATTTATTCTAGAATCACAAGACAAGCAGATATCGAGTTGTACCCCAAGGTACGTGACAACAGAGCAATACTCTATCAAAATATTGTTAATATAAGGTTGGACATTATCATTACAAGATCTTCTATTTTGTCGGTTGCAAAAATAAATTATTAGAAGAACCATTAATTCAATATTTTGGCATATTGTCTCCTCCCCCCCCCCCCCCCCCCTTCCAAGAAAATTTAATCTCATAAGTTGCATTGACGACGAGGAAGCATTCTGCCAAGCAACCGACGGCATCGTTCACATCATTATGCATTCGAGATCGAGAGAGCCGGGAATGAAGAAAGCGAAGCACATTATCCGTCGAATTCACGCCCGACAGCTTTACAAATGTCTCAAAGAGATCCCTCAAGCAAATAAAAAGGTTAGAATGAAAACGGTTTTGTTTTGTTTTGTTTTTTGCCACCTGAATTGATATCAGGTTCAGGACCACTGTTACACAGATTTTAGAAAATATCGATATTGACTTGCAGTGAAAATATTTTCATATTATTAGACAGAACCCCCATTCGCCCGACATAATGTTCATGATATCAACTTTTTTTTTTCAGATCGTATATATATATATATATATATATATATACATTGTATGTATATATGTGACCGTGCACCTCAAAACGAACATAAAGTCGCACACACTGATTTTGCGTGAGGACTGAAAATAAGTGAAATGGATCAATCTAGCCGAACTTGACTTTTTCATATTTTCTGAAAGAGCGGGTCTTCCTTTACATTATGCTAAAATTTGGTATCATAAAACGGGCAGGAAAGTGTGTGTTTTAGCAGTTTATCTCGAACATTTTTGGTAGAATAATGTGATTAGGTGTGTCTTTAGAATCCCTTTTTCATTTCTGAAAAACCTTGTTCACACTCTTCACTTTCAACTCTAATTACTTTTGAAAGGATAGTGCTACTGCTTTGAAAGTTGGCATCGATTATGAACAGAATGTTTAAATGAGGCATGCTTAATTTTAGTTTGATCTGATAATCCCTTCATTGTTGTTACTCTGGTGGTTTACTTCCTGTTTTTGTCCCATTCATCGCACAGCCAGCACGGTTTGGTAAAGATTAAGCGCTTGAATAGACACTGTACTTCAGAGCCTCTTTTCTCAGTTCACACTTTTCCTGAGTTTTTGCTTTCTTTCCAATATTTAGATAGGTTAGGAGAGTCCATTTGATTTGAGTTATACATCATTTTAAAGCTTAAAGTCTGCTCTTTCAGAATATGGTCTTAACTAAAAATTCATGTCTGGCGACTTTTTGTTTGTTTTGAGGTGCAGGGTCACATATGCACACTTCATTGTCATGTCATTTGAATTATTTTGTTATTTGTTTTGTTCACATGCTTTTTTTTACAAAACAAAATATACATTTACATAAACAACATTCAAATGAAGTATTCGGCAGAATATTTCTGCCAACATTATAGAACAGAAAAACTGCATGTAAGATATTTTATATCAACATCAATTTAAGCATTTAACCTATTCATATATCTTTAACTTTAACTGTGGATGCAACAAAAGCTGATACCTGTGTTTCATGTCCGTGTCTAGGTGTACAATATACACAATCTTGCAAATTTGTCATCTGTAATCACAGGATAAATATATAAATATATATAAATATATAAACAAATATTCTTACCCTGATCAAATTCAATCTCGTTCAACTTCTTAACATATTGCATTAGTCATTAGATTACAAGGCGATATACTATTCAAATTATTCATATCTCCAACAATCCGGGATACTTTACCACAAACAAAATTTATTCTAGAATCACAAGACAAGCAGATATCGAGTTGTACCCCAAGGTACGTGACAACAGAGCAATACTCTATCAAAATATTGTTAATATAAGGTTGGACATTATCATTACAAGATCTTCTATTTTGTCGGTTGCAAAAATAAATTATTAGAAGAACCATTAATTCAATATTTTGGCATATTGTCTCCTCCCCCCCCCCCTTCCAAGAAAATTTAATCTCATAAGTTGCATTGACGACGAGGAAGCATTCTGCCAAGCAACCGACGGCATCGTTCACATCATTATGCATTCGAGATCGAGAGAGCCGGGAATGAAGAAAGCGAAGCACATTATCCGTCGAATTCACGCCCGACAGCTTTACAAATGTCTCAAAGAGATCCCTCAAGCAAATAAAAAGGTTAGAATGAAAACGGTTTTGTTTTGTTTTGTTTTTTGCCACCTGAATTGATATCAGGTTCAGGACCACTGTTACACAGATTTTAGAAAATATCGATATTGACTTGCAGTGAAAATATTTTCATATTATTAGACAGAACCCCCATTCGCCCGACATAATGTTCATGATATCAACTTTTTTTTTTTTTCAGATCGTATATATATATATATATATATATATACATTGTATGTATATATGTGACCGTGCACCTCAAAACGAACATAAAGTCGCACACACTGATTTTGCGTGAGGACTGAAAATAAGTGAAATGGATCAATCTAGCCGAACTTGACTTTTTCATATTTTCTGAAAGAGCGGGTCTTCCTTTACATTATGCTAAAATTTGGTATCATAAAACGGGCAGGAAAGTGTGTGTTTTAGCAGTTTATCTCGAACATTTTTGGTAGAATAATGTGATTAGGTGTGTCTTTAGAATCCCTTTTTCATTTCTGAAAAACCTTGTTCACACTCTTCACTTTCAACTCTAATTACTTTTGAAAGGATAGTGCTACTGCTTTGAAAGTTGGCATCGATTATGAACAGAATGTTTAAATGAGGCATGCTTAATTTTAGTTTGATCTGATAATCCCTTCATTGTTGTTACTCTGGTGGTTTACTTCCTGTTTTTGTCCCATTCATCGCACAGCCAGCACGGTTTGGTAAAGATTAAACGCTTGAATAGACACTGTTATTTAGACCCTCTTTTCTCAGTTCACACTTTTCCTGAGTTTGTGCTTTCTTTTCAATATTTAGATAGGTTAGGAGAGTCCATTTGATTAGAGTTATACATCATTTTAAAGCTTAAAGTTTGCTCTTTCAGAATATGGTCTTAACTAAAATTTCATGTCTGGCGACTTTTTGTTTGTTTTGAGGTGCAGGGACACATATATATACTAGGTGTTTCAAAAAACATTTCGCACTTTTGATTCTTAATAATTCATAAACTATATATCAGATAACACTGTCATTGATATGAGTAACAGCTGAATAGTGTACAATTTGGTTGGAGGTGGTTTGAATGTAAAAACATAAATCAGTTTCATGAAGTCCATGATTGGTTTCACAGTTAGGTTCCAGATTTTGCTCTATTTTCAACCCTCTGTACAAAATTTCACTTTGCACATGGGTCAATGGGTGTGTATGGGAGTGTGTGGTTAACGGCCCTGACAATGGTCCTAAACAATGGTTAGGGTTTGAATGCTTCATTATTTATTCATGAGAAATTCCACTATCACAACTAGTCTTTATTCAGCCTCTGGCAGTATCTGTGTAAAGTCAAACGCCTGCCGATACTGTCGTTGGGTCTCGACAGTGCTCTCCTACTTCTGAAAAACGAAATTACAATGAATACCTTCTGTTCTATCGTAAACATGGTGACAGGAAGCAAAGAAAATCAATATTTATTAGAGTATACACTTGTAAAATGGAGCCCTAAATAAATCTACTGTGAAACATATCGCCCCAATGATAAAGCTGCTGAACTCTTTACCAAAAATGATTTCTTCTTATTAAAAAGCGAAAAATTTGTCAGACTATTTAATTAGTAAACAGTTGTATTAAAATGAGGAACTTTAGATCATTTTTATGCTTATTTATATCCCACATTTAGTGATATGTGAAGCAAAAATTGAAAACGATTGCCTGCTGGAATGAAATAAGGTGTTTGCAAGCACATGGAAACGTGTGCTTCCTTTTTCCATGTGCATGCAGTTTACCCTTTTACCGTGCATGAATCCAGACTAGCAGTGCCCAGGGCAATCCACATGAATTATTGATTAAGCATTCATGTGCCTGGGAGTACAAGACTGACGACTAGTCAACAGGTGGTTCAGGCATGTCCATTGTTCAGGGCCATTGTCAGCACACATTCACATACACATCACTGGTTCCTGTGCAAGGTTCAATTTTTGTACAGATGGTTAAAATTTGACCAAAATCTGAAACCTTACTTCAAAATCAATCTTAGATTTAATGAAACTGATTTATGCTGTCACATTTAAATCACCTCCAACCAAATTGTACACTATTCAGCTATTATTTATATCATTGACAGTTTTATCGGATGAATAATTTTTGAGCTATTAATGATCAAAAGTGGAAAATGTTTTTGAAACATCTAGTATATATAAAGTGTATATATATATACATATATATATATACATATATATATATATATTTATTTATTTATTTATTTATTTATTTATATAGATTATATATATATGATCCGCTACTCAAAAAAAAAAAAAGGATCCGAAAGTCGGGGGAGGACGAATTTCTGTAAATGACTTGACTCTATTTCCTTACTCTTCCGCTTTTCGTATATGACACGACTGGCAAAAGCACTCGGTTGCGGAGGTATTGGTAACTTTAAGAGACCTTGTCGAGTGGTTTAGGAAATCAATCAGCGTTTCAAGAAAACCACCTTCAAAGTTTTCTTTCCGACACAATTGTGATCAAGAGGAGGTAAGACAGTTTCCACCTCTTGACAATGACATGTCTACTTAAAAGAGCCTCCTCAATATTTACTCAAGCCTAGCGCAAGGGGTCTACACATTTAGTAATAGTAATCAGTGACCCTTGTGCCGCGCACTGAACAATAAGATTACTCCTTCGTTTATAGTGGCGGAGTCTATCTGCCGATGATAGTAAGTAATGTGCAGTTAAATGTTTCCAGGTTAGCATGCCTGTACAGTGACGGGGCATTAAACTACACATTACTTGAATATGAGATCGTCCTAAAGCAAATAATTTTCACACAACAATAGATATATGATGTACTCTTAAATGAAGCCCACAAGAATTGGAACAATCATCCCCAGCATTCCCACTGATTCCCACAGGTCAGTTGCTAGCCATCCCCTTTAACATCTCCTGTAAGTTTCATTCTATTCCATTTGCAATTGTTTTGAGTTATTTTGCACATGGAGAAACCAAGAGTAATGAAAACATAACTTCTTCCCTAAGCGGATGTAATTTCTTCAAAATTAGTTTCGGTCTTTATTTATTCATGAAAAAACGATTACAATGTACTCCCTACATAATAATGTCCCATGTCTGTACATATATTAACATTTCCATTTTTTTTTCTGCTCTTGAAAATTATGTTTGTTTGTTTGTTGTTTTTAGGGCGCCGGCATAATATGTTATAATAACACCATTAAACAGTTGATAGTCTGTTGTTGTTTTGGTTTTCTGTTTTTATCTTTCTACAACCTCCTATAGATCAGTAGGCCCACGTTATTTTTTATCAATTAATTCCGTTTTCCTTTAGTTAAACACTACAGATCCCAGCGAACTAATGCAGAAACTAAGAACTGCTCTAGATGACAGGCCACCTCCACGGAAAATTATTTGGGAAAAGGGCAATCTCTTCGTACAGGTATGCGGCATATCGGACAGTGACTCAGATAGTTTCCAAATGGATATGTTTGAAAATGTTGGGGGCCTGTGGAAATGAGCGGATTGTGCACAAATTTCGCACTCCTACGTTGCACACAAAGGGTAGAGTGACTTGCTATGCAAGCAATGTATTATATGATGTATAGACACGTGGCTGTGAAACGAATTGATGTGTCTGAACAAGCTCCCTATCAAGGGCGACAGAAGTCATGGTACAGATCTTGCTCATCACTGTAACATGTTTACAGATGGTTATTTCGAGATCAATCAACACATGACCACCGTGTCGTGTGTTAATGTATGTTTGTGTGTTGATGTTTTTCTTTCTCACTTTTATATAAAAAAAAAAACAGCCTGGCAATTCTAAAGTATGAACTATTTCATTTGGATAAGAAAATAATACCGTGTTTGTGTGTGATGAAAAAAATGTAATATTAAAACAAAGATGCAGTATTTGTTGAGTATTTTAATGGAAAAGATAAAATAGTGTAACTAAAATAGCTCGTAAACATGAAATATTATCTACAGTTACAACTTTCATATCTTAGTCAAATCATTGAAAGTGCAACTTTACTTTGTTTCTAGATGTCAACAGTTTTTTGTTCAGTTCTTCATATGTGTGCCTAGAAATGGGCCAAAAGTTTATGAATACAATATACCAATATCAACTGGTTTGGCCCTCTGCCCATTCAACAAATTTGCTAGCCCACTTCAGATGAGTCTTGATCTATGCTTTCATCACATCACTGATGTTTAAGAATGTATTTTGACAGATTTTTTTTATCTATTTACGATTTTTTTTTTTTCTACTTACACTTCGACAGGTTTCGAAAAGCCAGTACGGGATGGGGGACGCAGATCCATTGTTTGGCATCAAGTTCTACAAGAAAGAACAGGAAGGCCAGGCACATCCACTGCAGCCTGACAGGGTAAATTCAGCTGCTTGATCGGATAAAATTGAAGTGTAATAATTTTATGAATGTAGATGTTATTAAGATAGCAAATCAATAAAAAACGTAATTTTACGGAAATGTTAATCGAAAATCCTTTTCTTTTTTTTGTAACTACCAACATTTTGATTTGTTTTTTTCACTTTAACTTTCAATTATTTCCCGTTTCAAAAAGCAGTTCATAGTAAATTGTAACATTCTTCTCTTTGCCTAAATTTCCATCGCAGATACCAGCCGATATTCCTCAGCAGTTGGAAGACGTGACAGTGCGAATCTATACCAGCGTTATTGGTTGTGATACCGCGCAGGCTCTGGAGTACATTGACAATTGTATTATGCCTGAAATTTTGCTGCCAAATGCCCATGTTCAAGAGCAGACATTGTAACATTATCACATTTAACTCTAATTATCTCTCGAGAGTAGGTTTCACATGTTCCAAAGGTTACCTTCCACAAAAGACGTATTTTCTTAAATGTGTTGTGCATTTAGATCAGTTACACCAAAAACAGGGAAATGATAGGGTACTGATTTCTGAGAGATCGGAGCAGAGATGACAGAGTACGTTGCACAGTATTCATTTCACAGATAGGCAGGTGTATTTGCAAGTTTAATTCAGTTATTATGGCAGGTGACAATAAACTAACAAACAAAAACAACCAAACAAATACACAAACATCTCATGGTATGATCATTGCGATGAAAAAGAAATTACTTTTGCCCCCCCCCCCCCCCCAAAAAAAAAATGCATAGCATGAAATAAGGAAAGGGAGGCATGACCTTTTTTTAAAAAAAATTTAGCAAGTTAAACGAAATACTTTTTTTTTCTTATTTCTCTTCCACAAAGTGTCCCTGGGGGCATTTTGTTTCGAGGTTGTCCGTCCGACTGGTCGTCCTTCCGCACGTAATCGATTTTGTGTACTTCGTTATCTAAGAACCGTTGAAGGTATCGAAAATTATGAAACTTTGCGTATGCATGTATGGGAAAATGAAACTGCTCTTTTCGGTGCACACGCTCAACGTCATTATAGAATTTTGCTGTTTTCCCAGTATATTTGCAATACCTGAGGTACATTCATTAAATTCATTGCATCCATGTGTAACCATGTAAAGATTCACTAGGGAAAAAAAATAGTCAAAGTTTAAGTAAAATTGCTGGAATTTCGTTGTGGTTTGTGTTTGTGTGTGTGTGTGTGTTTTTTACACGTATTAGACTTGTCCCAATACAGTTCCTTAAAGTGTCAATATATCAATGTACTACTTGAAAAGGATTATTGATTGTGTGTTGTTTTTTTTTTTTTTACAGCTGTATCACTAGTAACCTATTGTGAAAGTGTAAACAAACACAAAAAGCAGCAAAATTATGGGACACTCCGACGGGCAATTATGTGTAAAAGTATGACGATTTTTTTGTGTGTAGGTTATGAATATGCATCGCTAATCATAATTGACGACGCATTAAAGGCGACCCCAATAGTTGAGGATTGTAAAGGTTTAAAGAGCTTTCATTGCTGGTTGGAGCCCAGGCCGAAGTGTTTCTAGTCACATATATCCGGATATTGGGATTCGATTACTTAAAAGCTGATGATGAGGAAAATGATAATTAAGGATAAGTGCAAGTGCTTTGTTTTCTGAAAAGAAATATTCATATACGAGAGTTTGAATGCAAATACAATCTTTAGATAGATGAGTTTTAAGGTGAAACAAGATAATGAAGATAAAATATGTGATTTTTGTGTGTGTGTATAACGAGGTCAGTTCTGTTTCCTCTTCCATAAACACCCTACTTGAAAATAAAATACCATGGATCTTGCTGGTTTACTCCAAGAATTAAAACAATGTTTACTCTGTCTCGAGTGTAAGACAGGTGCAGTTTCAGTAATTCAATTCCATTCATATATTCATTCACCTAAGAGATGATATGCCTGAAACCCTTTATAGCTATTCTTATGTTTAAAACAAGAATGCTGACATGTATATATTTGTTTTTATATTTCATACTTTTATCTTGCCAGGTTTTACATTTTCATTATTGTGACATTTAAATGGAAAGTACAGTCCATCATTAAATAATCCAATTTGAGCATTTTCATTTTACACCCAATTTCGTGATTGGGAATACTAACGTTTACATCGTTGTTCTTCTGTTTAAAAGAGGCACTTCTCTGTCGTGATGAAACGTTTGTGGACATTGCCTTTTCATATTACCACGTTGTCCCAAAGGCGAAAATATTTTCATTGTTTCAGATAACAATTTCAAATATCATTCCCTAATATCTTATTTGCTTCATTAACTTGGCTACTTTGGACTTTTATTTTTCTCGGATTTTATGGATGTGTGTCAACGCGAGGGAAAGTTAAGCTGGTTTCCGGAGACCAATCAGAAGCACGGACGTACCCATGGTTGCTGTATAGTTTGTACTTTTGGAATTTGTGGAGTGGGTATGTGATATAATATAAGGAAGTTCGAGTGACAATGGTGTTCATTGCCTTTTAAATAGTATGTTAAATTATAAAAGATACATACAGTTGATTGACATGCAGAACAAAAAGCCGTAAAGCAAAATAAATATTTTTTGAATTACCAAAATATGAAATATCCTCTTTCTTTCTGTAATGTTTTCCCGTGTTTCCCAATAACACTTGACTACATCAGCCATGCAACTAGTACTGTTGATTATTTTTATGATGCAGAATGTGACAAAATAAAGTGTAAAGTTATACAAAGTATAAACATTAAAATAAATGCACTAAGGTTATATTGTATAGTTCTGACACACACACACACACACACACACACACACACACACACACACATATATATATATATATATATATATATATATATATATATATACACGCACGCACGTTTACAGGTAGTTATGTATATTATATGCCTGTGGGAGTCTCTCTCTGTCTCTTGCATAACATAATCTGTTTACAATTCGATGATTTCATGTTCAGTGTTCAAAGACGAGTGTGTTCAAGATAAGCCCTTTCAGGACGTCAAAAGGTCAAATATCACTTGTATTCGATTTGAAGCATTGTACTAGGAGTTTCCGACGTTATATGCAATTGGCTAGCAAATGAGTGATGTCTACTCATTTTTACTGATAAGGAAAGAATACAATATCAACTCGTTGCATGCTTAAAGGACAAGTTCACCTTCATAAACATAAGGATTGAGAGAATGCAACAATATTAGTAGAACACATCAGTGAAAGTTTGAGGAAAATTGGACAATCGATGCAAAAGTTATGAATTTTTTTTAATTTTTTGGGTTGGAACCGCTGGATGAGGAGACTACTACAGCTTGTGAGTCATATGCGTACAACAGTATAAAGAAAATGTAAAGAAAATTCAACATATTTTCACTTTTTTTCGTATAATAAAAGAGCACTTGACTTGCCTCTTTCTAAAGGCAGGGGGAATAATATTACCCATAACATTTGTCGGTAACGAGTCGGGGGAATGTGTACTTTTTTCAAAAGATGAAATTTTGTGAAATTCTCTTTATATTTTCCTTATATTGTTGTACGCATGTGACATCTAAGTTATTCACACACTGCAGTAGTCTTCTCATCCAGCGGTTACTGCACAAAAACTTCAGAAATTCATAACTTTTGAACGGATTGTCCGATTTTCGTCAAACTTTCAATGATGTGTTCTACTAATATTGCTACATTCTCTCAATCCTTATGTTTATGAAGGTGAACTTGTCCTTTAATATACAAGATAATGTTTATTAAGTTAAGGCTGGACAGTACTTTTTGAGGGGATGATTCCAGAATTAACATTTTCTGGTGAGATAATGAGAAACCTCTTAGGAAATATGAAAGAGCATGTCTTTTCAAGAAGAGTTCGTAGTGTATAATTTGACGAAAATTAGCATAAAAAAGACCGAGATATCAAAACAAAAGTGATTCTAATCGAATTGAGAGACCACGATTTTTAATAGGATTTCTTTGTTTTTCCTTGTTTTTAGATCTCTCGGTCATTTAAAAACCAATTTCAATCAATTAAACTTTTAACTCCTCTTAGATTTGTATGCTTTTTAACATTTCATAGAGTAATTTCTAAATATCTTGCAAAACGTTACAAGGTGAATCATAATCTCAACCAGGTAGTCCTCTACTGTACAGTCCCTTTAATGTATAAAATTGCGTAGGACTTTGCAGCGTTTTAAAGACAAAATTATATTCAAGCAAATAATGATATTAACTGTCAACCCAACTAATTATAATTATTGCCAATGAGGTCTGGTTTTATCATAATAAGATATTCTTCACATAACGTCATTTGGCAGCACGAACCCATAACAACAACAAACACAGACGGACTATCACATAACCATGCAGCTGAGATAATTCAAGAATCATTTAGGTGTTGACATATTGATGCATTGTTCTATCTACAGTACATACTAGCTATGTACAAACTCATTTCTAACGTGTTTCACACATACACAAACTATAAAGCAACTAGTAACAACGTATATAGGCCTATATTCAGTCAGTCATCATGAACTACATAGCCCACAATTGTAATACATTAGTATCCAATCATGGCAGGGTCCTCTGTACAACGAGCTATCTGGTTGAGCAGAGACAACATTGAAAAGGCTACCCTGAATGAAGATTACCATATGTGACCCTGCACCTCAAAACAAACAAAAAGTCGCCAGACATGAATTTTTAGTTAAGACCACATTCTGAAAGAGCAGACTTTAAGCTTTAAAATGATGTATAACTCAAACCAAATGGACTCTCCTAACCTATCTAAATATTGGAAAGAAAGCACAAACTCAGGAAAAGTGTGAACTGAGAAAAGAGGCTCTGAAGTACAGTGTCCATTCAAGCGCTTAATCTTTACCAAACCGTGCTGGCTGTGCGACGAATGGGACAAAAAACAGGAAGTAAACCACCAGAGTAACGACAATGAAGGGATTATCAGATTAAACTGACATTAAACATGCCTCATTAACACATTCTGTCCATGATTAATGCCAACTTTCAAAGCAGTAGCACTATCCTTTCAAAAGTTATTAGAGTTGAAAGTGAAGAGTGTGGACAAGATTTTTCAAAAATGAAAAAGGGATTCTAAAGACACACCTAATCACACTATTCTATCAAAAATGTTCGAGATAAACTGCTAAAAAACACACTTTCCTGCCCGTTTTATGATCCCAAATTTTAGCATAATGTAAAAGAAGACCCGCTCTTTCAGAAAATATGAAAAAGTCAAGTTCGGCTTGGTTGACCCATTTCACTTATTTTCAGTCCTCACGCAAAATCAGTGTGTGCGACTTTATGTTCGTTTTGAGGTGCACTGTCACATATTATGACATTAATAATAGACAGAGCGCAAGACATATCAACGATTTATACAATGTGAAAGTGAGGATGGGGAAGTCCTGATCTATTAGCTTTTTGTTCAGTATTTTCATACTTGCATTTGTTACCTGCCTTATACTAAGAATTATGTGACCTTTTTTAAATGAAATCTACAATAACGTATACTTGTATGCATCATTCTATTTACATCATAATTTTGCAAAGGTGGAAAAAAAGAAGAAGAAAGAAACTATACCAGTGATGTGCCTTTGCGGTAAATCCATGAAATAGTTGGCTTTTGCATGTATAGATACGATATAATTAAATAGCCTACATTCCACGGAGAATGGTGATACACAAGTTTACTTAGTTTTCTTGATTGTTTGAAGACATGTCAACGTATAGCCTAGGCCATTAAAAATGTTTCAAATATTAAATGAAAAACCTTTCAAGGAGGGTTAGATAACGGACCATGCTCTCCGAGCCACGCAGTAACACTCTTTCAGAGTATACATGGTAATGTTAGCTGAGGGAACTGAAATATCAGCAGATGAAAAGCTGACAGGGTAACATAGTTATTTGAAGGGAAAAAAAATCTGATATTGAATATGTACACCACGTATTTCCATTACATCACTACTCTTTGAAACATAGTGTGTAATAAACCTTCACATTTATTTTCTTCGTCTCTTCCCGCGTGAGAATAACTAATCGTGTCCACATGTGCGGTATTGCTAGCCCCGCTTGGTTATTACTATTATTCATTATTTCAGGAAATTGTTTGCATATGTGACCGTGCACCTCAAAACGAACATAAAGTCGCACACACTGATTTTGCGTGAGGACTGAAAATAAGTGAAATGGGTCAACCTAGCCGAACTTGACTTTTTCATGTTTTCTGAAAGAGCGGGTCTTCTTTAACATTATGCTAAAATTTGGTATCATAAAACGGGCAGGAAAGTGTTTTTTTAGCAGTTCATCTCAAACATTTTTGGTAGAATAGTGTGATTAGGTGTGTCTTTAGAATCCTTTTTTCATTTCTGAAAAACTTTGTCCACACTCTTCACTTTCAACTCTAATATCTTTTGAAAAGATAGTGCTACTGCTTTAAAAGTTGGCATTAATTATGGACAGAATGTGTTAATGAGGCATGCTCAATTTCAGTTTAATCTGATAATCCCTTCATTGTTGTTACTCCGGTGGTTCACTTCCTGTTTTTTGTCCCATTCATCGCGCAGCCAGCACGGTTTGGTAAAGATTAAACGCTTGAATAGACACTGTACTTCAGAGCCTCTTTTCTTAGTTCACACTTTTCCTGAGTTTGTGCTTTCTTTCCAATATTTAGATAGGTTAGGATAGTCCATTTGATTTGAGTTTTAAAGCTTAAAGTCTGCTCTTTCAGAATATGGTCTTAACTAAAAATTCATGTCTGGCGACTTTTTGTTTGTTTTGAGGTGCAGGGTCACATATAAAAAAAAGTCTTAATCAAAATACATTGAAACCTCTTCTTGGGAATCTTAGAAAAGGGGAGGAATAAGCTTAAGGATTGGGCATACTCAATTGATAGATGAAAAGGATATCACTTATTCTGAAAACAGGATCAGATAAAAACGAAACAAAAATTTTGCTTGAGTACAATGCAAGTGTACTGGCAATGCCATGCATGGTTTCATTTACCCTTGATTGGACTGTCACCTTGAGTTAAAATCCCTGCATGGATTATTCGGAGGTAGCCCTCGGTAATAGTATGATTGAGATGTTGATAAAAAAAAGGAGAAACGTTGTAAGCTGATTTCAAGTGTGTCCTCTCAGATAAAATTTTGAACTACTACCAGAGATATTGTAGGTCATTAGAATGTAAACCATGGCTGCTCTCATACATCCCATCCCATCTTCTGTTAGACGAGATGATCGCCATCACCACAATTTTGCATTAACCCTTGTTGGTTAGAAATCATTCCAATATGCATTGTCAAGTTGCTGCAAGTCTTTGTGTCTATGGGTGTTGTTTATTTATTTATTTGTTTATTTATTTATTTATTTATCTATCTATCTATTCATTTATTTTTGGAAAATGAGGCACAGGTGTCTCTGCAAAGCAGGTCCATCAGGCATGTTCAAGTGTGAAAGAACAAATTGCAACAAAAACAACAAAATAAAACGTAGGGTTCTTAGAGTATATCTTAGTTAAAAGAAACATATCATTGTTGAGTCTCTCCGAGTTTCGTTGTAGAGACTTTCATAGAGTGGTTCATCTGCATTATTTTCATGTTTTAACTCTCATCAAAATTCGTGCCACCATCATCTACCCGTACCCCTTCCTGTTTCCATGATTCCTCTTTTCCCCGATGTTTTCTGGTTCGATGTCTCCCGGCCAGTGGCTTTTCTCGACTCGACCATCAACGTCATCAGCCTCCTCTTCCCTTTCACCAATCTTGCTCGATTTGCCTTCTATCTCCCGTTTGTAACTGCTTTATCAATCCCCTCTTAACTCTGTGACCCATCTTTATGACGTTAAACATGTAATGGTAAGATCTCCTCTAATATCTTGACGTCATTCTCTAGTCTGGTGGTATCCCCTTCCTGGTCTTCTCTAGTAACCAAACTCCTCGGTCATATTTTCTCCTCGTTTTAAGAAGGTTCAGACTAGTTGACCTTCCTTCAACCTCTCACCTGGCCGCGGCTACATCTGCGTCTCTGTGTGTGCCATTGAACGAAACAAAAATGACTTGTCATTAAATTTAACGCTTCTGCTGTGATTTTTTAGAACCTGTATGCTTTCCGTGTTTGTGTGTTATTTTTGTTGTTGTTGTTCTACATGTATGTCTCCAAAGTTAATGATACATCACATAAATGTACAGATATCTGACCTAAATGTAACTTTTGACTTGTGGACATGAAATATGAGAGAGAGTAGCACCTGCCCATCTACGATGTAAAGCAAAAATGCGATGCAATGGAGCAGACTTTGGAATCACCACACCAACATAGTCGTCAAATTCCAGCTATACTACAAAGACCGTTGGTCTGAAAATAAAAGCTACAGCCGTAGCTTCCGCAAGCAGCTAAAACTATGGAGTCTTATACATTCTACATTGAAATGTTAAGCATAAAATCACAATGTATCCCAAATCCTGAAGCTTACAAGACAGGGGTACAAGAAAAGAACTAGATTTTTTTTTTTTTTTCAAATTTAGCTCCTATTTAAAACGCCTATCAAGATCGTAAACGACCCTTCTTCCCTTTGGATGTACCTCAGCGATCTTTTTTTTTTTTTCGTATATACAGCTGTATGTATAATCATGGTGTCGGCTGAAGACAGGCTGACTTACGACATGCATACAGAGGGCAAAACGAATTACTGTCAGCAAACATCGGTCTTGATCATTAATAATTCCTTATTCAACAAGAAATGTGAACAGTCACTAAATACTGTTTTAGGATTTCTGACATTCGAGACGTTTAAGAACTGTCAGTAGCTTCACCGCTCCGACTAGTTCCTGAACCTCAACTGGATAATTCCTTTCAAATTTTGCCAACTACTCCCGAGCATATCTAGATTCATTGAATATAGACGCGTCAAAATCAATGCTTATTTGAAAATATACACAATCATTTCATTAGCCATTTCTCGGTAACCGCCAATATTTGTTTCACGGATAATGCCTTCCTTCTGTCTTTTCTTGTGATTTTAATCAGAGCCATGTTTTGAACCTACAAGTTGACATAAATGGTTGGAAAGAGAAATAATTAATACTTATATATTGAGCTATAAACTTTGGGGTAAGGAAAAAGAAATGATTTCAAATTATCGTACGGAGTCCCCCCCCCCCCCTTTGCTTACTCTACTCATTTGCCACCTAGCAGAAACATTATTTATATTCAAAACGTGAGAAAATTGTTGATATTATAGCGGTTGCAGAAAGAAGAGATGTCCCAGTATGGTGTAGGGAGTGTTTCACTGAGATTTCATTCTTGTGATTTTGCGCCTTCCTGGGTTTGATAATACGCTCAGAGTGAGCCCACCCATAAAGATCCAGGACTGGATAATCGAATAAAAAATGCATTAAATATTCTGAAAGAAAAAAAAAAACATACATACAAGCAACGTGAATTCCAGTGTGTTGCCTCCTCACTTGTCACTGAGACACTGGTTTAACGGCTTTCCATTGATGGTTATGGACTCAATCTGCAACACATAGGCACAAATGTATGAACATCATGTCTTAGAACGCAACAAATTAACAGTCCATTCTGGTTTTGTTTCTGTTTTTTTTTTTTCTCGAAGGGGAATTGCTGCTTGGCGACATTTCATTCAGTCATCTTGGGTAGGAATAATACAATTTGTTAGATCTTATGTCTCTGCGTTATGACACACTTATACATCCCACACTTACGTCGATTTTATGAACTGTGCAACGGAGGGAGAATGGTAATTCCGTAGATTACGATTTGAATGCGTTTAGATTCTCTCTCCCTCCCCCCCCCCTCTCTCTATCTATCTCTCACTCGGTCTTTCTGTTTAGTTTTACAGCCATAACAACTTTTAGAATAGAAATATGTTCAGCTTACATTTCCACCGGAAGGATCATAGACATCGGAAATACGGATGTATAATATGATATCGAACTCTGGTTCTATGAATGTACACCTATTCCCATTTTCAGGAAGCATTAAACTAATCACAGTGTCCGATACTTACCTTACAGGTTGCGGGCTGTGAATTCATTTCCGTAAAGAACATCTTAGGCAGGTCGAGGCATGTGATATCGGCACGTTCAAGGTGGGGCATATGGCAAAGAAATCTGGCAAAATCCGTCGCTGATGACGATGATTTCGACCTCCAACCCCATTTGAATTCCATGGAAAGTTTGCGGATCTGACGAAAGAGAACAGAAGACAGCATATTTCCATGAATAATCCACTACTGTTGTGACTTCCCCCATCGTTTATTTTGATTATTTCTTATTGATAAAAGACATCGAGACACTGAGAGATGCATACTTTCCAGTATAGAGAAGACTCACGACTTGCTATCGAAGCACACTACATACGATTCTTGATGAATTATTGTGGGAACAATGATACATACCCGCTAACTTTAAGACACAGTGCAATAAATCTCATTCTTCAAGGTTTTGTTTTGTTTTTGTTTTGTTTTGGTTTTTTTTTTGGAAGGGGGGGGGGGAGTGAGAGGTCGTGAGAACGTGAGAAAAGGTGATAAAGACAAGATGGCAAATGGGAGTAGGGGGGTCAAAACAGACATCAGAGTTTCACTGTAAATACAGAATGAGACTGCAAAAAAAAAAATATATATATATATTTTCATGCCTTTGAACACCTAGATTGATTTCGTTACAATGCACTGCAAAAAAGCCACAAAATTGATACTATTCTGTACATAATCACCTACACTCCATACGTAATGTATGTGCTCATACTGAACAGCAGGACATATTCAAGTACGTTGTCATGCAGCTTCAACAGACCCGAGTATACCACAGGAAGATCAGTAAGAGTACACTGCTGGAAGTCTCAAGACTTGAGTGAAGTCTCAAAGACTGGTAGCATTGAGTTGAGTGGAGTAGGGTCTACTGTGATGAGTTCAGTTGTGTCTTATTTCGTTCTAATTTGTCGTCTTTTCTTCTTTTCCGAACTTTTAATGATCTTCTGCTGTACACACTGGCTCACAATTTATGTAGGAGATTATCTGCACAGAAATACTTAGCGCCAAGAGAAACTGCATTAAACGTTTTAAACCCCTTTTTGCAATTATATTAGCTGGCAAAATTGTATGGTTCCTTTTGGTAACTTTAAACTTATAGTGTTTTAATATCTTTTTTTTTTACATGAAATAGAAAGACAAAATGACTGATGAATGAATTAACGCACATAACTCTTCTACTCCTACATCGTACTCATCTTACAGTTTGATAGGTAACAAATTGCTATTAAAAAGGCAACTTCAGCTGAAACATTATCCGAGTATTCCAATTGCAAAACGGAATATATAGAAGAGCGCATTTGAATTCCAGTTGATGGTTGGTTTAGTGATGCATGCATACGGCCAGATTTATTTATTTGACTGATCTTCATGCAAGCTAGTGATACAATCTGGAATGAAAACGATTTTTTTTTCTATTTTGTTTGTTTTCATTTTTGTGTTATATATATATATGTATATATATATATTTTTTTTTTTTGGGGGGGGGGGAGGAGGGGAGGTTACCCTTCATAAATTCAAGTTAATGATTATCAAGCAGATGGGGGTAATTTTGAACGGGACAGGTGCGCCATGAGTCAATATGTGATCTTGCATCACAAAACAAACAAAAAGGCGCACCCCTTGATTTTACGAGAGGATTCAAGAAAGGTGAAATGTGTCAACTGAGTCAATTTTCAGTTTTACATATTTCTGAAAAGGCTAATCTTCTATTTTATCATTCTTGAGTTTGGGATCATAAACTGAATGGGAAAGTGGGTTTTCAGCAGTTTTTCTACAACCTTTTTTTTTGGGGGGGGGGGCGGTAGAGTATCGTGATCAGGTTTTTCTTAGAGGCCCCTTTCATTTCTTCAAAATCCTTTGCATCCTCTTCACTTTCAACTCTAATAACTTTTGAAAAGATGATGCTATAAGTATACTGCTCTGGAAGTTAGAATTTGTCATGATCAGTATGTGGTAGTAGAGCATGCTCAATTTCTGCTTAATCTCATAATCCCTTTATTGTTCGTGCTACAGTCGTTAACATTATGTTTTTGTCCCATACATGGCCCAGTTAGCACTGCTTAGTAAAGAATAAGCACTTGAATAGACCCTGTATTTCAGATCCTCTTTTCTCAGTTCGCCCTTTCCAGAGTGTGTGCTTTCTTTCCAGTATTAAAAATTTAAATAATTGTTTTGAGTTATTACATCATTTGAAAGCTTAGAGTCTGTTCTTTCAGAGTCTGTCCTTAGCTAAAATCCATGTCTGGCGACTTGTAGTTTGTTTTGTGGTGCAGGGTCACACATATCAACAGGCAGGATGTGACAAAGTGTGTGTTTTTCCAAATGATGATTCTTCAATTATTAGGGATAACCAGACAATATATTCATAGAAATGGTGATCTCTACACAAATATTCAAATATGTAACCGTGGTTCACAAAACGAACAAAAAGTCGCACTACTTGATTTTACGTAGTGAGGACCCGAAACAAGTGAAATGGGTAAACTAAGTAAGGTATCTTTCTTTAGATTATTCTTTATTTTGGGATCATAGGACGTATGAGAAACTGTGTTTTCAGCGGTTTTTCTACAACCTTTTTTATGGGGAGAGTAGACCGACCAGATATTTATTAGTAGCCCTTTTTTCGTTTCTTGAAGTCCTTGGTACACTCTTCACTTTAAAGTCTAATAACTTTTGAAACGATAACGCTACTGCTTTGTAACATGGCATCAATCGTGGACAATTTTTTTTTTTGTCATTTTTTTTTTTGTTCTCATGATAATATGGAGCATTTTCATGATGACAAATTTAAGGTGGCACACCTGACAGGATTTTGCCAGCTTGGCGGCTGTGGAGAAGAAATCATCGTCTAGCAGGTAAAAGTATTTCACACTGAAGCTCGAAAGACATGGCATATTGCACATCCATTCGGCCAAATATTGGGCAGCAGAGGGCTCATGCTTGCCATAAAAACTTTCGTCACCGATGACCAACGTCATTTCTTGTATCTGTGGAAAAACACATTAACCAAAGTATTGGTCAAACGAGAAAAAAAAAGTGGATGGAAAGAACTAACATTTTTTTTTCAGTGCATTGAGATAATATGTCATAAATGCAAGCGTAAAGCCCGGATCATGCCTTAAAATGAAGGTTTTACCGGTTAATTTCATACTCTTGTCATTCAAGTTCCTACTACTGAATCAGCAATCAAATTCAAAATCCGGTCATTTGAATTCACTATCCGAGCATTCAAATGCACTGTCAGAGCATTCACATTCACTTTCGGATCTCTTAAATTCACTGTCGGAGCATTCAAATTTAAGAGAGGAGCACGCATTTCATCGATAAACATTCAAATGCATGTCAAGCTGGCGACGGAATCTCGTCGGTCATTCAAATTTGTGAATAGGCAACTATGGTCCAAATAAATACATTCAATTTAAAAGAAGTCCTGAATTTAGTTAATTTTGGGCCGTGTATACATGTGTTTTTATTTGGCTTTGAATATAATCCGATTTATGATGATTATTTTGCAGTAGAGGTCTACCTGTTCATTGGAAATTTTGAATTCGCATTTTTTTTAATAGCGAAGAGGAATATGCAGGCACATGTCACTCGGATTAGATATAAAATTGAGATCCCAAGTGTGAGAGAGTCAAAACTCATATACGTAAAAGATCCCACTTCATTTATTCATCGTAAAGAGCAGGTGTTTAAGGCTTACATCTAACTGGACCCCATATGTAAGACCAACTTTTGCAGCTGAATATGGGTTATCCAGCCATTTTCTTCGAAGAAAAAAAAAAAACATTAGGCACTGTATAGGTCTACGGACGAGCATAATACGGAGGATTGGTTGACACCTTCGAGCAAAAAAAAAAAAAAAAAAAAAAACGCACAACAATTTCGACTGTATTGAAACTGATACACGAACATTATATACGTCTTGTTTGTTGTGTATTGCTGTCTTATTGGTTTGCTTTTGCGGGACTATGTGAGATCATTGTGTGTCAGTTTTTCTTTTAAATTAATGAATTGTCATTATGTGGTTGCTGTTTGGGCGTTGTCAGCATGCAGTATCATCAAGAAATATGATTAAATTGTCATTGCGTTGCTTGATACACTGCTGATTAGACATTACAATTTGAAATCTATTGAGATGAAAAACAAAAATTACATGAACAGAGAACAATGCTGAACATGTAAACAATCATAGTTACACTATATGCAATCATTCACTGGTTGTGTTGGTCCTTTTTTTTTTTTTCTTTCTTAAAAAGTTAACTCCATTCTCCTCGTTAAATTGATTGCAGGAAGAAGGAACTTGATCGCCTAAAAGTAAAATTGAACGCTCCAAACAAGCTTATTGGGACTATCACATGACTATCGCACGAACTTGAATGCACGAGTAGGAAAGTCGGTGCTCGCACCTTGAAACTGAATGCCCAATCGTGAATTTGATTTCACGAAAACTAAATAGAACGCCCATAAATGAAATTGATCGACCGCATTCTGAATTTGAATGCCCGAATATTTTCGCGTGGGTGATTTGTATGAATTTGAATGCACATTAATGAATTTGAATGACAAAAATGAAATTGACCGGAAAACCTATATCAACAGGTATATTAATTACCAGAGAAAGACGTCATGCCTATTGTAAAACTAATCTCCCATAAATTCAGATTCAGGTTAAGATTGAGATCAACGTATTATTCACAAAGGAAATTCTTTTCGTAAACAAATGAATATTTCCATGTATACATACATACATGTTCAAATACACGTACAAATGAATACAATATACACAATTATACAAGCACATTCCATATTAACAATACAATAAGCACATACTTTATTATTGATTCAATATATATTTTAATCCATTATCTTTACACATAAACAACAAAACAACTGAGTTGAGAAAACGTTGAGTTCGTCCTTTCCGAGAAAGTGTATCCACAAAACTGATGTCATGTCATATAATGGCTTTGATATTTGGTATCAAAGAATTAACTTTCACTGAGACACAAACCCGGCTGTCTTTTTGTAGAAGAAAAAGAAAATGTAGAAGAGGGCATGTGAATTCAAATGGGTGGTTGGTTTTATGAAAGGTGACGTATGCGGTCAGATTTATTCCTTTGACTGATCTCCATGCTAATTAGTGGTGCATGCTTGCATACAAACATTTTTCCTCGTTTTTTTTTTCATTTGTTGAAAGAATACCTATAATAAACAACAAATCCGATAAAGAGAAGGAAGTTTGAATGAAATTTCGTGCTATGATAAAATATTTTTCTTCACAAAGGATTTTTTTAAAACTTTGAGTTCAAAACAATTTAGTAATAATAATTCAGTAATGTGAGAGGCAAGGCTATTCCAAAATGTCGGAAATGTCTGCACTATTGTTTACAGTGAAATTCCAGTATTTTTAATAGAGAAAAATGGAATTAGTTCTCCTGTCTTGTAGAGTAAGAACGGGTTGTTAAGTAAGCAAAGCCAAAAAAAAAAAAAAGGGTTTCATTATTTCATAACATCAAGTTCACGATAAACAAGCTGGCCACGTGGAGGGTGGTAATTTTCTACACGATAATAGCCTACTACATTAACACACCCACGAGAGTTGTAAGTTAGCTGTTTCTATGCTTTTTCCCATCGAGTACTCTTTAATCACCGGGATAGCCAGACAATATATTCATAATATGGCGATTTCTGCACAGATACTTAAATGTATGATATATTTATCGAAAATAGAGCTCTATGATAAGCATTGTAATTGATTTATGTTTAAAGCATTGACCACTATTGAGTCTGAATATAACTTTAGATCGTAGTGAGCAGTTTCCTGTTCCTGCAATATCCCTCCGCCCCCCCCCCCCCAAAAAAAAATGAAATTAAGAAAAATACGCTTCATTTTCAAAATGAATAATATTAAAAGTACGTGCAGCGCTTTCATAGTCTGACAATTTAAATGATATACCTGAGAGGATTTCGCCAGTTTGGCGGCTGTTGAGAAGAAATCATCACTTAGCAGATAGCAGCGTTTTACACTGAAGTTCGAAAGACGTGGCATAGTGCACACCCATTTGGCCATATCTTTGGACGCAGAGGGCGCATTTTTACTATAAAATTTGAAGTCATCAATGGTCAACGTCAAATTTTGTATCTGTAGGAAAAAACACACATTAACCAAATAATCAGTCAAACAATGAGAACAAGCAAAGTGTGGACGGTTAGAACTAATATCTGTTTATCAGAGCAGTGAGAATATCAATTTATAAAAGATTATCATAAAAGACGGAAACATGCAATGACACATTAACAACTATCAATTATCGGAGGAAGACAATAAAACCTGTCGTTAAACTGATCTGTCATGAAACTAATAATTTCAATCAAACATGCCATCTTCCTCTCTTTTTTTTTCTCGCGATCTGTCTTCCCTCTAAAATCTCTCTTGATTCAAAATATTATTTAAAAACAAGCAAAACCCGACTTTGTACCTGTCGAGCTTTAAAAAGTTCATGGTGCTTTTAGGACATGAGACGCGTTGTTTGGAAAAATATTGACCATAAGTTCACCTCGTAATTGAGAACAAAAAGAAAAGGTGGTGCTGGTGGGAGTGGGGGTGGGGGTGGGCTACGCTGGAAAATAGTACGTGCAGCAATCTCAAACTCAAATCCAAGGTACGGTTTTTTGTTTGTTTGTTTGTTTGTTTGGTGTTTTTTTTTTGGGTTTCATCCTGAAAATTCCTCGACCACGTCATTAGTCCGTTTGCGCCAGTGGGCAACGATACCTCCCTGCCATCAAATCATACGAGCTGATGAACTGTTCTCAGAATCCAAAGCAGTAGGTCTCGATGAATCGATGTAATTATGTACCTTTGTTAAACGTTACTTGAGTGAATCGAAACTTGCACCAATTCATTCGAACTTCAATACTGCCCAAACCCCATCTTCGGTGATCTAACGGCAGTCGGGAGAAGCCTGCAGCAAGCAAAAGCTCATGGGGGGGGGGGGGGGGGTAATTTTCCATGAAATCGACAGGTTTCTAACAAATTTAAGCTCCTGGATGAAAAGGTAGCTGAGATATTCTTGATTCTCATAGATTGAGACCTCATTTTTCAATTCTTCCTTTGCGTAAGAAGTGTTACATCTTTGAGTGTCAATACGTACGTGGCATTGTTACCGGAGTGGTCTTCGTGTAACTTGTTTATCTCTGACAATAATCAAGTAGTTGTTTGATCCATATTGGAATCTTTAGTTTCCGAAAAGTAAGAATTAGCAGTTTGGTACTAATTAGGGAGAGAGATTGGAAAATATGCTTTCGAAATACCGGCAACACAATTAAATCATAGTCTTACCGAGCTCCGTATCATACTTAATTCTGAAATCCCTCAGACATATTGCGACAGTGCACCACAATACGAACAAAAAGTCGCACACAGTGATTTTGTGTGAGGACTGAAAATAGGTGAAATGGTTCAACCTTTAATACCAATCTAGATTTTTTTTTCATATTTTCTGAAAGAGCAAGTCTTTTTCTTTACTACGTCAAAATTTGGGATCATAAAACAAAATGGAACTTGTGTTTCCAGCAGTTTTCTCGAACACTTTTTGTTGGAGTAGTGTGATTGGTTGTTGTTTCTCATAGAACCCTCTTCCTATTTCTCAAAAAACCCTGTCCATACACTACACTTTCAACTCCAATAACTTTAGAGAGTATGATGCTACTGCACTGAAAATTCGTCTTAATCATGAACAGAATGTGCTAATGAAGCCTGGTCAGTTTCAGTCTGATTTAACAATCCCTTCAATGTTGTTGCTCCAGTGGTCAACATTCTGTTTTTTGTCCAATTCATTCCACAGCTAGCGTAGCTTGGTAAACATAATATTTAAGCGTTTGACTACACCCTGTACTTCAGAGGCTTTTTTCTCAGTTCACACTTTCCAGAGGGTGTCCTTTCTTTCCAATTTTTTTCGATTGGTCAGGAGAGACCATATGAATTGAGTTATACATCATTTTAAAACTTAGAGTCTGATCTTTCAGAATCTACTCTCAACTAAAAATCCATGTCTGGCGACTTTTTGTTTGTTTTGTGATACAGGGTCACATATATTCCGAAGGGTCGTTCATTCTATAATGATCGGTTTGTTATGTCGAAGGTTCCTTTTAATAGTAAAAAAAAAAAAAAAAAATCGTTAATGCGTAACGTTTTCAAAGGAATGATTTTAGCTAATCTTTCTGATTCCACATCCGGGTTGCAATTTTTGCTTTAACTGACAACCCCCCCCCCCAAAAAAAAATAGTTTGTGTGTGTGTTAGTGTGTGTGTGCGATGACCCCTTATGTATTCCGTTGTTTTGTGCAGAAACAAAAGTGCCACATAACCTACAGCATGCCTCATGATGGCACTGCTTTGTGGTTATCGACTGAAGAAGAAAACGCTAGATATTTAGAGGCGAAGTGATATTACAACTGCTCAGAGTTATGCACCCTGTTGAAGTTGTGGAATTTAATATGGCATTGATTAAACAGACACATAATCTAACGAAATAAATCAAAATAAACTGGACTAAAATGAACAAGGATGATGACGTGGGAGGCTCACGACTTCCAATAAATCCTATATGTAATTCCATGGCAAAATACCACTTGCTTGAAATATTCATAGATTCACAGATGATCCAATGCAATTCAAATCTTCGGAAGATTTGTTTTAAGAATTAAAAAAAAATCAGGTGAAAAAGTACTGTGACCCCTTTGGAAAAAAAAAGACATCGTGCGAATGAAGACTACTCATAGAATTTCATGCAAACGATAAAAACAGATATCTAAAATCATCATTGAGAAACATATAATTTGCACATTAGTCACGAAAAGTAATATTAGGTCGTACAAAGTTTAAGTGACATACGTGAGATGATGATGCTGAGGCAGTGGCTTTTGCGAGGAAATCACCGTCCAAATAGTAACAATGAAGATTGAAGCTTGCCAGACTCGGCATAGTGAATACCCATTTTGCCAAGTCATTTGCCATTGAGGCTTGATGTTTAGAACCGTCATTCCAACTGTCGAAATATAGTGTCAGATCTTGAATCTGAGAGAAAGAAAATAGTAACATATAAACCAATATTGCTTATGAATAAAAGTTGATGTAAATCATTAAATCCAGACATAATAATAACATTATCTAAATTCATTTCTAAAGCGCAAAAAACTATAGACATATATATAATTATTCTTCTGCGATGTAAAAGCTTCTGAAGTGCTTGATAATATTGAACAGCTAAATGAAAAGATGTGTTTTGAGTCGTGATTTAAAGACTGCTACAAGTTTGGGATTTCAGGACTTCTAACTCTTTATTTGCCATGGTGGAAACCCCCTGTGTGCCACGTTATTCTGAGACATGAAGGTAGTCATGCTTTGAGAAAGAATTCTGTTTTTCCAATCTATATAACTTCTAACAATTTATGTTAAGCTGGACATAATAGTGAACAAAGTTGAAGAGGAATGCCAGGCTTTGCGTTGATATACATTATATGACAAATCTATTTCTATTCTTTTTTTTTAATGACCAGTTGCTACATAACTGTAAAGGCATGACTTTTGCACATAAAACCGTGAGAGAAACATATAATGTACACGCAAATTTAGTCGGGAACACCGCTTGATAGTCAATCACCACATAGAATGCAAGCTGTATGTAAAAGGAACAAAAGCGCGAGAAAGCTTTCATTGTACCGCGGGATTACGCAATTTATCGATCGGTTTAAGCGGATTAGTGGGTTTGAGCGGAATATGCCAAGTTGGCACGCCGTCGACTGAGTGGGACGTGCGAACATGGCACATAAAGAGCTAATGGTAGATCATTCCAGAAATAGAAACATGAACAATGACTGATAGAGCGGTTCTACACACACAAAGACATGCACAAAGAGAAGTTTTAGGCGCTAGCTGGAAAGATCGTAACAGGCAGACACATTTATTGTCACTTGGTAACTTCGACGTTTCAATTTCCCTTTTATTCGTTCTCGAATTAGTGTACCCAACTACAAAAGAATTGCAACAAAACAATAATGAGACAATATCGTCAGATACTATAGTTCGTTGATTCAAGGATCCCCTGGCATGAAACCTTGAGTAGGCCCGCACTGCCATGCATGGCTTGTGTTATCGTTTACCTGTTTATACAAAGGGCAATTTACGCAAGAGTGAATACGTTTTAGTTCTCCAAGACACAAATTCAAAATTTGCAGGAATTGTCATATTGAAAATGATATGCAAATAAGATAACAGTGATAACAAAAGACCAATATAACGCAATGATAGAAATGAATTAAATAGCAGAGTTAATTCTGCTCCTTTATCTATTTATCTGTGACCGTGCATCACAAAACAAACAAAAAGTGACACCCCTTGATTTTACCATGAGGACTTAAAAAAGGTGGAACGGGTCAACTATAAGGCAATATTGAGTTGATCATATTTTCTGAAGGAACTACCCTTCTTTTTTATATTATTCTGAAGTTTTGGATTATAAAATGAATAGGAAAGTGCATTTTCAGCAGTTTATACTACAACTTATTTTTGCAGAGAAGTAAGATTCGGGGCCCATTTAATAAAACTTCAGTGACAAGCTGTCATAGATGTGACAAACTACTGATATCCTTGCATCTGGTTGGCTGAGAAAAAAAATGTCAAAGAATTGTGGCAATTGTCACTGATAATAACTTTTTATGAATCGGACCCCAGGTATGTCTTGGCTTTTCATTTTTTGTCTGAACACTTAATCTCGTATATTTGGATAGACCATACATGCTGGAATATAATGTGCTGCATAAGACGAAACACGATGATAACTGACAATGTACGTACCCAGTTGATATGTACAGTTATATACGTTTAACCCATATGCACGTTTTGGGACAACATTTGGATCATAAACATCGTTTAGGACACCCTTTGTTCCTATGTCAAAGTCATTACAATGGTAACTCATAAACGAAAAATTAAAAGTTCTATGTTTTCAGTAATGTCATCAATCACAAAACTCCAAATTGATTTTAAGGAAACTTTCTTTTCGAAGGCCTAAAGTGATCTTGAAAACAACCAAGTAAATAATAACCCTGAAATTTGTAACAGAATACAGCAAAGACATTATTTTCTCTGCAACACGGACACTTATTCATTAAAATGCGTGATAAATGCTGAGTTTTAATAAAGGTATATTCAGGAGTCGAAAAAGTGAGTTATTCGGGGCAAAACGATTTCTGCATGTTAATTGACCCATTTATTGATTGAATTTCAAGATGACACGCACAAAAAGTGAAAGGAGGCACATTATTCCCGACCGTGCATCACACAACACAAGTCGAACCCATTAATTTTACGTGAGGACAAAAGCAAGGTGAGACGGGTCAACCTGGTCAATTTGTAGTTTTCCACATTTTCTGAAAGAGATACTTTTCTACATTTTTCTTGAGTTTGGGGTCATACATTTAACCGAAGATGGGTTTTCAGCAATTGTATTTTCTAATACACTTTTTTTTTTAGTAGAGAAGTGTGATCAAATTTTTCTAATAATTTTTGAAAAGATAATGCTACTGCTTTGAAAGTTAAATTGTATTATGGACAAAATGTGTTAAGACAGCATGCTCAATTCACTTTAATCCGATAACCCCTTCATTGTTGTTATTACAGTGGTTTGCATCAGGTTTTTCGTTTTGTTTGTTTGTTCTTTTGTTTTTTGTTTTTTGTCCCATCCATGGCCCAGAAAGCACTGCTGAGTAATAATTATGCGCTTCAATAGACCCTGTACTTCAAAGCCTCTTTTCTCAGGTCAAGCTTCTCCAGAGTGTGTTCTTTCTTTCCAAAATAGGTTATAGGAGAATCCATTTGAATTGAGTTCTATATTACTTTGAAGGTCACAGTCTTCCCGGTCTGAATCTGCCCTTAACTAAAAATCTAAGTCTGGCGACTTTTTGTTGGTTTTTGAAACGCATGATAACATTTTGTAAAAGAAAAACATATACTAAAGATGCTGTCATCAGTCTTAGCAAAAGGCTATACAAAGAGTTAAGTAACAGAGGATTTACAATGACATCAGAGGCTAAAAACGAAAAGCGTTCATAGTCCAAAGTACCATACCATACATGATGATGCCCGGGCGCATGCTACAGAGAGAAACTGACCCTCCAGGTAGGGGCAGTTAAGACTGAAACTTGAAAGACTTGGCATAGTGAAAACCCATTGGGCCAAGTCACTTCCCATCGGAGACTGAGGTTGAGAACCGCCTTGCCAGCTTTCAAAATTCAACGTCAGGGTCTCTATCTGTGAAAAAAAAAAAACAAAAACAAATAAGGAACATCAAGCAAAGGCCAATACGATAATCAACATCATAAAATGCATAATCATGTGAATGTCACCTCAATATTCATTATCGATGCAAAAAACTGGAACACAGCCTCGTAATTCATTTCTGATGTAAAGGAGATAGAAGACTGATCATATTCAGCATTTAATGATGCATGTAGTACAATAATCTCCTTTGAAACAAACCTTTCATGGCTCATTTTTGCCTCATACAATTTGCAGACCTTAATGTTGGCCAAAATAGCTTAACAAACAATGGTACCCGGCAAGCGATTGAACTTGACATGCAAAGAGATAAGTAGTAAACAAAATTTTACTTGTGAAATGGTATACATAAAATATACATGTATGTATATACTTTTTATACATACGTTTATGTATGTACATTTTCATCACGCGTGCGTTTGGGAACCTTCAATACCCCAGTTTGAGTGAAAGCATTGTTCTTTTTAAACCCCCTTTTCTTTCCTGCTAAGGTCTAAAGTAACTGAAGTAAGCAGTAACTGACATTTTTAATGAATTCTACTTGAATTTCTCCAAAAATGAATAGTTTACCAAATACTCTTTAATGTCAGAATGATGATAGTGAAAGTGACCAAATTGCACTTTTTTTCACTTTTTGCAAAAAGCAGTAACTACATCACGTTGATTCAACTTTGCAAGTTTCCCCACGGAAGAAAGCAGTAACTTGAATTATCACTGAAGGTGATTAATACCCCCGCCCCTATGTGTCGCTTAATAGTATGTGATGTTATGAGGGCAATCACGTTAATACCAAGTTTGTGCACTTGTCGAATTGGAAACAGAATAATTTTAGTTTACTGTACAATTACAGAGTTGACACTGAGTTCCACAATGTTTAGGTAAAAAGTGTGGTTACCATGGCAATGCATTGTCTTATACAAACACAAGGGACATATTGCATTTGCTACCTACACTTAAAGACCATCATGCACACCAAATTTGACCTTCATAGCTTGAATGGTCTTTTTTTGATACAAAAAAGAGTGGTTACCATGGCAACAAATTTTCCTTATACTACCACATTGGTGTCTTGCAAAACTACACTTCTAGATCATAATACGTACTAAAATTGACTTTAAAGGGACTGTACAGTACTGGTTGAGGTAGGGATTCATGTTTTGAACATTCCTAAGTGAGATAATGAAAAGCCTCTTATGAAATATGCAAGAGCATGTAAATTTAAGAAGGATTCAACATTTATTTGATGAAAATTGGTTTTCAAATGGCTGAGATATCCAAAAAAGTGCTAATAATAAAAGGCGACATGCCCCAACTTTATTAGTATCTCTTTGTTTCACTTTGTTTTTGGATATCTCAGCCATTTCAAAACCGATTTTCATCGAATAAACTTTTGATACCCCTTAGAACTGCATGCTCTTTGACATTTCATAGAGTGGTTTCTGAATATCTCACAAAACGTTAAAAGCTAAATCTTCACCTCGACCAGAAATGTACACACCCTTTAATTGCTTGAATGATGGAAAAGTTATTTGATCTGCAAGGTTTCGTTAAAATTGTGGTTACCATGGGAACGGTTTGTGTGACACACACAAAAATTATATGTTCCACATCTATACCTCAGGGCCATAATGCCTACCAAATTCGGTTTCAATTGCTTGAAAACTGTGGAAGAAGTTCACTCCACAGGATTTAAAGAGAAAAATCTAGTTACCATGGCAACGCATTGTCCGATACAAATACTAAGGAAATTTTGCAAAACATCACTTAAAGAGCATAATACACACCAAATTTAAGTTTCATAGATTAAAAGGTTCAATTTGATACAAAAATGAGTAGTTACCATGGCAACACATTTTTCTTATATTAACACATTAGTGTCTTGCATAACTACACCTCCCGATCATCATACATACTATATTTGTGACCGTGCACCTCAAAACGAACACAAAGTCGCACACACTGATTTTGCGTGAGGACTGAAAATAAGGGAAATGGGTCAACCTAGCCGAACTTGACTTTTTCATATTTTCTGAAAGAGCCGGTCTTCTTTTACATTATGCTAAGATTCGGTATCATAAAACGGGCAGGAAAGTGTGTGTGTTTTTTAGCAGTTTATCTCGAACATTATTAGTAGAATAGTGTGATTAGGTGTGTCTTTAGAAGCCCTTTTTCATTTCTGAAAAACCTTGTCCACACTCTTCACTTTCAACTCTAATAACTTTTAAAAAGATAGTGCTACTGCTTTGAAAGTTGGCATTAATTATGGACAGAATGTGTTAATGAGGCATGCTTAATTTCAATTTAATCTGATAATCCCTTCATTGTTGTTACTCTGGTGGTTTACTTCCTGTTTTTTGTCCCATTCATCGCATAGCCAGCACGGTTTGGTAAAGATTAAGCGCTTGAATAGACACTGTACTTCAGTGCCTCTTTTCTCAGTTCACACTTTTCCTGAGTTTGTGCTTTCTTTCCAATATTTAGATAGGTTAGGAGAGTCCATTTGATTTGAGTTATACATCATTTTAAAGCTTAAAGTCTGCTCTTTCAGAATATGGTCTTAACTAAAAATTCATGTCTGGCGACTTTTTGTTTGTTTTGAGGTGCAGGGTCACATTTGACCTGAATTGCTTGAATGATGTGGAAGTAATTCAATCCACAAGGTTTTGGTAAAATTACGGTTACCATGGCAACGCTTTGTCCGACATACACAAACAAATATGTGTTTAACATCTATGCTTCAAAGCCATAATGCCTACCATATTTGATTTCAATTACGGAAGTTGTTTACTCAACAAGATTTTGAAGACAACATGCGGCTACCATGGCAACGCTTTGTCAAGTAAAAACACGAAGAGTGTCTTGCATAACTACACCTATAGATCACCATAGATACCAATTTTGAAATTGATTGCTTAAATACTATGGAAGTCATTCAATCCATAAAGTATTGGTAAAATTATGGTAACCATGGCAACGCTTTGTCCGACACACACAAAAATTGTGTTTCACACCTATACCTCGATCATCATGCCTACCAAATTTTATTTCAATTGCTTCTAAACTGTGGAAGTTGTTCACTCCACAAGATTTCGAAGAAAACATGCGGTTACCATGGCAACGCTTTGTCAAGTACAAACACAAAGAGTGTCTTGCATAACTACACCTATAGATCATCATAGATACCAATTTTAAAATTGATTGCTTAAATACTATGGAAGGTATTCAATCCATAAGGTTTTGGTAAAATTATGGTTACCATGGCAACATTTTGTCCGACACACACACAAAAAAACATGTCCTGCACATCTATACCTCAATATCATCATGCCTACCAAATTTGATTTCAATTGCTTCAAAACTGTGGAAATTGTTTACTCCACAAGATTTTGAAGAAAACATGCGGTTACCACGGCAACGCTTTGTCAAGTACAAACACAAAGAATGTCTTGCATGACTACACCTATAGATCATCATAGAATCCAATTTTGAAATTGATTGCTTAAATACTATGAAATTTATTCAATCCATAAGGTTTTGGTAAAATTATGGTTACCATGGCAACACTTTGTCCGACACACAAAAAACTATGTGTTTCACATCTATGCCTCAAGGCCATAATGCCTACCAAATTTGATTTCAATTGCTTCAAAACTGTGGAAATTGTTTACTCCACAAGATTTTGAAGAAAACATGCGGTTACCATGGCAACGCTTTGTCAAGTACAATCACAAATAGCGTCTTGCATAACTACACCTATAGATCATTATAGATTCCAATTTTGAAATTGATTGCCTAAATACTATGGAAGTTATTCAATCCACAAGGCACAGAGAATGGAATTGCAATGCACTCCCGTTATACCGGATTCCTCTGGAGGAGTTTTTTTTTTTTTTTTTTTTTTACTTTTTTATTCATCGAAATATCGACATAAGCGAACAAACAATAACGCAGTATACAATTATTGTCTCATGAAAACACGCAAATCCTCCGTTTATCATGACATGGTGGGTTTTTTTAATATCCATCAATGAAAAGCAATTTTAATGTGCAACTCTGTCCCAGGTGTTTTCTTTTTTATTTGACATTTAGAAGACAGACAGATCGTCAAGTTGTTTGTGCTTGTGTGCTTACTTTGACAACGCATGTTAAAAAAGTGATGATTTTGTAATAGGCTTAGGGTCGCTTTTTGATACGTTCACTCTTCCAATGGTTCGTTACTCCGAATGTCCAAAGGTTTGTTATTCCAAAAAGGAAAAGAAAGAAGGCTTGTACTTATTTCAGGAGGTTTCTTATTAAAATTGTTCTTATTCTGAAAGTTTGTTAAACCAAAAATTAAATATTAAGATTCACTATTCTTTAGGTCCGCTCTTCTAAAAGTGGAATGCGCCTGATATTCGTCTAGGTGAAAACGATTACTATCAGGTTTTGGAATCTGGAGGATTTGGTTGTTAATTTGGATAAACGAACCTGATATTTCATGTTCCAATTAACTAATCTTTCGACAAACCTTCGGAGATTTCTATCATTTACCCAAGAAAAAAAGCTTCATGATTGTCATGATTATACGAACCTTAATCAATTTTCGGATTAAAAACCGTATGAATATAAACAAGCCTCCGAAATGACGCGCTACGAAGTGCTATGTGGACTAATTGTGTCTTGTTTTGACGAAACTTCGGAGTATCGAACCTTATATCATGTCTGACTAATATGATAGCACACATTCTCCTTGGTAACCGTGTGTAACACAAGGAGCAACGCAGAGGGATTTCTTCCTATACACATTGAAACGTATTCGTTTGCCCTCCCCAGCTAATCTTTGTATTACGATAACGGATCACATTTCCTTTGTTTTTCTATATCGATTATTTGTCATATTTAGCTGTAACCATGTTCGTTATAAGCGCATTTTGCATTGTAGAATTTAGAAGACAAATTTAGGGCCTGAATCTTTACTTCGTGATAACGAAATTCTGATAAATATATTAGTTCTCAAGGATGGAGTACGTCACTGAGATTATACGTACGTTTATACGTTTGTTTATGAGATATTGAAAACGTGTTTTCTTTGATACCTGCGCATGGGAAAATTAGCAAGCTTTTATAATTGAGAATTAGTAATGTTTCTTTAGGATTATGCAGAGGAGTTTGTTTTCGGCATGAAATTGCTGTTTGTTGTGAATAGAATGCGTTTCCAACTCAAGAGAAGTGCATTGTTCAATATCTTGTTTGTTCCCAACGTCCTTGAGCTATATACGCACCTCCGTGATGAAAATTATGCTATGTTTGTTGGGTTATAGAGACTGCCAACTCTCTAAAAAAAGAATCGAGTGAATATTCACTCTTGAATGATCACTCGAGGATTTTGGTGTGATCCCTGAGGTCACTCTAAAACGAGTGAAAATGAACATTTTCACTCAAAATTCAATCAAATTACAATCTAAATTCATTCTTTTTGTATTCACTCCTTCAAGTGTGAATATTTTCACTCGATTTTTTTAGAGAGTAGATCTAATACATCTTAAAAAGTATTTTGTTATTTGGGAGTAATGATTTAAGTCAGTGGTTGTGAAATAAGAGGTCGAAATATTGAGAATCTGTAAAATGCGCGTACAGTCTGTAAATTGGAGAAAATTTTTAGCGGAAGAGTAATATTTCAACAGAAATGACGAATTTGGTTAAATCATCAGTTGTCTACCATTACGTACAGGTTAAGAGTACAAGTTTGATATCCTGTCACGACATACACATAGTCATGTTCCTTAAGATATATCGTTACGATTTTGAACTGAATGGGATCGTTGCAAGCTATGTTAAATGGTATTCAAATGTATGTGCAGTACTATTCCTTTTCGCTGCTGTTTTCGTTCGCTGCTCTGGACATGGTAAACTTTTGCGATGAGTAAAAACTTGTTCCTCTGGGAAAATCCTGGTATAATCGGTTTCTACTCGATGCTATTAAAGCTTGCATTTTACTCTTTCAGGTGAGATAGATGGTTTGGAGAATTTCTTTTTTTTATTCTGCGATGTTTTGGCTCAATTGTACATCGTTCAAAATTCTGACCCATATCTATGTCGTATTTTATCGGCCCGAACCTGCAGAAGAACAAGCTACGGACTGAAACAAGTAGCCGTGCTTAACTCTTTATGTGCCACGTTTGCACCTCCGACTCAGTCGACGGTGTGCCAACTTCGCATATTCTGCTCAACAAACAAAGCCGCCAAGACCGATCGATAAACCGCTAATTGCTGCTAATCCCGCGGCACAATGAAAGCGTTTCTCGCGCTTTTGTTCCTCTCATATACGGCTTGAATTCTATGAAGTGATCGACTATGAAGCGATGTTCCCAACTAGATTTGCTCGTACATTCTAAGTTTCTGTCACGGTTTAATGTGCAAAAGTCATGCCTTTACAGTAATGTAGCAACTGGTCATTCAAAAGAAAAATATAAAATAGAGTCGTCATACAATTTATATCAAAACAAAGCTTGGCATTCCTCTTTAACTTTGCCTCCATTATGCCCATCTTAACAGAAATCTGTAGAAGTTATACAAATTGGAAAACAGAATTCTTTCTCAAAGCATGACTACCTTCGTGTCTCAGAATAACGTGGCACACAGGGGGGTTTCACCATGGCACATAAAGAGTTAAATAAATGACTAAAATTAAATGAAATGGAATACGTAGGAAGTGTTGAGATGATCTTCGGAACACTCTAAACCTGTAGAGAGTTAGAGAGTGTTAATCAATGTTTTCCACATTAAGTGAAACCGTAGTTGAGTGCAGAACGGATAAATAGGGCTTCGAGGTTAAATAGCATTCGTGCCCATTCGGGACAACACCAGCGTTGCTTCTTCCTCGGGGCGAACAACATTCGAAGGCATTCTCGAGGACAAAGAACAACCAGAGCGCACATGCAGAGGCGAGTAGTTTAGGCAAGAACGTATATTTGTAACTTGACCAAAACGAGCAGATTCTTCCATAGGAGATTTATACAATTTCTTCATCCAATTTATTTTTAGTAATGTTATTATTTTCCCTTCCTTTGTTCCGTTCACTGTGATTTTTGTTTCAAATGTGACTGTGCATCACAAAACGAACACAAAGTCGCACACACTGATTTTGCGTGAGGACTGAAAATAAGTGAAATAGGTCAACTTAGCCGATCTTCACATTTTCATATTTTCTGAAAGAGCAAGTCTTCTTTTACATTATGTTAAAATTTGGAATCATAAAACGGGCAGAAAAGTGTGTTTTTTAGCAGATTATATTTTTTATCTGAACATTTTTGTGGGAGAATAGTGTGATTAGGTGTGTCTTAAGAGTCCCTTTTTCATGTCTGAAAAACCATGTACACACTCTTAACGTCCGACTCTAACAACTTTTAAAAGGATAGGCCTACTGCTTTGAAAATTGGCATTACTTATTGACAGAATGTGACAATGAGGCATGCTTAATTTCAGTTTAATCTAATAATCCCTTCATTGTTGTTACTGGGGTGGTTTACTTCCTGTATTCTGTCCCATTCATCGCACAGCCAGCATGGTTGGGTAAAGATTTAGCACTTGAATAGACACTGTACTTCATCAGAGCCTTGTTTCTCAGTTCACACTTTTCCTGAGTCTGTGCTTTCTTTCCTATATTTAGATAGGTTAGGAGAGTCCATTTGTTTCGAGTTATACATCATTTTAAAGCTAAACATCTGCTCTTGCAGAATATGGTCTTACCTAAAAATTCATGTCAGGCGACTTTTTTCTGGTGCAGGTCACATATGGTAATTTTTTCTGAGTATTGCTTGTGTTTGTTTTATAGTGCAGGGTCACATATCGAGTCAAGTTTAAGTCATTTTCGTTTAACCAGTATGACAAGAGGCAACCAAAGTGATATTAACACAAAGACTGTCTTACAACGTATTGTCTGTCATTATTATGATTATGATGATGATAATAATGATGATAATTAGGTGATCCTAGTATCCTCTCGAATCACCTTCTGTATATGTACGGATTCTTTAACATTCTTCTTAATTTCTTCCCAAATGTTGTGCAGAGGTTTACTCAGAAAGTTCTTTTTATACCATAAATGTATCATGTCTCAAAATACGACAGATCTAATAAAATCATTGTGATCAGTCGACCATGACATCACTATGACGTCATTATATGAAAACACATTTTTGATTTGATTTTTGATTTTATTGTTCCACATTTCAAAACATCAAACATGATACGATCGATTGAACATAAGATTGAACATAGCGTCGTAAATTACAAAAAATACAAGAGAAGACAATTTAACAAACATGAAATGTGGGGACCTACTAAAAAGCAAAGCTTGTAATGTATAGGTCCCTGTATATATGAAAGTGTTGGTCTTCTTAAACAACCTAGAAACGAAAACTATGAAAGGAAGGAAAGGGACGTAAAAGAAAAGAGAGCAAAAAGAGCAAAAGAAAGGAATAAAATATACGAAAGCATAGCGAAATACAAAGTAGCCACCTGTAACGCGTTAACAAGACTCCTTGTCACTCGAGCAACACAGTTACGTAACTGTAAGAATGCGCAAAAACGCACATGATACATAATGATTCATTAATTCAGGAATAACCTTGACATATATGACTCAGTAAAAAAAAAAAAAGGCAACCATGGAATACATATGATAAACAACGAATCTCATAAAGAAGAGGGAGTTCAAATAAAATTGCATGTTGTATTATTAGATATAAGCCTGCACAAGGGATTTTTTTAGTTTACGTTTAAAACAGTTCAATGACAACGATTCAATAATGTCGGAGTCAAGGCTATTCCAGAATGTTGGACCTGTATGTACTATTGTTTTAAGAGCAAATGCAGTTCTCACGGGAGAAAAGTGAAATTAATTTTCCTGTCTTGTAGGGTAGGAATGTATAACTTTATTTTTTACAAACATGGGAGTGAAAGCATAAGGTAATTCGTCTTTAGTTAACTGGTACATAAATATCCCAAGGGAGTAAGAATATATATCAAAAATCTTTAAGAGGTTATTACTTTTGAACAGAGGGCTTGTCAGTGCTAAATAATTGGTACAATTGATAATCCTTACAGCTCGCTTTTGTATTCTAAAGATAGACTCCAGGCGTATTTTGGAACAATTCCCCCAGGCCAGTATGCTATAATGAAGATACGGCAATAACAAAGTCGAATATAAGGTACGTAATATATATGTGGGGAAAACATGCTTAAGCTTCTGTATAACACCCAAATTTCTTGATAATAACTTACATAAATGATTTGTTTGTTCCTGCCAAGATGATTTACAATCAATTAAAAGACCAAGAAATTTAACTGAATTTGTCTGTTGTAAGTTTACTCCTGTGATTGAAATTGAGCCAGGTAAACAAGTGATTGTATTACTAAACACCATAAAATTAGTTTTGTTTAGATTTAGAGATAGTTTGTTACTTTGAATCCAATCATTGACGTGATTCAACTCAGAGTTAAGCATATCAAGTAACTCAGTAGGATTTTTGTGCGTCAAAAAAAGACTTGAATCGTCCGCAAACAAGAGGAAAGAAAGGAGTGCTGACGACCTGGGCAAATCATTTATGTACACAATAAAAAGAAGTGGTCCCAAAAGGGAGCCTTGTGGAACACCACACGTTATATTTGCTGTGCTTGAATCAGAATCATTAATGTGTACAAATTGTGATCGATTTGTGAGGTAATCTCTGAACCACTCCAAGGCGCTGCCACGAATCCCGTAATGAGACAGTTTGTACAGTAATATTTCATGATCAATTGTGTCGAACGCCTTGGAGTGGTCCAGAAAAACTCCAACAGTGTGAGATTTAGCTTCGATAGCTTGAACAACTTTATCTATTTACAACAAAACAGCGTGAGTAGTCGAATGTTTTTTGCGAAAACCAAATTGAGTGTCTACTAAGATATCATGGTCATTTAAAAACTTGATAGTTCGGGAGTAGACAACTTTTTCAAGTACATTGGAGAATGATGATAAAAGAGATATAGGTCTATAATTGCCCAGGTCGTCCTGTCTGCCTTTCTTAAAAACAGGAATAATCTTGGCAACTTTCATTTTACTAGGAAAAACACCAGTCATTAAAGACAAATTGAATACATGGGTCAAAGGTGCGGCTACTTCATAAATGATTTGTTTAAGAAGAAACATTGAAATACCATCATAGCCTGAGCTTTGTTTAGCTTTAAAATTATTTACAATATCAATGACATCCAATGCATCTACGGGCGTGAAAAATATAGAACTAGGATTGGGATTCAGAAGAAATGAATGAAATGTTTTTTTTTTCCGTTAAAGGAATATTTCTGGCCAAATTTGACCCAATATTTACAAAATACGTGTTGAATGCTTCAGCAATACCACGGGAGTCATCAATTATCGTTCCATTTTGTATTATTTTATCAATTCCCAGTTTCTTTCCATCATTCTTTTTTAATACATCATTTATAACTTTCCAAGTAGACTTGATATCATTTTTATGGATTTGAAATTGTGCAGAAAAACAATCTTTTTTTGCTTTACGTAGCACAGAAGTCAAAGTATTTCGGTAAGCTGAGTATTTAAGTTTTGCTTCTTCTGTACCACTAGACTTATATCTATAAAATAAATTGTTTTTACGATTTATAGATCTCAACATTGATTTGGTGATCCAAGGACTTCTTGGGATTTTTTTATAATTCAATTTGATCGATGAAACTGGGAAATGAGCATCATATAAACGCAAAACAATTTCATTGAATATATCAAACGCTATATCAGCGTCATTCATATTATAAACAGCAGACCAGTCGGTATGATCAAGACTCATTTTAAAACTTTCTAAACGTTGTTGTGACATTACTCGAAATCCCTTTTTATTATAATTTGTTTTACCTTTTTCAAAAATATCGTGTAACGTCACAAATATAGGGAAGTGATCCGATATATCAGAAACAATGATTCCTTGATCAGCAACGTGAGATAAATTTGTAAATATGTTGTCAATTAGTGACGAAGTTGTATCAGAAACCCTTGTTGGTTTCGTGATACAAGGTATAAATGAATTTTCGTTCATATCTCATTAATGGAATGGAATGACTCAACGAAATTTACGTCTCATATAGTTCAAGTCAAGTTCTTATACTCATATTCTCAAAATTCATGTTTACACTTAAAGGGGATGGCTAGTAACTGATCAGTGGGAATATGTGGGAATGCTGGGGGATGATTGTCCCAATCCTTGTGGGATTCATTTAAGAGTACATGATATTTCTATTGTTGTGTGAAAATTATTTGCTCCAGAATAGTCTCATATTCAAGTAACTTGCAGTTTAATGTCTCCAGGTTAGCATGCCTGTACAGTGACGGGACGATCGTTGACAATCAACTGCACATTACTTGAACATAAGACCATTCTAAAGCAAATAATTTTCACACAACATTATAAATATGATGTACTCTTTTGTACGTGCGATGAAAGATTGACATGCTCCAATCGAGCTCATTTTTTGTTTCACACATTTTTGATCATTTGAAGCATTTTTCCAAAAAAAAATGAAGAAAAAATGGACGGACGCGTACGCGCGCGTATATACTCACACACAGCTCATATTGAATAGAAATCTCCCTTTTTTCCACACGAATCGTATGTCTGAAATGCCAAGGAATATTTTACCAAGTTTCAAGTCAATTTGGCTCAATGTGACGTCATACGGACCCGTCAAATCTGAAATTCCGCGCGCGCGTCAATGGCGATATACAGTGCAATTATGCCAACAACAAAAAAAAAATTAAATCCGATTTTACTCGTCAGGATGGCCGGTGACCCCCATTTTCTTTACATATTCTGAAAGCTGATGAGTTGTACATAATATTATCATTTAATAGGTTGGCGATGCTGCAAAATAATTAAACGATATCACATTTCTTAACAAAATAAAAAAAAGTACATTTTCAAAATGACTTCATCAAATTCCAAGTTCACTCGAATGTATCTCATTTTTAATTTGCCGATTTCCCCCCAGATTTCAGTATATTTTAGCTTGTTAAATGCTCTTTCATAATTGTGTACCAATTTTGATTGGATGACGGCATTACCTCGTAAAAATGGATTGAAAGTAACCTTTTCAAATTTGACCACTTTATGTGTTATCTCTATGGGAGTGCAGTTTTTTTTTTTTCTGGAAATGAAAATTGACACGACTATCTTTTTAGGAGCATTCGTTCTATCCTTCGATGAATTTCTCCTAAATTTTAATACGCTGTAGCTGAGACTTTGGGCTATCGTAATTAACCCTCCATTTTTTTTTTCATATGACGTCGGAATCACGTCGAAAAAAAATGCTTAAGATTGGCACTTGGCTTCGATGTAGCGTCATTTTGTTTAATACACAGAGTCTACGAGGGATGAAATAGGTCAGTGCATAAAGCATCCGACTTTTAATCCTAAGGTCCCAGGTTCGAGGCTCACCCCTGCTTTTTTTTAAACACTTTTTATGTTTTTTTCTTTAGTTAGTGTTAATCTCCTTTCCTAACTGTATGTTTTTTTCTGATTTTGTTTATGCTTTTCCTTCAAATTTCTATACAAGAACTTAACTGTTTCTTTATTTTCTTTTTTCTTCCACTTTCTGTGCAAAAGATCAACAGCAACAATGGCTGCCAACCCCATATTTTGCACATGTTTAGTTCATGTCACGAACGTCATTTCATGAAATAACAACTACTTCATCCGACACCATCTTGGGTAGGTTTATTAGGGTCAAATATCAAGTGTTTAATCCTGTATCTTGGTAAATACACGTCCCATCTTTCCCACATTTCGCACACGTAAGGAACATGTTGCAAGAAACAGTTGACAAAATAACAAACCAGTGTTGTACATCCTGTTTTTTCTTCTTTTTTTGTCCCATTCATCACACAGCTAGCACGGTTTGGTGAAGATTAAACACTTGAATAGACAGATAGACCCTGTACTTCAGAGCCTCTTTTCTCGGTTCGCACTTTTCCAGAGTGAGCGCTTTCTTTCCAATATTTACATAGGTTAGGAGTGTCCATTTGAATTGAGTTATACATCATTTTAAAGCTTAGAATCCGCCCTTTTAGAATCTGTCCTTAACTAGAAATCTATGTCTGGTGACTTTTTATTTCTGTTGTGGTGCAGGGTCACAAATATGCTTTATTTTGTAATCGTCATATTTTGCACACACATGGTCCTCGATAGATGGATCATTTTGTGACCGTGCATCACAAAACGAACAAAAAGTCGCTCACAGTGATATTATGTGAGGACTTAAAATAGGTGAAATGGGTCAACCTAACCAAACTTGAGTTGTTCATATTTTCTGAAAGGGCAAGTCTTTTTCTATATCATGTTAAAGCTTGCGATCATAAAACGAACAGGAACTTGAGTTTTTAGCAGTTTTCTTTTTCGAACACTAATCGGTGTAATAGTGTGATTAATTGTTTCTCAGAGAAGCCTCTTCCCATTCTCAAAACCCTGTCCATACACTTCACTTTCTACTCTAATAGATTGGGAAAGACTAATGCTACTGCACTGAAAGTTGGCATTAATCATGTTAATGTGCTAATATGCTAATGGAGCATGCTCAATTTCAGCTTAATCTGACAATCCCTTCATTGTTGTTGCTCCAGTCTTCAACATTCTTTTTTTTTGTTCCATTCATCCCACAGCTATAGCATAGCTTGGTAAAGATTAAGCGCTTGAATACACTCTGCATGTACTTCAGAGCCTGTTTTCTCAGTTTACACTGTCGAGAGTGTGTCGTTTCTTTCCAGTATTTAGATATTTATCCTTCAGTGAATTTCCCTCAGATTTTAATATATTATAGATGAAACTTTGGGCTATTGTTCATGTCATCCATTTTCTTATTGGAAGTCGGGATTACGTTCAAACACCTGGTTGAAACTGACGTTTAGCTTCCATGTCGGGCGATTTCTTTCTTTTTGTGACTTTCTCTGCAATAGCTCAAGAAAAACACGCCCTTTTACCCCCCCCCCCCACACACATTTTGCACATGTTTAGTCCATGAAAAGTACATCTTTTCATTAATAACAACTACCTCACCATACACTGTCTTTTCTAGGTAAATTACGGTCAAAGGTCATAACATTTATTTCCGAATATATTGGAACACATAATTTGTCTGTTTTGAGAAATTCCAAGCCTAGTTATCATTTTACTATTTTATAATAGTAATTATAATCATTACTAGTAGTAGAAGTAGCAATAGTACTAAATCAGTAATAAAAAAAATATTGTAGTAACAACCCATAGTTAGACTGATTGCTATAATAACTGATTATGAAACTAGCGTTATAAAGTCTTACCTGGCAATTCGATGCATCATTACTCATGATCATGTAGAAGGCGGGGTGTAATTGTGTATTTTGCAAAGTAACGTTGCGCAGTACAGAGCTGGAACACATACCTTCCGCCAGATAACGTGACACAGTTTTTCCGCAACTCACATCATTGATACGTAACGTTTCCTAAAAAAAAACAAACAAAAAACAAACAAAAAACAAAAACGATGGACTGATATAGTAATAAGTAGTACCTATAAAGAAGAGTGATGGAAAAAAAAATGTATTTTATGGGTAGACAATTAAGGGGGGGGGGGAGACCAAACAGACACATATAGGAGGTCAGATCAGCCTTGACTGTAAAGAAACATCCATGCTAATTTAATCACTGTAAAATATCCCACCCTGTTGGAAAGAACGCAGTGTCCCGAACATTGTGAAGCGCAGTGTGGACTATCTTCGCACTGTGGGTTTGAGCGATTTTGTTATTGTGTTTGTACATTTTGGCACATATTATTCATTAGATAATCACTAACCATAGTCTAAAACAGAAAATTGATATAATATGCCCCCCCCCCAAAAAAAAAAACAAAACAAAACAAAACAAAAACAAAACAAAACAAAACAAAACAAAACAAACAAACAAACAAAAACGTGGGACACTGTTCTTTCCAGGGGAAATATCAAGTAAGTGTGACAACTCGCTTTGATAGCGTTATCAGAACAATCCTGTTCAAACTGGCATGTTCACTATCTAACCGATGTCATTTTGGCAACTTTGGAATATGTCAGATCGCACACACACACACACACACACATACACTCACACTCACATAACACAACAAACAATGGACTAGAATTTCAATGTCATTCTGCATAATTGTTTTGAAATTGAAATCAAAGGCTTATCACTCACCGCTTGATTACAATTCCCCATGAACACAATGCCTGCCTTTGTATGTTCCGACATATCAGATGATAGTTTGAAATCATCCCATTGTTTTCCCACTGCTCTGGCTGCCTCCTCTGTATGACATTCAAAGGCAACATCAAGGCAGAAATTCTTGTCGCCTTTCTTTATTAAGCCGTCCATGATATCGAGGCCTAGTTCTGTCTTGGCAGCCGAGGCAAAGTAAAGTAGGTAGCGGAACTCTTCAAATTGACTGAGAAGCTTCTTTTTCACTTTGATGTACTTACGATGATTTTTTGCGAATAAAGTAGCAAGATGTACACTTGCGATATATTCTTGGAACAGTTTATGGGGAAACGAAACTGTTGACCTAAGAAAGGATGATGGAACATCGGCATCGCGCACGCTCTTCCTGTCGATATCTTTTTCTATTGTCAAAACACCCACTTTGCAGCATCTTTGCATGGCATCATGACACTTCCTAAATTGTTTTTCAGGAAATGAAAGCTTTTTTTCTAATATACCATCCAGTGCTGTAACACTAATGTCTTGAATTGCTCTACTAGCTTCCTGAAAAGTTTTATCGATGTTGTTTTGATTCTCTAGATTTTCACAAAATTTTGACACGTAATGTTCTTTCAAAGATGTTATCATTTCACGGAAAATTTCCGAAAAGGTTTGTAGTTTTTGCAATTCCTTTCGTCTCTCTTCACTGACGTCGTTCCACATAAGGCAAAGCATCGCACAGAAGATAGGGAATGGAGCCATGTTGTTTCGGAGGACATCATTTTCATGCATGAAATTTAGCAAGGTCTCTGCAAGAGCGCCCTTATCTCTTATTCGAAAGTACTTTCTGACGTAATCACTTAGATTTTCGTTGTTAAATCCTTCGACGCTAACAAAAGTGTAAGCCATGGCAACAGTCTTGTACATCCTAAACTCATCTGTTCTCCATGGTCTTGAGGTCACAATCACCTTGCATGACTCATATTGCTCTAATCCCAGAATGCGAATGACCTCACTCCTGCTATTCCCTTCTATTTTCCCGCTGAACTCGTCAAAACCATCAAATATGAGGAGTACCTTATTTAGATTTGTTGAAATGTAGGCATCTATCTGGGTCGCTTTTACTTCATTTGAGTCAGAAAGATATCTTTTCACAATGCCACCAATAGTTTTGTCAACAGTAACATCTCGGAGAGGAATTACGATCACCATGTCCAGATCCTGGAGAATCCTTCCCTGGCACCAGTCCCAGGCTATTTTTGCGCAAAGTGTTGTTTTGCCGACGCCTCCCTCACCCTGGATCAAAAGGTGCTTCGAATGATTTCCAATGTCATCATCGGTCAAAAGGTGCTTCGAATGATTTCCAATGTCATCATCGGTCAAAAGATCCTCGTACGTTATTGGTATTTTACGCACGTTACTTCTATCGATTAGACTCAAATTTGTGTAAATTTCATCTAAATTAACACGTTCCATAAAGTTGAGTGGATTCACCGTGACCTGGCGTCGTGTCTTTCCATAATACACCTTCAAGTCATGTTTGCATTGCCGTACTTGTTCATCTGTGAGCGAATTGCCAGTTAATGACTCTAGAAAATGAAACAAACAGTCAAAGACAAAAGATTTCTAGATGATTATGTATATGCATATACTATAATATACATTCATATGTATTTTACGCATATTATGATATATTTAGCTTTATATCTCTGCGTAACTATACATGGATATATATATATATATATATATATATATTAATCCATACATTTGATGTATATATATATATACAGAGATATAAAGTGAAATATATCACAGCATAAAAAGATATGTAAAATTAAAGAATAATTGTTATGATACAAAACTTTACAAAGTCATTTGTGACCCGCGACAACGGTTTCAGGCAAAAGTCGCAAGAGCAGATTTCCTCCTAGGCGGCGTTCAAAGATTTTGACCATTATTTTTGTCCATTTTGGTTTTTTGCAGAAATCGAATCTTTGAAATGTTTTCTACATCTACACTAAATTTCATAGCATAAGACTAAGTTTTTCCTATCGAAAATGGAATTTTAAGCACCCTATGTTGGATCGCACTCGTCAGTTTCGAGCTTCTTTCGAACGCCGCGCCAATATCCCCAGTGTTGCTACGGCGCAGGGTCTCGCATGCGATTGGCTGGTGCGTCGCATACATTTACATAATTCGGCTTTCGGAGACACCAGTTGCAGCGTTTGGGGAATGCTTTGTCCATGCGTGCACGATTACATGCTCCATTGTTCTTGCTATAGTGCTCTTACACACGCTCGCTCTGTAGTGCGTGCTCTTCGTGTAAACTATTCTACCGCAATGTTCGGCAACGGAAGTGAAACAAAAATCATGTGGCATGACATAATCGTGAGAAAAGAAAACTAGACATTCTCAAATTTGTCTACTTGTACATGTAGTAAAAATTATGACAGCAGACCGACTCAATGGAAGGTAGATGAGAGGAAAGGAGCGGTCACATATATTATAACTAACTAACTATATTCAAATACTACACGTCAAGATCGCACCAAACTAACGAGTCGTGTTTGCTTTTTTGTTTGTTTTAATTCAATTAGCACCATCGAACAAAGCAACATATGCATGTCTTAATTGTAACATCAAAACAAACAGAAAGCGTGACCCTTGCCAGCACTTCCAATTTTCTGCCTTCAAAAGGGTCGCCAATGACACTGGAGACAAATCAACCACAATCAAAACGCGATTTGTAAATGTGTGGATTCGCCACCGTTCCTGTCACACGCACACGGTCATCGCATAATGCGCGTGCACCATACACATGTACATGTACACCATACGTGCAATTATCGTATTCGCCATCTTGAAAGACGTACTGTACTGGTAAACAAACCCTAGCGAAACGCATTGTTTTTTGGCTCCGTACGCTGAGCTCCGAGGAAGGTGCCCGGGAAATTTGACTCTCTCAGTGAGCCAATCAGAAAGCGATGTGGTTGCTAGAGGCGGAGCTTAACATCCATTGGCACCATCGTACGGATGGGTGATTCTCCCCTCGCATCGCCGCTCGGACATTGTCTTTGAGAAAGAGGTGAATCTTCAAAGCCTGTTTTCTCGCAATTTTGTCAGGCTAACAACTTAAAAAGTGCATTTTATTTCTCTTCCTATGCCCACTTATGGTGCCGAAGAATGCAAGTGTTTTATATCAATGCAAAGCTTAGGAAATGGGCAATGTGATTCAGTGAAAAAATGAATTTTCAAAATTCCCGACTTTTGCCTGAAACCGTTGTCGCCGGTCACATTTGCGAATGCCTGCAGGATTGCTTACTAAAATGCGATTGGAAAACAGATTTTACTGATCATAATCATTAAACATCCACACACAAAAAAAATCAAATGATAAAATAATTACATGAGATATATGTTTTTGTTTTTGAAAGTTTTTATTTTGAGGGAGGGGGTCCGCAAAGTGTAAAGGAATGGTTTTGGCACTGAGATGGATGGAATTGACTAAGTTTCTGACGTCTGCTGTCATTTCCTTATATATTTATACAAAATGAAATTCTACTTGTGACATTGTTCCTTTTGAAATTGGTATTTGAAAACATATATATATATATATATATATATATATATATATATATGTATAACGCGTTGATAGAAAAAAGAGCAATAGACACAAAAACACTTCGAGCTCACTCCACGTATATTGTACTTCGAGGTCTACTTGACTGAGTCATTCCAGATAGTTCCAAAGTTCACATGCATTCTGTTGCTCAGTTGTGCCATCATTTTAGTAAAGTCCTCTACTAATCAAATCATCTCTTTTTTAAATCTATATCCTATATGTTTGTATATACACACTATATTTCGTGTGTTCTAATATTTTTCACAGTTTTGATTTATGATTTACAATCCTGGACTCACACAACCGCTGGGTGGGATTTAATACTTGTGTATATATTTTTGTTTTTGAATTAATGAGTACGTTTCTTATCTTTATTATTCAATAGCTCAGAATGTGTAATGTGCAATTTGGGTGGCTATTTTTGAATGCTTGTGCCTTGAGAGTTTTAAGGTGAGCCTGTTTTGAGAGTGAGTGTCTGCGTATGTGTATGTGTGTGTGTGTGTCTGTGTGTCTGTGTGTCTGTGTGATCTTAACGCTTAGTAGTGTAACTTTTGCAACGTTTTACTATGGAAATGTACAATTTATAATGATGAGTAAAGCCTGGTAATGTCAACCTTTCATAAGCTGGGGAAACGACCTTGGTGGATATAAACCTGTAAATTGATTTAGTTGTGTCATTTGAAATTCAAGTAAGTAGCCGAAAGTTCTCAATTCCCTTTGAATTTGATTTTTAAAAATGTTGACTTGATATGAAATATAAAAATACGGAACGAGAGAGAGTATTATACAGTGCAATTTACAATGAATGTGGTTGTTGGTCTTCCTGTGTTATTTTTCGTAGACTTGTGAAGCAATTCTTCACTATTTTAATCTTTCTTTAGTTATAATGATATTCTTTGTTATGGCATCTTCGCTGTACAATTTGTATTTTGTAATCGAGAATATAAATCGTCGGACTCTTCACTCATTTGTATATTTTGGATGTCAATAGACCTAATCAATTTCAATAAACAATAATTTAAAACAAAACCTGAGCATTATAGCACGTATTAGGAAAAGTATAGAGAACGAGAGAGAGAGAGAGAGAGAGAGAGAGAGAGAGAGAGAAAGAAATGGCAGTTTTAATTTCATTTGCATGCTCTCCGTTGAAAACAAGTACCGAGTATACTCGGACAAGTGTCTTTAGGAAATGCGTTATTACTGCTTTCATCGTTCTAACATTGCAAGGATGACATTACGGTTAATTCATTGTCTGTCATACTTAGCTCTGTTTCTTCTTCGTCATCAAATCGTTTTGTTTTCAGTGGTCTCCGCCAGCAGGGATTCCAGGCACATCCTGTGCAAAATAATAATTCGGAAATATTAGCGAAGACAAATACAATTATTCGAAATAAAAAGTATTTTAAAACACGTATAGTAATCCTACATACTGCCTATGGGAAACGAAATAGAGTCATGATCAGAAGAAACACGCCCACACACACACACACACACACTCAAACACACACAAAAAACAAACAGATACGAAGACAGTTTCTTTCTCCAGTGCTTTTTTGTTTCTGCCTTCATCCCTGCTTTATACCTGAGAAAGTTTAGTAAACAGTTGTATATAATCTACGAGGGAATTATCATCAAGAAAAATGAATCGCCACTGATCAATATGCGTATATACATACATACATATATACAGGGTTCCGCACTAACTTTTTTCTTTTATCTATTTCAGATTTTCTGTGGCCCGAGAGAAAAATTTGGTGGCCCCCCAAAAACAATTGAAAATATTAAAATTCCTCCTTTTTTTGATAAGTCAAATATTTACGTTTTATCATAGTAAGAATTGGAAGCTGGACATATCTAATCATAAATAAACCTCAACAAACTCGCAACACTCACTCTCAGGCACTCATTCAGTCCTTTTCAACCATCCTTTCAACAAATTTAACTGCTGAATGGGAATATTCATTGACAGGCACATGGGTTGCAACATCTTAACATAAATAAATTACACTTTTCAAAAAAATTGTATGTATGTATGTATATTTGACCCGCTACAACAAAAGGATCCTAAAGTCGCTCATGGCTGAGCCGAGGAAATCGAGTTTGAAGTCACATCACCAAAATTGGTCAAAACAATCGTTTTTCCTGTTTTTGGCATTATTTTGTAGTCTAATGTTTTGCCTATCATCTGGCGAAATTTTGAAGATAAATAATCAAATGAAAGGGAAGATATCAGCGTTTTTCTGGGCCATGATTTTCCGACTTTCAACGTAACAGAAACGTGTCCGAAGATTTGCATTTAGCGCCACAGCTAGACTCCGCCCCTAGCAACGAGGGAGTGGACGTATTAGTCAGTGCGTGGCATCCTGGTTACTGATTGATCGTGCGTAGACCGCTGGCGCTAAGCTTGAATGAACACGGCAGAGGTCGCTAGGAGCATACCTTCTATTTTCAAGCGGTCAAAACTGTCTCGCCTCCCATTGATCATGATAGCGTCGGAAGGAAAACTTTGAAGGCGTTTTTCTCGAAACTCTGATCTCCTCAACAACTGGACATGCGCAAATAAAATCATCGATATCTCCGCAACCGAGTACTTTTATTAGTTGTGCTATGAATGAAATTAAAGTAGAAGAGTAAGGGAAATATGTCATGTTATTTCAGAAAAATTTCCCACCCGACTTTCGAATCATTTTGTTGTAGCGGGTCATATATATATATATATATATATATATATATATATATGTGACCGTGCACCTCAAAACGAACATAAAGTCGCACACATTAATTTTGCGTGAGGACTGAAAATAAGTGAAATGGGTCAACCTAGCCGAACTTGACTTTTTCATATTTTCTGAAAGAACGGGTCTTCTTTTACATTATGCTAAAATTTGGTATCATAAAACGGGCAGAAAAGTGTGTTTTTTAGCAGTTTATCTCGAACATTTTTGGTAGAATAGTGTGATTAGGTGTGTCTTTAGAATCCCTTTTTCATTTCTGAAAAACCTTGTCCACACTCTTCACTTTCAACTCTGAAAACTTTTGAACAAACAGTGCTACTGCTTTGAAAGTTGGCATTAATTATGAACAGTATGTGTTAATGAGGCATACTTAATTTCACTTTAATCTAATAATCCCTTCATTGTTGCTACTCTGGTGGTTTACTTCCTGTTTTTTTGTCCCATTCATCGCACAGCCAGCCCGGTTTGGTAAAGATTAAGCGCTTGAATAGACACTGTACTTCAGAGCCTCTTTTCTCAGTTCACACTTTTCCTGAGTTTGTGCTTTCTTTCCAATATTTAGATAGGTTAGGAGAGTCCATTTGATTTGAGTTATACATCATTTTAAAGCATAAAGTCTGCCATTTTAGAATATGGTCTTAACTAAAAATTCATGTCTGGCGACTTTTTGTTTGTTTTGAGGTGCATGGTCACATATATATATTTATTTATTTATTTATTTATTTATTATAATTTACTTCTTCTTTTTTTTCGGGGGGGGGGGATGTCACGACATGGTAGGTTACATTGTCCAAGTGAAAGTCCTACTGATAATCTCATCAGCCCTTTTACATCAAATTTATGTTTATGTGCAAGGCATTCACTAAAAATGAGTTTACACTGCACAGGAAGCAAGAGGGTAGTAACCCCTCAGCCCGTCATTACGTCAGGGGCACGAGTGTAATAAAGCATAACATAGAGGGAGAGGGTGACTCACACCAAGTGGAGACCGCTACCAGGAGCGAGGGTCATAAACCTGCCAAATGTCCACCAGTGGGAGGACAGCCCAGAAGAGGCATAGGTTAAGAAATTGATAGTCACACCCAGCTGCAGTGGTCAGCTAACGTCAGAGGAATATCCTCCTTCTTTGGAAATCATGTTCAAAAACAATTCTTTGAAATTAAGGAAAAGTCACTCATAGGGGTGTGTCCAGTCTGACCAATTGGTAGAAAGTTTTCTGAACCATCTAACCCCCTCCTCCAATAAGATAACTTGTTTAATAAATTAATATACAGTGATTGGTCCTACATAGACAAGTGTAGTTAAGAAGGAAATTTTGGAGAACAAACCCGGGATGCAAAACCCAAATTTCTTCAGACCAGAGCACAAAATTGTTTGTGAAATCACCACGTTTGTATCCAGTCCGTTGGGAGGGTTCGGTGTACATCAGTGTCGCCGACATACTGGTCTACCCTTCGGTAGATGGATTTGGAACAAGGAGGAAGAGGTTGTGGTGGCAAAAGGCCACATTCAGTGTACGTTTGAGAGTCTGAGCACTAGAGAAATCTCTCATCAACCCGAGGAGGTTGCGGCAGGGGCCAGGGAGAAAGTAACTTGCACAGAAAGGGGAGAAACGCCAACGAAAGTTGTAAGTTGACCAATCTTTCTCATTGTAATTTTCTTGTAATTATGTAATCCTTTATAAGATGAAGAGTCAAGATATAATATTTTTATGTCATTATTGCCTCACAGTATTTTGTTACATGCATCAGTGTGAGAGTGAGGGAATGTTGAATAGTTTAGCCAGTACTACTACAAGCCATTTCAGAATACTGATCTAAAAGACCATAAAGATTTATTGCACCAGTGGCCTAGGGCCATAACTGGGAACACGGTTTCCATGACAGTTAATCCTCGCTGGCTGACCCAGCGTTGACAGATTTGTTGATGTAAACATACAAGCCGATAACCTGTCTTAAATTCATGAAATGTAGGTGTTTCATTCATGAAGGAACAATTTCATTGAGCAATTGTATAATAGTGTTTCGTTAAGATTATTGAACTTATGAGTGTATGTCACTCATTATAATTGACAGGGCGGTTAATGTCGGAGCAAGGATCCGAGTTTAAGGTGGGAGCAAGGAGTTTTAGGCTGGAGTAAGCTCCAACGGTATTGGACTGCAGAGTCTACTAGAGAGGGATCGAGGGGACTCCGTCTAGAGGGGAATCAAGTTTGATGAAACTTAGACCCATGGGCGAGGACAGGTGATCTCATCCCGAGAACAAGAACCAACTGGCTTTAGCGATAATGTTAACTAAATGTATCTCTTGAAGGGGCAATGATTTTGTCAGTGTTTGATTGTTAATCACCATTTTTATTTCTATGTTGTAAATACGTTTCAAAATTCAGTACAATAAACCACGCAATTATTGAACTGAAGAAGCATTTGTTTCGCCTACTTTGTAGACTCTCAGAAGAGAAAGCCTTTGATGCAGTTACGGGGCGGTGCGGCGGCAGCGCCCTGTGACATATTTTGGTGGAGAATCCGGGCATGTGAAATTTCCTGCCCATATTAAAGTAAAGAGGAAATTTTAAGGCTTGAATCTGAGAGGAAACAAATGTGGTTTTTGTAACCTTAATAATCATACGTGTTAAACTGGTAAAGCTACCCTACTGACTGCAGCTCGTGTTTATAACACTTTGGTATTTTCGGCCCGATATTTTCAAAATGGATTTGAAACCATATCTTGAAATGGGTAAAGAGGTAGGCCTTTCGGGAGAGGATTTGTTGGCATTCGCTCGGGAGGAGCGGCAAAAGGTAGTTGATGCAAAAGATAAAGAAAGAGATGAGCGACAAAAAGAAAGAGAGCACGAACAAAAAGAAAGAGAGCACCAACAGACTCTCAAAGAGATTGAATTGAAGATCGCTACCGAAGGCAAAACACGAGCAGAGAGACCGAGCGCAGTAGGAGTGCAAAGGTTGCCCATGTTTAATGACAAGCATGACAACATGGATTCATTTTTGTGTCGGTTTGAGCGCTTTGCCCAGAGCTCGGGGTGGGATAGAGAAGAGTGGTCACTTCCACTTAGCACTCTCCTAACAGGGAAAGCTCTGGAAGTGTACACACGTTTGCCCAGCGAGGATGCCAATGATTATGATAAGCTTAAAAGTGCATTGCTCCATAGATATGAACTCACAGAAGAGGGGTTTAGGGAGAAATTTCGGTAATCATGTACAAATGCACACCATGCACACCTACCATTTCCTTCCTTAATTTGTCAATGAAAACTTCTTGTGGCTATCAGAAATGTCAAGATGGACCTTATCTGACGGTTTCATGAAATGTCATAGTCAATTACAGAAGAAAAATAGTTAATTTTGGGTAATTTTGACTCAAAAGTACGCCGATCGACGGCTGTGTCAGTGTAGCATGATGGATGATCGATTATGTGGAAGAGCAATATAATGATGATAATCGATCATTGTAGTCTGTGATACAGCCGCTTGTTTGGTGTTTAACCACAATAATTAGTCGGCTCAACAGTAAAATGTGGAAGAAAGAAAGTGATCTTGATGCGTCTGTTTTTTATCGTTTTAGTTAGTTTTCTCCTGCGTGTGACTGTATCTGTCAACGTTTTTTGCTGACTAAATGATGGACAGATAATGTGTACAAAACAGTAAAAGATATATGAAAAAATGGAAATTATCCATCATGAATATTGCACAATAAAATGGATTTTTACTACAAAACAAAAGCAAATACTGGGGTTGCAGTTTTTGTATACATAATTAAAAAATGAAATGGAAAAATAAATACTATCATGAAAACAATTACTTTCTACTATCCCTAAGATGAACTTATCAATTAAAAACATATTACCATTTTAATTTCAATATTCTCTTTCTTTTTAGGTAAAACGAGCACTTTATGAGAAGTCCACAATGTAAACATACACTTTTTGTAATACTATTCTCTTTAATTTATTAAATTAGGCCTATAAATTATGTACATTACTAGAAATAAATCCCCTTTGAATTTAACTTCCTTCTCATCTTCTTTGCTCTCTCTTTCTCTCTCCCTCCTAAATAGCCTAACCTTTTTCTTCCACTTTTTCTTCAACCTCATTCTATTCCTTTCAACACTACTCAAATTATTTATAATCAACTTTGTCATGATAAAATCAATACTTGCCACAATTTCTAAAGAAAGGATCGATGTCTAAATCCTGGTATGAATAAATCTGTATCAATAATTTGAATAGTGATAATCATGATAGTGGCAATGACAATAAAGAACTATCACAATAGCTCACTTGAGCCTTCAACTCAGGTGAGCTAACAATAAGAAAAAATATGAAAAAGAAAGTAGGAGCTACACGTATTGCACGAGTCAAGTTCGATATTGTAGTAAGTGGCTAATTAGAGACTACCAGAATCGATTATAATAGTTGACATCGTTCTCTCTGCGAAATCGGTGCACTACTATACGTCGGAGACTATGTTCGCGACCGACGTACTTTTCAACTCCGATTTCTCATTTTTCTTACCTTTTCAGCTTTCTAATTCCATGAAAACTCTCTGATATGGTTCAATTTAGCATCTCCAATAGCTGCACAAAATTTGATTGACAAACGGCGAAGCGAACGGTAGGTGTGCATTTCTACATGATTACCGAAATTTCGTGGTTCTCAGCCTGAAGAGGGCGAGACCTACAGCCAGTTTTCGGAACGACTGAGGAGGTATTTGTTAAGATGGGTGGAGTTGGCTGAAATTGAACAGAGCTTTGAGGGACTGTGTGAATTGTTCATCATTGAGCAGATGTATAAGGTCTGCCCGAAGGAAATGAAGCTCTTCGTCAAAGAGAGAAAGCCTAATCGACTGGAGGGTCTTATCACACTGGCCCAACAGTACCAGGAGGCTCATCCCAAAATGAAACACGACTCAAAGCGAAGCTCACCAATGCCAAACTCCCAGCAAAGACAAAACACTCAGGCCCAAAACAAAAATGGAGGCAGTGTAGTAGCATCCCCAAGATGTTACAATTGTGAAAAGCTAGGGCATATCTCAAAAGACTGCCGAGCAAAAGGCAATACAGGCAAATTCAACCGAGCAGCTGGGCTACAGCTAAAGCAAACCGACACAAAGGCAGAGGTAGATAACACTAAGAGTGCGGAGTCGGGGGCTGCATGCCTACATGCATCCCTCGTCAAGTATGATGTACCACGTAACCCTGGCACATATGTTAAGTTAGCATCCGGGGGTGAGCTGCCAGTAGTGAATGCAGCTAACTCGAGTGCCAGTGGGAACATGCCCGTAGTTAAGGGAGTGGTTTCGGGGCGTGAAGCCTCAGTGTTACGTGATAGTGGCTGCAGCACAGTGGTGGTCAAAGAAAGTTTGACTTCACCAGGGCAACTGCTGGGCAAGATACAGAGGTGTGTGTTGCTCGACGGGACAGTGCGCGAGGTGCCGGTCGCACGCGTAGCAACAGATACCCCTTATTACAAAGGGGAGGTGGATGCGCTAGTGATGCGTGAGCCGCTATACGACCTGACTCTGGGGAATATAGCGGGGGTCAGAGCACCCGGAGACCCCGATCCAAATTGGGATTTTCCTAAGGAGGGCGGGGACGAGTCCGTTATGGACAGTGAGAGGGGTGGGGCAGTAGAAACCCGAGGGCAGAAAGCCAGGAGGGAAAAACCCCTGAAGCCCCTCACAGTATCTGAAGCGATGCTCATGGCATCCAGCAAGGAGGAGTTTAGCGAGGCCCAAAGGGGGGATGAAACACTTGCTAAATCGTGGGAGGATGCAAGGCAGGGGCGGAGTAAGACAACGAGTAAGGGGAGTGAGACCCACTACACTGTAGTGCAAGGGTTGCTATACAGAGAGTTGATCATGGGCAAACTGTTAGGCAGTTAGTGGTACCCAAGAAGTATCGAAATGGGCTGATGGCCCTAGCTCATGATGGGGTAATGGCAGGGCACCTCAAAACTCAAAAGACCCTAGACAGATTACAAGCCAAATTTCATTGGCCAGGGATGATGGGTGAGGTCAGGCGTTACTGCATCTCTTGCGATATTTGCCAGCGCACGGTAAAGAAGGGCAGCGTGCCGAGGGTACCGCTGGGGGAGATGCCTCTCATCGACACCCCCTTCAAGCGAGTAGCGATCGACTTGATAGGGCCCATAGATCCCATTACGGAGCGCGGTAACAGGTACATTCTCACCCTGGTAGACTATGCGACGCGCTATCCCGAGGCGGTCGCGCTGCGGAGTATAGAAACAGAGCGCATCGCGGAGGCACTGCTAGAGATATTCAGCAGGCTCGGGTTGCCGGAGGAAATCCTCAGTGATAGGGGAGCACAATTCACCTCGGAATTGATGAAGGAAATCGCGCGGCTGCTTTCCGTAAAACAGCGTATGACGACCCCTTATCACCCCATGTTCAACGGCATGGTGGAGAGATTCAACGGCACGATCAAAACAATGCTGCGGAGAATGTGTAGCGAGCGTCCGAAGGACTGGGATAGATACCTCGCGGCAGTCCTTTTCGCGTATAGAGAGGTGCCGCAAGCTAGCCTCGGATTCAGCCCCTTCGAGCTGCTGTATGGGAGGACGGTACGCGGGCCCCTCTCTCTCGTACAGACAATGTGGGAAGGGACTGATGTAAACGAGGAGGTAAAGACCACCTATGAGTATGTAGTTGATCTTCGAGAACGGCTCGAACAGACATGCGAACTCGCGCAAAATGAACTGCTGCGAAACCAGAACCGCTACAAGAAGTACTATGACACGAAGGCGCGCGATAGGCATTTCAATGTCGGAGAGAAGGTACTTCTACTTAGGCCAAGCAGCAGCAGCAAGCTACTCATGCAGTGGCAAGGGCCATACGAGATCAAACAAAAGGTGGGGAAATGCGATTTCCGCATTGATATTGAAGGGAAGTTGAAAACCTACCACGCAAACCTACTAAAAGGTTACGTGGAGCGAGACGCCACTGCGGCTCAAGCAAGCGCCGCGACTGTCTTCGAAGACAGAGATGAGGAGCCCGACATAGCAAAGGCGCGAATAGATATGCCGATGCTCTCTCAGACAGAAAATATCGAGGATGTCTGCCTCGACACAAATTTGAGCGACGCACAGCGCGAGCAAGCACACGAGGTGCTGAAACGCTATGAGCAACAGCTAAGCGACGTCCCTGGGAGGACAAACATGGCGGAATGCAGTCTGAAACTGACGACTACTAGTCCCATTGTCAGCAAACCGTATCCCATGCCACAGGCTGTGCGCGAGACCATTCGAAAAGAAGTGGACGACATGCTGAAAATGGGAGTAATAGAGAAATCAGTTTCAGAATATGCATCTCCTATTGTGCTTGTGCGTAAGAAGGACGGCACAAATCGGTTCTGTGTCGATTACAGAAAGATTAATGCCATCACAGTGTTCGATCCGGAGCCCATCCCAAATGCTGATGATCTCTTGTCATCACTCTCCAAGGGGAGATATTTCTCTAAATTCGATCTGAGCAAGGGATATTGGCAGATCCCTATGCGTGAACAAGACAAGGGGAAAACAGCATTTGTGACGGACGATGGACTGTACCAATTCACGGTGTTACCTTTTGGAATGGTAAATGCCCCCGCCATCTTCTCGAGGCTCATGCGCACCGTGTTAGAGGGACTGACAAATGTTGTCAATTATATTGATGACATTCTTGTGTACTCCGAGACATGGGAGGAGCACTTTCATGCTTTGGAAAGCGTGATGCAGCGGCTCGCGGAAGCAGGCTTGACCGCCAAGCCAAGCAAATGTCATGTGGGGTTTAGATCGTTGGACTTTTTGGGTCATGTAGTGGGGGACGGTATTCTAAAACCACATCCAGACAAGGTGAGCCAAATTCTGAATGCTGAGGCACCAAAGACAAAGACACAGGTGCGAGCATTCCTACGCCTTGCCGGGTATTATAGGAAATTCATCCCAAACTTTGCCGCCATCGCCGTGCCACTAACGGATCTCACAAAGAAGGGACTTCCTAACAAGGTAGAATGGGGGAACCTAGAACAGAGGGCGTTCGATACCCTCAAAGCGCGCCTCTCAGCCCCACCCATCCTACACCTTCCGAACCCCAAGCTGCCGTATATCCTAGCAACGGATGCCTCCGATATAGGAATAGGCGCGGTACTCATGCAGCGCATAGGAGAGGGGAAATTCCCCGTCGCTTACGTCAGCCGCAAGCTATCGGATGCTGAACGTAGGTATGCTGTCATTGAGCGGGAGTGCCTAGCCCTAGCCTGGGCTGTCAAAAAGTTTGACGTGTTTCTCTACGGCACTCACTTCCAGCTCGAAGTCGACCACCGCCCACTCATGTATCTTGCCCAAGCCAAGATCCATAACAGTAGAGTGTTGAGATGGGCACTTGCCCTGCAGCCTTACAGGTATAGACACAGTGATTGCTGTTAAGGGCACAGACAATGTAGCTGCTGATTTTCTAAGCCGATGCCCAAAGGACTAAGATCGTATGATGTATATATCCATGGGTTTTGTTACGTATCAGTGACAGATCAGTAATAAGTTACGTACAATATTGACTTGTTTGAAGCAGGATTCTAATACCAGGGAGGATGTCAAATATGATTATGAATATGTGATGATAATTGACGTGTTACCAATGGGTTGGTAACTAGGCCTTATGAACAAATTTGTGTAGGCCAATGTATTACAGTTATCTTCGTGTTGAAATCGTCAGTGCCATATGTATGCTATCAAGCTGTAGGGAGGACAGTGATAATAAGCAAATCATTTTGTGTCAGCTATTGTAATGTAGGCAATTATTTATATTGTAGATGCACTCTGTACGGGATCATGACAAGTGATAATCATAGCTGAGGTTTAAAGAAGTAACAAGTCCTGTAAAGAACATAAAGGACTGATAAAGTGGTATGAGGTGAAGAAGGCACTTCACTGATGTTATGGATGTACTAAGATGATGAGGTAGGGCAGATTCCATGCCCAGTATAACTTTCAGACAGGTAAATGTAATATTTAGACAGCATGCACTGTCTTCCAAATGGGGGGCCGTGTCACGACATGGTAGGTTACATTGTCCATGTGAAAGTCCTACTGATAATCTCATCAGCCCTTTTACATCAAATTTATGTTTATGTGCAAGGCATTCACTAAAAATGAGTTTACACTGCACAGGAAGCAAGAGGGTAGTAACCCCTCAGCCCGTCATTACGTCAGGGGCACGAGTGTGATAAAGCATAACATAGAGGGAGAGGGTGACTCACACCAAGTGGAGACCGCTACTAGGAGCGAGGGTCATAAACCTGCCAAATGTCCACCAGTGGGAGGACAGCCCAGAAGAGGCATAGGTTAAGAAATTGATAGTCACACCCAGCTGCAGTGGTCAGCTAACGTCAGAGGAATATCCTCCTTCTTTGGAAATCATGTTCAAAAACAATTCTTTGAAATTAAGGAAAAGTCACTCATAGGGGTGTGTCCAGTCTGACCAATTGGTAGAAAGTTTTCTGAACCATCTAACCCCCTCCTCCAATAAGATAACTTGTTTAATAAATTAATATACAGTGATTGGTCCTACATAGACAAGTGTAGTTAAGAAGGAAATTTTGGAGAACAAAACCGGGATGCAAAACCCAAATTTCTTCAGACCAGAGCACAAAATTGTTTGTGAAATCACCACGTTTGTATCCAGTCCGTTGGGAGGGTTCGGTGTACATCAGTGTCGCCGACATACTGGTCTACCCTTCGGTAGATGGATTTGGAACAAGGAGGAAGAGGTTGTGGTGGCAAAAGGCCACATTCAGTGTACGTTTGAGAGTCTGAGCACTAGAGAAATCTCTCATCAACCCGAGGAGGTTGCGGCAGGGGCCAGGGAGAAAGTATATTCAATCAATTCAATTCAATCATAGTTTATTTCCAATCAACGAAAATCAACGAAAATCAAAAACATAGTACAATGTATACATGTCATTAAATGATATTGTTCAAACGCTTGCAAAAGATTCATGTAATATACGAGACAAATTATAGAACAACTTGCACAGAAAGGGGAGAAACGCCAACGAAAGTTGTAAGTTGACCAATCTTTCTCATTGTAATTTTCTTGTAATTATGTAATCCTTTATAAGATGAAGAGTCAAGATATAATATTTTTATGTCATTATTGCCTCACAGTATTTTGTTACATGCATCAGTGTGAGAGTGAGGGAATGTTGAATAGTTTAGCCAGTACTACTACAAGCCATTTCAGAATACTGATCTAAAAGACCATAAAGATTTATTGCACCAGTGGCCTAGGGCCATAACTGGGAACACGGTTTCCATGACAGTTAATCCTCGCTGGCTGACCCAGCGTTGACAGATTTGTTGATGTAAACATACAAGCCGATAACCTGTCTTAAATTCATGAAATGTAGGTGTTTCATTCATGAAGGAACAATTTCATTGAGCAATTGTATAATAGTGTTTCGTTAAGATTATTGAACTTATGAGTGTATGTCCCTCATTATAATTGACAGGGCGGTTAATGTCGGAGCAAGGATCCGAGTTTAAGGTGGGAGCAAGGAGTTTTAGGCTGGAGTAAGCTCCAACGGTATTGGACTGCAGAGTCTACTAGAGAGGGATCGAGGGGACTCCGTCTAGAGGGGAATCAAGTTTGATGAAACTTAGACCCATGGGCGAGGACAGGTGATCTCATCCCGAGAACAAGAACCAACTGGCTTTAGCGATAATGTTAACTAAATGTATCTCTTGAAGGGGCAATGATTTTGTCAGTGTTTGATTGTTAATCACCATTTTTATTTCTATGCTGTAAATACGTTTCAAAATTCAATACAATAAACCACGCAATTATTGAACTGAAGAAGCATTTGTTTCGCCTACTTTGTAGACTCTCAGAAGAGAAAGCCTTTGATCCAGTTACGGGGCGGTGCGGCGGCAGCGCCCTGTGACAGGGGATGATTACCACGTTTTCGGTAATAATCATGATAATACCAGAGAATAAAAACGCGCCTTTATTTAATTTTGAATCACTACATTTTATGGCATTATTAGAAACACACAAAGAAACATTTGAAGAGTTTGTTTGCAAAAACCGATAAGTCCATATTTGCCAAATGGAGATATTTGCGATTTAAGGTAAAGAAAAATAAAGAGAATAATAAGAAAACTTTTGTAGGGCCCAATATATCAGTTGAAAGGTATATTATTTTGTACTCTATGACAAAGACCATACTTCAAAATCTTCAAAAATGGACTTATCGGTTTTTGCGAACAAACTCTTCATATGGATAGTAATAAATGGATACGGAGAGGTAACAGAAGCAAATAACAACATAATTCTCACCTTGACGCGGTAGATAGTTTGGATAGTTCTTCTGCAGAAACTTTCCAAGTAGCAAAAATGCTATCAATAACACAAACGTTACACCCAAGGCTAGACCACAGATCAATCCGACATTATTGCCATTTCCTGAATTGTGATAAAGGCAAAGATAGAACAGGTAATTCACTAATTACTAGATTTTACAAGAAAACAAATAACCTGTAGATACGTGATTCGACAAACGACAGCATAATATAACATTTACATGATATCAAAAAAGTAATCAGAAATTCGAGCACAACCGTAGTGATGAGTTCCCGTCCAAAAGGTAATAATACATATATGACGGAGGGAAACAGTACATGTTTTATATTTTTCCTCTTATGTTACTTGCTTCTTAGTGTCGTTAATACAATAGTTATATGTTTCATATTGTACATATACATTCATGTACATACAAACAAAGGTCCTCATTCTCTCATTGACAATATATTTATTAATAATTTATCTTTTGACGTTACACCTGGTATTGTTGTTTCAGATCTCTCAGATCACTTCCCAGTATTCGCACTTGTTTCCCAGTTCTTCACGAGAAGTACACCAACTCATAACTCTGGTCTTCGTGATATGTCTGAATGTAATCTAAATAGACTTAGGGAGGGATTGAGGTCAGTTGACTGGTCTCCTATTTACTGTTCTGGAAATGTAAATGCGTCTTTTGAAATTTTCATGGATATTTTAACAAAAAATTGTAATAGTTATGTACCATTAATAAAACGATCTACGTCAAATTATAAGAAAATACAAAGACAACCATGGATCACGAGATCTCTCCTTAAGTCTATTAATAAGAAAAATAGATTATATTGTAGATACCGTAAATCCCCAAATGCTTTAAACAAATCTTTTTATGTTCGTTATCGAAATACGCTTACATCTACTCTACGTACAGCTAAGCAACAGTATTTCTCCAATCAGTTTCACAAAGTAATGTAAGTTCGATATAAAGGGTACGTGGAAGGTGATTAACACAGCTTTAAACTCCACTGTAGATAAAAATTCCCCGAATTCCATTTTTAAAGACCGTTGTTTAGTAGATGAACCAGGGGCGATTGCGGAAGCATTTAATGACTTCTTTGTTAGCCTCGGGCCAGATCTTGCCAGCAAAATACCGCATTCACGGACACCTTTTCATTCGTTCTTAGGGGATAGGAACGCACTGACTTTCTTTTTCGTTCCTATTGTTGATGATGAAATTAAAGAAGTTGTTTGTAAAATGAATAATAAGAAGAGTACAGGTGATGATGGTATCTCAATTTTTCTTTTAAAAAATGTGATAAATGAAATAGTTTCTCCTCTCGTTTATATTTTCAATCAATCTTTATTAAGCGGAAAATTTCCTGATAAAATGAAAGTCGCTAGAGTTGTTCCTATATACAAAAAGAGTCCTAAAGAACATGTTAATAATTATCGCCCGATATCTCTTTTAACTTCAATTTCAAACATTTTGGAAAAGCTTGTTCATAAAAGAACTCTTAGATTTCTTATTAATTGTAATATTCGTTCGAATTTTCAGTTCGGTTTCAGAAAGCAACACAGCACAACCCACGCTTTATTGGCTTTTATTGATAAAGTGGCACATGCTCTTGACGATGCTTCACACACCATCGGTGTTTTTATTGATTTCTCGAAGGCTTTTGACACGATAGACCATGATATTCTCCTTTATAAGTTAAGCCATAACGGCATTCGCGGGACGGCTTTAGAATGGTTTAGAGATTATCTTACTGACAGAAAGCAGTATGTTTATCTTAATGGTCATGAGTCCTCAATGAAATCAATTACATGTGGTGTCCCCCAGGGTTCCCTACTCGGCGCGCTACTATTCATCTTGTACATAAATGACCTCCAAAATTCATCAGAGATTCTTTCTTTTATATGCTTTGCAGATGACACAAATTTATTTCTTTCCCATCGTAATTCTAATACGCTTATTCATATGTTAAACAGCGAATTGAAACTTGTTCAATCCTGGATTCATGCCAACAAGTTATCACTAAACATTGATAAAACATATTATATGTTGTTCAGTAACTCTTTGCAATTTATTCCTGGTCATGTCCAAATTAATGGCATTAATTTAACGAAGGTTGATAGTGTTAAGTTTCTAGGACTGTATATTAATAGCGATTTATCTTGGAAGTCTCACATCAACTTTATAACCAAAGTTTTATCTAGGAATGCAGGAATTCTAAATAAACTGAAAGATTACTTCCCCACCAATATATTGCAAATTATATACTCGACTATGATTTCCCCTTACCTCAACTACGGAATACTGGCATGGGGTAACACGACCCAGTCTTTGCTTGACTCGCTCTTTCTCTTACAAAAGCGAGCTATTAGAATAATTAATAAGACTGGGTATCTATCTCATACAGATGAATTTTTCCATAAGAACAAAATTTTGAAATTGTCAGATTTGTTTTATTACAATTTAGGGATATTCATGTACAATTATCCAAAAATGATCTTCCTGATATTTTTTTTGCATATGTTTAAAAGAAATTACTCTATTCATAACTATCCCACCCGCCAACGTGACGATTATCACCTACCACGTACCCGAACCATTTTTACGAAAAAAACAATTATGTATACAGGGCCGAAGTACTGGAACGATCCCCCCATAGAACTCGCAGGTTGTTTGTCTTTGTCGACCTTCAAATACAAATTAAGACATAATTTATTGAATAATTACATTGCGTAAGTCCATTGAAATTTCCTTCTTTCTTGTTTATGTGCCTTTTCCTGCTGTGTTGGTTGCTGTTATTCAAATCAATTAAGCCTCTCTGTTTGCGCTCTTAAATTCCTTCACACCAGTACCCCTTTTGGTACCCTAAGACTTCGGAACGCGTGAACAGCTGGCTTGTTGTATTCCCCTCAGTGCTATACTAGCTGGTAATTCTAATTAATTCCAAATTTTCTTTGAATGTTATTACTTGTATGTTCACTCTTTAGGTTTCCCGTATCTCCTCCGAGGACTCGCATGTCGAGTTGTTCTCTTTTCACCATTATTCAAATCATACTACTACACTATTGTCAAAATTGTTAAATCAACTGTTCTTACATCTGCAGAATGTGGTTGTCTGTGTATCACTATTAATGTATTGAGAAGATTCTGTTAGTGCACCAGGTATTTTTGCCTTTCATTCTTGTTTCTCTTTATTTTGGTCCTACGTTGCATCCGTGCTCCTCATCTTTACACTCTGTTCAGAATTTGGGACCTACGCTTAACAAGCTCGCTTTTAAGTAGGTTCCGTCATATTTCTTTAGCGTTATACATAGAACCAAACTTACGATGATTGACCACTATATGTTTTATATTCTTACATTAATTTACTGTACATCCAAGCCGGATATTATGATTCACTATGTTTTTATTATATTTGATGTACACTCCTTCATTGAGAAGTATGAAAATAAATTGAAATTGAAATTGAAATTGAAAAATTATTACTAAGCAAAATTGGATAACTCCGTGTTTTGTTCGTAGGTGAGTTTAGTGATAAACTGACAGAGTCTTATATGACCAAGTCTTCAAACATTACAATTACTCAACAGGACGCACTAGGCATTGCCCTGATTATTGTTCCCCCTATTAAACAAATCAGCATCATTACGAAGTAGTCAGCATTCAGCATTCAGCATTCAGCATTCAGAAACATCACAGGACCGGCGAAACGGGGGGGGGGGGGGGGGGGGGGGAGCCCCCCACTTTTTCTTTTTGCACCATGCAACGAAATATAAAGATGTCCCACTTTGCCCCCCCCCCTTTTTTTTTCCCCCCGAAATTGCGTAAGTGCCGCTAGCAAGAAACAAAAACCTTGTACTATGAGCCCGGTAAGGTTTCGTGTTTGCGCTGAGGACTATTTATTATTATTATTATTATTATTATTATTATTATTAGTATTATTATTAGTAGTAGTAGTAGTAGTAGTAGTATTTGTCAGCTGTAGAAACCCGAAAGTGGCACCAGAAGTTGCGCTGAAGGTGTTTCTTTTCTTTTCTTTTCTTTTTTTTTTTGGGGGGGGATGGGGGATGGGGGGAGGGTGTTTGATAGCTCATGACACCCACAAGTGCTCCCCCTCCCCCCCCCCCCATTTTTGAAAGCTTTTGCCATCGTTTCACAACACCTGGGAAATAAAGATGGGTAATTTCTGCAGCCGACGTCCCATTCAGCGAGTCACCGGTAGCCATGCATATGAAAGTTTTCTCAGTCCCTTGATTGGCTGAAATATTGATCGTCTCGAGCCTCTCGTATGTGTCGTCAGATAATGTTTTCTGCTGTGAAACAACGGAATTTAATCTCTTTCCAGACTTATCGGTCCACAACATGGAAATGTTAGGCTTGAATCCACTCACTACACACGTAAGTGTAGTGGTAGGGCTATCGGAAGGAGGTTGGTATGCACACGGGTTTTGATGGGACAGGCTCTCATCCACGCATTCCTCAATGATGTGTTTTGATGCCATCGCTACGGAAATAAGAAATAACAATGAATGACACACATACAAGTTCTTACCAAGCAAATATTCAAAGAATACAGCTAGTTTTATGGGACTCCATTGTACCTCTGTCAAGGACGAGAGTGTAAAACATACATGTATCTGCGTTTTCGTTTGCTATACAACGCCTCCGAGATAAAACAAAAAATGGAAACCGAGTTTCCTAGCAAGATTTTACTGCCAAAATCAAAACATTTCCCTATGTCATGAGATGTACAAGAAATGAAAGGTGCCATTCTCTTCTTTCCTTAAATGCGCAACTCAATGTTCATCATTCAAGCATGACTGAGTTACAACAATGAACAGTTGTGGTAGCAATTGTTTACTTACACGCTTAAATCGTGACTTACATGGTGACTTTTGCAGTCATATTTTTCTTTTTAAAAGGATCGTAACCTAAACGTCCATAATTATCTTTCTATCATAAAAATGATGCTGGATAAAAAGTTACATGAAAGTGTGCTTTATCTATAATCGACTTTACGATAAGTCGAAAAAAAAAATCAGCACTACAGACTTTGCCCTATATACAGACAATGGCATGAGCTGCGCAATTTAATCCACACGAAACAATGGGAGTGTTACAGTGAATGTTGTATAGAAAATAAAGCCCTTTGTTGTCATTTATTTGAAATAACCAATGATTGAAGACTAATTTCGTAAGAAATTAATGAATGTGTGTATTTATAAGTTCACCACTGACAGGAGTTTGAAGTGGGCAGGCAAAGCAGAAATATTCAGAGTGAAAAAAAAATACGTTGTGCATTGAATGAAAGAAGAGAAGTGTATCTTTCCATCCATGTATATCTCATAAAGCAAATGCATAATAATGATCGCAAAGAATTGCAATGAATATCAGTTTATTTTTTTATTCGTTGTATTGTAATTATTAAAGTCTAGAATTTGAAAAAAAAAAGTTTTGAGAATGAGTATTAAAATCATGTAACAATAATAGTGCGCTTATGTATGTCACGCGTACATACATAATCCCAGTTCAGGTTGTGATCTTCACAGGCGCTCATTTTGTTTTCATTACCTCTAAAAGTCTAGCTCTTCTACTCTAACTGCAAAGCTGTATTATCGGACTTTGATCATGAGGTTAACTGTAAAAATCGCTTATGTATAGGCCTACCTCGTCGATGTTGCTCAGAAGTTGGTATACTTTCCTTATGTTGAAATTGATACTGTATTATTATAGTATGTCCAGCACTACGACCAATGTTGAGGGGTAACATCTTTACGCTTAATAATGCGTCATTCTCTACAAAATGATACTCTCCCTTAATGCTGATATACTGTCTATCACGACTGATATAGATAGCGGATCCGCCTGCACAACAAAATAGTGGGCATACCTGGGCATTATAATATGTGACCCTGCATCACAAAACCAACAGGATGTCGCCAAACATGGATTTTTACTTAAGAGCAGATTATGAAAGACGCTTGGACTTTAAATGATGCATAGCTCAACTGAAATAGACTCTCCAAACCTATCTAAACATTGAAAAGAAAGCACACACCCTGAACCAGGTAATAATAAATAAATTACAATAATAATAAATACAACAATAATAATAATAGTAATAATGATAATAATAACGAAAATAATAATGATAATAATAATAATAATAATGACAAAAACAATGCTAGTAAATTCTGTGTTTGTTACAAATGTTAGATTTTTAAGATTCATAACTATTTGTTTTCAAGATCACGGATATTTTGAATGCCTAGGAGCACTAAAAACACACATGTTCAAATTCGTCGTGAATATAAAATGGGTATGCTTTATAATTTTTCAGTTTACGTCTCGACAGGTTACACAGTATAAGAGGAAATCCCCACCCTTTCCTGTCGTGTCATGAAACGACAGAACGGGAAGAGGAATATCAATCTAAAGAAAGAAGGAAACAGGTATAACACCGAAAGGGAAGAAGGGAAAGGGGAACATAAGTGAATTGAAAGAAGAACTTGTTTTTCAAATAATAAAGTAGAGTATTACTTACAGCTAACTGTGAGCACTTTGGTATTCTCTACACTTTCGAAATTCTTCAGAACCACTTGACAAATGTAGAGACCCTCATCTGCCACCTTCAGGTCGGTGATGACGAGGCTAAAGTCTGTGTCGATGTTAAATCGTTCCTCCAAACTGTCGAATATCCCATTTCTGAAATCAGCCTTGATCGTCCTCGGCTGCTGATGTGAGATGCTCTCCTTGACCCAGACCACAACCTGAGGCTCCGATTCGAAGTGACATGGTAGCCGGATATCTTCTCCTTTCCACCCCTGAACGATGGGGGCAGTGTTCACCACTGTTATTTACGAAGAGAGAAGTGTGAATACAGTTATCATTACCAAAGGGAATCACTGATTCATCTATGATAAACTAGAATTGTGTGCATGTGTTACGGCACATTCTGGTAAATTGCACAATTTTGGTAACTTTCTGCTCCTCCACAATCATCACAAAAACAAATCGTAAGTGCACTTGTTTTTTGTCCCCACCGAGTGAGTTCGGTAGCTTAAGGCCGTGTCACACCTTTCCGGGCAAGCTACGCGGGCTTGTTGCGAGTAAGGTTTTTATTTTTCTATTTTTTTTTCCAGCACGCTGGAAAATTATCTCGCCCGTTGCCTTGCCCGGAGCTGCACACACAAGTAAGATTTACCCGCAGCCAAGTTTTGAGCAGCGCCTCGCAGGCAACTCCCACGCAGGTACATCGCAGTCCCCTATGTCAGGTCGGCCAAGATAATGACATTCTGACATTTCTGTTGGACTTCTGCCATTCCTTCAGATGGATTTTTTAGTTGTCAACCCTGACACGCAGGCCTCACAGAATTTCAGCAAGAAGAACATATTACGTAATACAATGTACGCTTCCACCACATGAACAACTCGCCCAAATCCTTGTCCGCCCTCAAAAATTGTCCTGTATGCTGGAAAATCTTCACAAGCAACATGCCCGCGTAGCTTGCCCGGAAAGGTGTGACAACATGGTTACGGGTAAAAGGGATTTGCGTGCGCACCTCCGGGCGACTACGGGTGAGAGACGTGGTAGGTACTGTTCGTGGGAATTGCCCACAGATGTTCACGCACAACGCCAGTAGGAGGCCACCGGCGGCAGCACCTCGCAGGCAGCTCCCACGCATATATTTCGCAGTACCCATATGCAGCCACATTAATGATATTCTGTGGTACTTCTGACATTTTGTCAGAGGAATTCCTTCAATGATGTGTCAGCCCCAAGCACCTGGCACGCAGGTCACACAGCATTCCCGCACAAAAAGCAATCGCAATAGCTTACTCGAGCCTTAAGATCGTTTGAGCTAATTTTTTTTTTTTTCATTTTTTCACACACATGCATGTTCACATGCATGTTTTTTTATTTTCATTTCCAATCAAACACAGGTAATACACTTTGACATGATTACATATATTGGAACATAATAATACATATTGGTTCTTAAAAGAACTTCATGGAAATGGAAATTGAGGGGCTGCTAAAAAGCGAACTTGTAGATTGCAGTCCCCTCACTTACGTTACATTACTACAATACATTAATTATATATGACTTTATAACACAATACAACGATACATGTACCGTACAAGCTAATCATTGAAAGTATACAGTTTTCATTCAATCAAATCGGATGGTTACATGAAGTACAGTGTATACGCTTTCACATGTATACACATACACATAGACATAGACATACACATACACATACACATACACATACACACACACATACACATACACATACACACAAGCACACACACGTACCCACATACACATACGCACACACACGCACGTACACACACATGTATGCATCCACATACATTGTGCACACACAGAAGAGAGTAGGGAAAGAGAGGGCGGGAGGGGGAGAGGGGGAGTAGAGAGAGCGAAGGGCAGGTCAACATTCTCGATACAGGGTGAAGAAAAAGAACAACAATTCCAAACAGTCAAACTAATCATGGGGTACATATGAGCTAATCAAATATTTCTTTAAATTACTAGAGAATGATTTCAAACTAATGGAATTTTTAATATTTTTTTCAAGGGAATTCCAAAATTTTGGGCCACTGTAGATAAACGTGGATTTTGTAAATAGAGTTCGGGTAAGGGGCAAATGATATTCATCTGTTTGACGAGTGGGGTATTTATGAATATTTTTATTCTTATTAAACATATTTTCAAAAACTGAAGGAAGTGACTTATTATACAAACTGTACATAAATTGACCAAGGTAATAATAATACAAATCCCTTACTTTTAAAACCTTATTCTCCACAAATAATCCGTCAGTATGGGAATATTTGGAGGTATTACATATTACTCGAAGTGCTTTTTTTTGTAACAATAATAATTTATCCAAGTAAGTTGAATGTGTATTTCCCCATACTATAATTCCATACGTTAAATAAGGTAAAATTAACGTTAAATATAACATTAGCAACTTTTTAACAGAAAAACAAAACTTTACTTTATTAATTACACCTATGTTACTGGAAATAGTGCGGCATATACAATCTATATGCTGTTTCCAAGAAAGCTTACAGTCTACAGTTACACCAAGAAATCTAACAGAATAAACCTGTTTTATCACTTCATTTTCAAAAATTATATCATGTGGCAATTTATCAAGGGTATTACTAAACAACATCACATTTGTTTTCTGCAAATTAAGCGATAATCTATTTGCTCTTAGCCATTGCATTATCTTGTTCAATTCTATATTCATGACATCAACTAATGTATGAGGATTTGAATGAGAAAAGAAAAGATTAGAATCATCTGCAAATAATATAAAAGAAAGAACATTTGAAGATTTGGGAAAATCATTGATGTAGATAATAAAAAGTAACGGCCCTAGTATACTTCCTTGTGGAACTCCACAATCAACTGAGCGCAAAGAAGATTTTTCATTGTTTATACAAACAAATTGTTTTCTGTCTTTCAAATAACTTCTGAACCACTCCAAGGCCTTCCCACGTATACCATAATGATTAAGTTTATAAAGAAGAATGTCGTGGTTAATCGTGTCGAAGGCCTTGGAGAGGTCCAGGAAGATTCCTGCAGTATGTTGAAACTTATCAATTGCTCGAGATACTTTTTCAGTGAAAGATAATATTGCATGTGCTGTGCTATGTTTCTTGCGAAATCCAAATTGATATTTTGACAAAATGTCATTTCTATTTAAAAAATCTATAACTCGAGAATATATTATCTTTTCTAATATTTTAGATATATTAGGCAAAAGAGAAATAGGTCTGTAATTATTCAATTCTTCCCTATTACCCTTTTTAAAAATTGGAACTATTTTTGATATTTTCATAACATCTGGTACCTGCCCTTGTGATATTGATAGATTAAAAATGTGAAACAAAGGATCAACAATATAAGGTATTATATTTTTTAACAGTATATTATCAATATCATCATAACCAGAACTTCTTTTAGAAGGTAAATTATGAACAATATCTAAAATCTCATATACTGTTACAGGGGAAAAAAAGATTGAATTTTGATTACCTACATCCAGATAATCATAAAATTCTTTAGTAGACAACGGAATATTTGCACAAAGATTCTGGCCAACAGTTGAAAAATGTGAATTAAATATTTCTGCTATCATACGTAAATCTTTTATTTCAAATCCATCATTCTTAATTTTAGAAATAACATTTCTTTCCTTATGCTTATTCAATGTTTCATTTATCAATTTCCAAGTATTGCGCATATCATTTTTAAACAAATCTAATTTTCTCATATAATAATTCCTTTTTTCTTTACGCAATACCATAGTGAGAGTATTTTTATATGCAGTATACTTATCACGAGATTGCTGTGTTTTTTTAGCCTTACTTACATAATACAAATTATTTTTACGATTAATTGAACGTAATAATGACTTTGACACCCATGGCAATCTTGGATCACGTTTATAACTACCCAACTTCTTTTTAACTAATGGAATATGTGTATCTAACAAAATAACAATCTTATTTATAAAAATTTCATAAGCTACATTCGTATCTTGCACCACATATAAGTCAGACCAGTCAATTTCCATCAAAGATTCCTGAAACTGGGCTATATTCTGAGGTGTAAACGTACGCCTTCTTTCATAATTCTGAGGTATTTTCGTCTTTAACTGTAAAGATGAACACATATAAATAGCATAATGATCAGATATATTTACAAAAAATATTATCTATTAAAGTGGCAGATTGTTCTGTTACACGGGTTGGTTTTGAAATCAAGGGTGAGAAATATGCAGAGAGCATAATATTGAGAAATTCCTCGGGATAATAAGAATCATTACATTTACTTAAATCAATATTAAAGTCACCCATTAAATAACATTCCTTATTCAAAACTGAAGATTCTTGTAATAATTCATTAAAATAATCAAAAAATAATTTTATATTAGCATCAGGGGGCCTGTATATTACGCCTAATAAAATATCTTTCCGATTAGGCACTTTGATTTCTATGAATAAGGATTCAACAAAACTTTCCATTCGACAGATATCTTTTCGAATGAAAAAATCAAAATTGGATTTAACATAGAAGGCAACACCCCCACCACTTCTATTATATCTGTCGTTATTTATCAAATGATATCCTGGGAGATTAAATAAAGAGGCAGTATTATCAGTGAGCCATGTTTCTGTAAATTATTGTCTTCCCTGTCTTCACCGCAGGACCATATCACCATAACTCCTTGACCGTATTTTTATCCACGGGTTTTTAGTTCAGTTATCAAAATGAGCAGATTGTCCAAAATGTGCATGCAATTCCACTTTTAACTGCACATTTTGGTAACAATTGATTCCGTCAGGAATAGGTGCCCTATCGGCACATTTTGGTAAATTACCAAAATGTGCAGTTACCAAAATGTGCCGTAAGATAATGTCGGCACATTTAACTGTCATATATTGGTAATTTACCAAAATGTGACGTAACAGCATGTTAGCCTCATAGGATCTATTAATTTCTAAAACAATGTCAAAAGGTGCCGTTGTGCGATCATTCTTCAATCTCTACCTTCCTAAACTACACTAATCCTCTTAACAGAGTATGGACCATATGTGACCGTGCACCTCAAAACGAACATAAAGTCGCACACACTGATTTTGCATGAGGACTGAAAATAAGTAAAATGGGTCAACCTAGCCGAACTTGACTTTTTAATATTTTCTGAAAGAGCGGGTCTTCTTTTACATTATGCTAAAATTTGGTATCATAAAACTGGCAGGAAAGTGTGTTTTTTTTTTGCAGTTTATGTCGAACATTTTTTGTAGAATAGTGTGATTAGGTGTGTCTTTAGAATCCCTTTTTCATTTCTGAAAAACCTTGTCCACACCCTTTGTTTTCAACTCTAATAACTTTTGAAAGGATATTGCTACTGCTTTGAAAGTTGGTATTAATCATGGACAGAATGTGTTAATGGGGCATGCCTAATTTCACTTTAATCTTATAATCCCTTCATTGTTGTTACTCCGGTGGTTTACTTCCTGTTTTTTGTCCCATTCATCGCACAGCCAGCACGGTTTGGTAAAGATTAAGCGCTTGAATAGACACTGTACTTCAAAGCCTCTTTTCTCAGTTCACACTTTTCCCGAGTTTGTGCTTTCTTTCCAATATTTAGATAGGTTAGGAGAGTCCATTTGATTTGAGTTATACATCACTTTAAAGCCGATTCATGTCTGGCGACTTTTTGTTGGTTTTGAGGTGCAGGGTCACATATGTGACCGTGCACCTCAAAACGAACATAAAGTCGCACACAGTGATTTTGCGTGAGGACTGAAAATAAGTGAAATGGGTCAACCTAGCCGAACTTCACTTTTTCATATTTTCTGAAAGAGCGGGTCTTCTTTTACATTATGCTAAAATTTGGTATCATAAAACGGGCAGGAAAGTGTGTTTTTTTAGCAGTTTATCTCGAACATGTTTGGTAGAATAGTGTGATTATGTGTGTCTTGAGAATCCCTTTTTCATTTCTGAAAAACCTTGTGCACACTCTTCACTTTCAACTCTAATAACTTTTGAAAGGATAAGGCTACTGCTTTGAAAGTGGGCATTAATTATGAACAGAATGTGATAATGAGGCGTGTTTAATTTCACTTTAATCTGATAATCCTTTCATTGTCGTTACTCTGGTGGTTTACTTCCTGTTTTTTGTCCCATTCATCGCACAGCCAGCACGGTTTGGTAAAGATTAAGTGCTTGAATAGACACTGTACTTCAGAGCCTCTTTTCTCAGTTCACACTTTTCCTGAGTTTGTGTTTTCTTTCCAATATTTAGATAGGTTAGGAGAGTCCATTTGATTTGAGTTATACATCATTTTAAAGCTTAAAGTCTGCTCTTTCAGAATATAATCTTAACTAAAAATCCATGTCTGGCGACTTTTTGTTTGTTTTGAGGTGCACAGTCACATATTTACCTCGAAATGGACAAAGTTTGAGTCACACGCAATCAAAGACGTTGCACAGGCCACCCCAAGACACTTACATTCATCATGTACACATCATATTTTACTTGTTCGGACGGGGTTGTGCAGCGCGGTAGCGTCTGCCTCACGATCACGCGGCCCGGGTTCGAACCCAAGTCTGGACTGAGCAATGTTGTGTTTTAACATACCGTCCCCTCTACCAAGAGGCAAAACACTCTGTCCCTCGGATAGGACATAAAATGGAGGTCCCGTGTATGAGAGAGTAACAGCTCATGCACGTAAAAGATCCCGCTTCATTCATTCATCGCAAAGAGCAGGGTGTCTAACCCGGTGAAGTGGTCCCACCCCACATCCAACTGGACCCCATGGAAGACCAGCTTCGTGTAGCTGAATATGGGCTATCCAGCAATCTTCACAGATGGCAATCAACAACAACAACCTTACTCATGATGAGCCGACTATTAAAGAAATGCGGAATGAACTTTGTTGATACCCTTGATTTTGTGTGTGTGTAGAGGGGGGGGGGGGGGGAGTTATAATTCACCAAGTCATCACCCTTTTGAATGTAATGCCGCAATTCCGGTTGCCGGCTGCAACATATTAATTACTACAGATATCTAATGAAATTAAATCCATGAAGGTTCTGAAAAGCAAAATTTAGTTTACTTACGTATATTATTATATTGATTTCCAGTAATCTACACCATCTTGAGACATGAGTACGTTAAACATACCTTCTGCAGCGAGACCACAGAACACCGATGTAATCAATGTCAGCAGCAGAACGGAGTCTTGCCTTCTATCCATGCCAAATAGTTACACACTGTTAAATTTGAAATAACCAATGTGAGGGTACGTTGGATCCCAATGTTCGGCATGCCTCTCAAATATAATCTCTTGATCACCACAATATCCCAAAAGGGGACGGTAGTCGAGTCACCTCTTGCAAAGTATAGCCAACAGTAGGAGTTTTTGTAGCTCAGAGAAGTCAACCATTCATCATCAAGCACGATACCCCTTAGTTGAGATCCCTACTGATGCAGCGGTTTTATCGGTATAATAACCAAGGCACATTTATCATCACCGTGCTTATTGTGTCTTACTGCAGAGGGGAATCACATCTGAAGTTTATTCCATACATGCTTGAGTGATCTTATAAACGATGTCAATTCAGATCAGTTCCAGTCGATCATTTTGAGACAGTTTTCTCCTGAAGAATGAGACTGGCAATGCGGAACTACTCCCTATAAAATAACCTTGTGCTTGCAAGTTAATCAAGATATCACTGTTTCGTACATCATGTGACATACATTCTGTTGACACTGTCGAGTTATAGGAGATATTGCAGTCCACGGTTCAATGAGATTATGTTCGTATATTTCCTATATAATAACTACAGACAAAGATTTCAAGTTACGCACAGCACGATAATGTTTATGATATATTAAACTTCAGTCTTATGTTCTACTTTTATTTTGTTTTTCCGCGACTATAGGCCGACACAATAATAGCTAAGCATACTTTTTGAACAATACATCGGAATACATAGGGTGTTATCATTCCTCTTTTTTGGACTCCGGTTGTGGCACCGAACAAAAATGGAGAAGCTTTTTGCCGGTAGCAAATCGTACCAGAGCCTTTTTTTTTTGGGGGGGGGGGGGAGAGGCAGGCTTTTATTATTCATTTTATTTTGTTTTATTTTATCTTATTTTATTTTAAGATAATGGCCGCTTCTTTTCAGTTCTTTTTTTTTTTCATGGCTTCTGTTCAATCTAAATTCATGAACCTCTGTATTAAACGGCTATCATATCCCGCCCCTTCCATAGTGTCGTTATTTATGGGCGCTGAATTACAGAGTGTGCCGCGGCTCAATTATAACGGGTTTGGGCAAGTATGAAAAGGGGTTTAACGCTTTAATGCGAAAGTTTGCAAAGAATTTTCATGAGTTGAAAAGGGGCCTCTAATTCACACCTTATCACACAACTCTAGAAAAAACAAAAAAAAAAAAAAAAAAGATTGCTGTAGAGAAATTGCTGAAAACACAATTTTCGATCCATTTTATGATCCCAAACGTATTAAAAATGTAGAAGAGTAAAGAAGAATGACTCATTCAAAATATATAAAAAGATTGACTTGGTTGACCCGTTTCACTTTTTTTTTTAATCCTCACGTAAAATCAAGGGTAGCGACGTTTGGTTGGTTTAGTGATGCTCGGCCACATACTATACGAATGTACTTAATAATAGACATGGATGTGTATTATTATCATTAGTGTATATTCAATTCGAGTGACTTGATTTTCGTGCCAGACTGTATTGTCTTTCATACCCGAACCCCTACCTCCCTTTTAGATTGGTCTAATTGAACCAGTTGTTGCATGTTAAGTTTCGATTAATGGTGGATCTTCTACTGTCATAAACTCCAAGCAAGTTTTGGTAAACCTGGGAAGCAAAGTCAACATGCGGCAAACACACATCACATAAAGCAGTTACCATAATTCCATTGTCAACAAGTTATGGTGGGCGTGCAAGGGTACATGAGGGTGGTAGAAGGTTTGTTTATCTATCGTTCTTTCCTTACAGTATATTATAGGCTGTATCAAACGTTTCCGGGAGGGGGAAGTCGTTTTTGACTAACGAGATGACTGTGAGAGCAAACTGTGAAAGCAAAATCTCCTGCATCCGATATGTTAATCATGTTAATTCATGACGTATATTAAACTTGCGTAAACGTCGTTCATACTCAAGATGACTAACAGACAAATAAGTAAAGCACTAAAATGCCGAGTTAACAGAACCAAACAATCTAGTGATTGTAAGATTCCAAATGAATTGTTATTACCCTAATCCTACCCCCTTTTAACTTCTTAATAACAAAGAAATGAATCATTGACGACAAATTTAAGGCGCTATGTAGTAAAAACAAATATAATGTTACAAAAGCTTCCACATGTTTAGGGTGTTGTGTTTTGTTTTCGCTACAAGCATTAAGGAATGTTTATTTCGTTATGTTTTATTCCTTGAGATTTGATAAACACAGTCAGACTAATATGTATTAAATATATATATATATATATATATATATATATATATATATATAAAGTATACAAAGATATATTAATTTTTCTACAGAGTACCTTGATATTGGTCGACACAAGAATTACATCATGGACACCTCTTTTATAGTAGGCAACACGTATTCCATCGTTATTGTCTATGAATTTCACAAAGTATAAGGTGTTCCACTGAAACTGTGCATATGCATGAGAGTAATGGATTTTTGCATGACAGGTAAAGTGATAAAACATTGAATAAATGGACTTTGTCTTCAATGTGAGGAGCTTAAACAAACTTGACAATTGACACGTCCGCAAATGTATGCTCATCATAACCTTTTTTTTTTCATTCTCAAAACAGAGTTTTGAGGATACTGCAAGTGTCCACGTGAAATTAAAAGGGCACTTCACACTATTATCAAGGTGATCTATATGAAAATGATGCAAACTACATTAGGAATCAAGAAATCCTGTTATGCTGTAAAATAGAGATTACACAACCTGCACTTTAAAAGAATGTTTCATATTTCCATGAAACTGCAAGTCCATAGTTTGATCTTCAAATTTGGGGCATGCAAACAAAAATTATGTTGGTTTGTTGATCTTATTTTCTTCAGACAAATGTCTTACGTAGAGAATAGTGTTTTTTTTTCAATAATATCAAAAATAACTTCTTCGCTAAAAATGGCAATGTACATGAATCGAAAAAACAAAAATAAAAGTTACATTAATATTTTTTAAAAGCAATACACGGTATTAATAGCAAATACTTAACTGAGACACTGTATTTTATGACCATAATATAGAAAAAGTAAAGTTATTGCAGATAACGCACTTTGGTTAAGGGCACTAAATGACTTGCAATTCGTTTCATAATATTATGATATATTATTTCAAATTATGTTGGAGGTAATCGAGGCAATCAGAAAGTTTTTTTTTTTTTGTCTTCATCACTAGGAGCAATTCACAAAATGTACAAGCTATGCTTCTCTTATGAAATCCTCTTTCGCATGAGAGTTGAAAATGAGATTACATTTGCCTACTTGTTTGTTTATCCAGGGAGGTGATCACCTCCTTGGTTTATCGAAATACAAAGTTGATACTACCAAAATAGTATTCATGTTTTGCTGAAGATTATGAAATTTAAAATTACTTGGTATGTACTCATGTAAGCGGTGATCGGAATATTGCTTGTATTATTCTTGATGTAACTGCAATCATTTGAATTGAATTGAATTGAATTCAACGTATCGGCGATATGCGGTACCCTTTGTTCTCAATAAAATGTGTTTTTCCTCTTTGCAAACGACAGTGAGCAGTGAGGATAAAGAAGTTATATTTGTTTGTTTGTTTATTGTAGTATACGATGCTTGCCTGAAACATGATAGACCTACATACATCTGGTTTTACCCTGCCTATGAGTAGCAGTCAGGTGATAGCATGTAGGTCCTAGGCGAGTTCGCGTGTCTATGCTCTGCAGTCCTGAGAGATCATGTCAGTAATTTTGTTTCAGTCACTCCTCTATGGTCAGTTAAAGCACGTCACGCACCGATGCACCTCATCGTATACATCCCGTGTATACGATGTGCACTGCACTTCCCATTGCACCATGATAGGCCATTATTGCGTAATGTCACTCATTGTAAATGGATTTTGATTTTGGAATAGATGACCAACAGCTAGTCAACCACACAAGCCAGTATTTCAATAAATTCAACAGTCAGTTTTTTTTTTCAATAAGGCAAATCAGATTTGTGCTAATTTCAGTTTCATTCACCTTAATTCAAGAAGCTTAATTAAAATTTTTGATACGTTTGCATTATTTTTAAGTTCCCTCAATGATTTTCCATTCTCCGTTATAGGAGTCACCGAAACATGGTTGCACACCAATTCCCTGGACCTATTTGGCATTGGAAATTATAATTTTATTCGTAATGACAGAAAGCATGGCATAGGAGGTGGGGTTGCCATGTACGTTAATAATCAAATTAGATTTAAAATTCGAACTGATTTGGGTATTCAGGGAGCAGAAAGTTTATTTATTGAAATCTTAAATGATAATGAGAAAAATATTATAGTTGGTACCATTTACCGTCCTCCACAAAATGACGTTCAGTCTTTTATTGACAACTTCGACCAATGTGCTAACAAAATTTTTGGAGAAAGAAAATCCATTTTTTTGATGGGAGATTACAATATAGATTTATTACAACCCACCCATTTCCATGACATATTACTTTCCAACTTACTGCATCCCCACATCAATAAACCTACCAGAATAAATAACACCACCCATAGTAAAACATTAATAGATAATATACTGTCTAATGTTATAACTGAAACCTGTACGAACGGTATTCTTTATTCAGATATATCTGATCATTTACCGATTTTTATGATTAATGATAAATCTGTAATTACTCCAATACGTTGCCAACCCAAACAATATTTGAAAATGTATCGAAATGAAACGCCACAAAATATTGATTCATTGAATCAAGATTTATTCGAAGAACAATGGAATGACGTCTTTGAACTCCAAGATGTTAATTCTTCCTACGATTTTTTTTTTACAAAAACTATTAGATTATTATGATAAACATATTCCTTTAACTCCCAAAGTAAATGGAAGGAAAAGAGCTCGGCAACCTTGGATCACTCAAGGTCTTATACATTCCATTGTTACTCGAAACCGTCTTTATAAAATATCTCTGAGGAAACCTACTCCTGAAAACGTTAAAAGGTATAAAACATATAGAAATAGATTAACTTCTTTGATTCGAGTTTCACGTAAATCATATATTTCAAATAAACTCGAATCTAATAAGGATGATAAAAATGCTCTTTAGCGGATTGTTAATGAAATACTCAAAAAGAAACCTACGGAATATCCTGATAGCATTACCCATAATGATAAAGTTATTACTAATCCTGATCAAATTGCAAATATTTTTAACATTTTTTTTTTGTTAATGTTGGTCCTTCTTTAGCTGCATCTATTCCCATAAATGATATCAAAAATTATAAAGATTACTTACCTGAAAGTAATCAAAACTCCTTGTTTTTTACTCCAATAAATGAATCAGAAATTATTGATATTGTTCGATCTCTGAAATGTAGTAATTCCTGTGGGCCTGACAACTTAAGGGTGAATTTTTTGAAAAAAATAATCTACCCCTTTATAGCAGCCCCTCTCACCCATATATTCAATTTATCCTTACTTAACGGTGAGTTTCCAGACTCTTTTAAAATCGCCAAAGTTATCCCTACTTATAAAAGAGAAGATCCATCATTGGTGAAAAATTATAGACCCATCTCATTGTTACCTGCAATATCGAAAATTTTAGAAAAATTAGTTTATAAGCGTCTCTCCTCGTTCATGATTGAAAATGAAATATTAAATGTGAATCAGTTTGGTTTTAGGAAAGGATTTTCTACCGATTATGCTATAATCAAATCTGTTGGTAATATTATTGATGCGCTTATTAAAAAGGAGCACATAATTGGAGTTTTTATGGATCTTAGTAAAGCATTCGACACTATTGATCATGACATTTTATTTGAAAAATTAAATAATTATGGCGTGAGAGGGATTACTTTGTCATGGTTTAGAAGTTATCTAAGTCATCGAAAACAATATGTTGCATTTAAATCCAGTCATTCGTTCCATTTGAACGTGTCATGTGGTGTCCCTCAGGGATCTATCCTCGGGCCCCTACTTTTTTTGATTTATATTAATGATATCATTAATTCCTCCCCTTGTTTAAACTTCATTTTATTTGCAGACGACACCAATGTGTTTTATTCCCACAAGGATATTGTAACATTGGTTGATACATTTAACATGGAATTAAGTAATATTTCGAAATGGTTTAGAAGTAATAAGCTTTCATTGAATATTGATAAAACATGTTTTATACATTTTCATACGCTTCAATTCCAACCCACCCTTCCTCAAAGTATTTCTATTGATGATATAATCATTGCTGAGAAACATTCAACCAAGTTCCTAGGAGTGACCCTACATAACAATCTAACTTGGAATACTCATGTCCAGAATGTTATAACAGCAATATCTAAAGCAACTGGTGTGTTAAGGAGAATAAAATACTTAATTAATAATCAAACTTTAATGATGTTATATAACGCCTTATTTCTACCATTGTTAATGTACTGTAATATTGTATGGGGCAACTGTAGCAAAACCAAATTGAACACAATTTTTCTCCTTCAGAAAAGGGCTCTTCGTATATGCACACATTCAAATTTTTTGGCTCACACTGATCCCATATTATATCGCCTAAAAACTCTTAAGGCCCATGATATACATTCATACTTAAGTGCTATATTTATGTATAAAAACATTCGAAATGTATTACCATTTTTCCATAATGCCCTAGTAACTAATGATCATATTCACTCATACCCTACCCGTCGTTCCCATGATTTTCATTTAAGTAATCCAAAGCTTTTACTTGCTCAAAAGTCGATTAGACATCACGGTCCGGATACATGGAACACTCTTCCTGAGGAGTTGAAACAGTGTGCCTCCTTGTTTTCATTCAAAGCAAACTTAAAGAAGCATATTTTATCACAGTATACTTCAAATACGAATTAAGCACGAATAATTTATATGACTTATGTTGGTCTCCCGATAGTAGCAACATCGTAAGTCATTCCCTCTTCCAGCAAACCAATTTTATCATTCCAAATCCCAGCCTATCTGCCCCTGTGCACTCTCAAGCACTCGCACGCACATTCACCACCATCACACATCAGAGTTTATTTTCCCCTGCTATCTTCGCAACAGAATATGTATTGTTTACCAATTTACCTACCTACCATTTCATCGGGCCGGCCATCTTTTCAAGCAATGCTTACAATGGCGGCCCTCTGCATTATCATTTCTTAAATATAATATTGTTATTGTAATCCCAGCTGCATAGACATGCATACAGTAATATCATTAATTTCCTTTTATATCGTTGTTTATGCAAGTCAAACGACTCTGTTTCAAATATACGTTGTATGTTTCCCATGTTCACGATTATTCAATTTATGTATATATTGATTTGCAGAAAATAAAGTATCTATCTATCTATCAATCTTCCTTGGTGATAGCTTATACATGGATCCATATTGTCCCCCCCCCCCCCCGAAAAAAAGTGTTTTTATTCCGACAAATTGAGGTCTTCACGAATCGTTTACCCTGCTGTCATAAGGAGGTAATTCATCAAAGGATTATGCACAAACACACACATAATACATCTTTTCTGTGTGATTTCTAATTGAATGTATTATTTATGTGTTGCAGTGTTTCATAAGAAGGGTCAGCGAAAAGTAATTACCATCATAAAGACATGTCTTCCATTGAGAGTGACGAGTCATGATGGAATGCCACATGAATCAATTGTCTTCCTATCTTTGAGTCAGATACAGATTAGCACACCTACTTCAAATATTTCTTAGTGACTGCATCAAACATGGGGACCAAAGAAAATAACACTGTTGTTACTCCATCTGTTGAACCTCTTCGGTATGCCATTGAGGCAGCTGCAACACTGCCTAAACATGTTGCTAAACACACGATTTTATTCTAAAAAACAAAAGAAAAATCACAGTACTTTTCTTCCATCTCTCTTGTGACATGAATATAGTATAAATATTTCGACCTATTGTTAAAAATGTTAAAAATGTTGTTAATACTGAACAATAGATTAAAGTACGGTTACAATGAAGTCAACGTTCAGGGGCGCGTTTCATTAAACTTTCTGTGACAAATTTGTTCTCAGCCAATCAGATGCAAGGATTTCAGTAGCTTGACACATCTATGACAACTTGTCACTGATAACAAGTTTAATGAAACGGGCCCCTGGTCTCGAAACTACTGCTCAATCATTGAGCAGTACTTTCGACACCTGAACGTTGACTTTATTAAATTGGGTACTTCGTTATGGTATTGTCCCGTATTCGATTCATTGCTGGACTTCTGACCACACGTGTGCATTTTCTGATTTTTTTTTTTTTTTTGCCCCGAATCTCCTCCAGATATGAAAAGAAGATCTTATTTCGAGAATCAAACGCTTCTCATTCGCTCACCCCATATTTCATCAGGGATTATTGAAGTTACCCTTCGAGGTCTGAACATGTGTCAGTAGAGAATGATTTGCCCTCATATAGGCTATACGAATACGTGCCTCATGTCTAATAATGCAAGCATGATGATGGTGACAGAGAGAAGACAGACCATAATGTTTGCTCTTACTGTGATAAAGTGCGCCATTTGATTTCTTTAATACACTGTATTCTGATCTATTTTGGTATCGTAATCTGTTGTTACATATATGCAATAATAAGTATGAATAAACAGACGCACACCCATTCACACACACACACACACACACACACACACACACACACACACAAACCACAACAAACAGAAAATATAGGTTTCATTATTTGTTCATGATAAAAGTGCGATCACGGGACCCACGGGAGTCATTATCCTGTAATCAGCACGTCTACACATTTTCAATTCATAATATCTTTCAAAAAGATGACTAGATAAAGAGTATTCATTTATGACAGCGTGGTATGTGACATGTTGTGACATGTTGTGACATGTTGATTCGTAGGATAATGATAATTTCCATAATCAAATATCAAAGTTTAGCGGTGCATAAGCAACACCTTATAATACACTCTGGCTCCAGCGCTGATCTAAATCTTTGCAAAACATTTTTGATACACTAAAATACAAAACATGCAAATCCCACATTTGTAAAATCATAAGGTAAGGACATGAAATATATTGTAGAACATGTATCCGAATGTCATCCCATGTAGATACCATATTTCATTGTAGGGTTTCCGAATAGTCACATCAGGATTTATTCGTTGAAATACTGACGGAAAATAAAATGTCATATGCCAGTACGATTTTGCCCCAAATCCAAAATTAATGAAGATAGTAGTATAACACGCTCTACCAGTAACGGCGCAATTCTGATTATGTTGCAATAAGTACGTCTACAAACATTACTCCCATATCAGTGCCATCTGTACAGTGTAAGTTTAAGTACATCAACACATAAGTCAATGTGTTGAGCCTGAGCATGCATGTGCTTTACCAAAATTACAAACAAAATACGTGTGCCCGTACTTATTCTGTACTTTGCTGCTTCGTACTTGCGTTATTACCGAAATTCATACATGACCGGTGAACAAAGTGAAAAAAAAGATATCTTGCGTAGAGTTATTATTTTTTTATATATGAAGCAAATTTCAAATACATTTCCTATTATATGTTTATGAGAAACATAAATAAGCAGACACACTTAGAACACAATATCTATTTCGGAATTCCCCTTGAACCTCTATGAACTTGTAGGTCACAACCTCATATCTGGATTTTTGATAATTCTGTACCCATAACGAATATTGTCTGATGACCGGCACAAAAAAGTAACTGTCGACTAGTCATGTCACTGTTTAATAGAGAGAAGGGAAGAAAGTACACAAAATAATGCTCCTGTTCAATAACAACAACAACATGTGCAATAACAAAAAAGAACACACAAATATAAACAAACAAACGTATTAACAACTAAACAAACAAACGTATGGACAGCTAAACAAAGTACTAATAAACATGCCACTACCATTAAAAAAAATATGACTGCCAAAGAAACTAAAAAAAAAACCCGTATCTTTTCTATTTGTCCAATAATATTCTATATAACTCTGTTGGAAGGCAACGTTATATATGCACATTGATACATATATTACTATCACAATTAACATTAACATTAATTATGGAGAGGTCGGCCCTAATCTGGCATAAGGGTGTATCTGCAAAATTTCGGATTTTTTTTTTTTTTTTTTAGGGTTTTTGAGGTAAAAATTTTCATCAGGCCAACTCTCATTGGTGCTCGGGCTTTAGTTTTCGAGATACCAGAGGTTACCAAAATCAATTTTCATCATTTTACTGGTATCTAATCCGGCAAAAGGGTGTATCTACACATACATCGTAAAAAAAAATGGTGTTAATCTGGCAAAAGGATTTATCTGCTACATACAGCCTTTAGCCAGATTTAATGATGGGGAGAATTATGTTCATTTGATCAGGCAGGAAGTTCTATCTACACATACATCATTTGCCAGATTAAATGATGGGAAAAATGTGTTAATTTAATCAGGCAAAAGGGGTCTATCTGCACATACATTTAAAGACCTGAATATAAGAACGACCCAAGTCTAATTTTGGCCAAAGTCAGTTTGACATGGGAAATTGTATATAGCTTATGCATGGACTCATCTTGTGTATAAATGATAAATCCTAATTACCCCCGGAAGTGCCTGAAATGAATGATTTAAATCTTATATTAATGTAAGAATGAAGGACTTCGGTCATTCTTACATTCATATAATAGCGCCCTCTCTCATCCTTCTCTCATCTCTATAGCAGAATATCATGTATATGAATCAAAGAACGACCCAAGTCCACCACATAAAATGGCCTCTCCTCAATTAATGTAAGTATTAATTGTCATAATAATATATGTTCCTATTTGTATATACAATGTTGCCTTCCCATCACAGTTAAATAGAATATTATTGGACAAATAAAAAAGATATGAAGTTTTATTTTAGTTTACTTGAAATGGTCTTCCATGGACTTGGGTCGTTCTTATATTCATATACTCATTTGTGTACTAATGTATGACAGTCCGATTAAATATCTTCCACGGGAAATGATCCTTTCTTTACTAAATGAACTGATATGGATGAAAAGAGATAACATCATCCAAAATAATCAAATTACTTGTACATTTAGGTACATTTCTAGAGTAACTGTTTAGGCTGAACGTATGTAACATCCACGTCTGTCTACATGTTAGATACGTTCGTTTTTTTTCTACTAGTGTACTATAGTGCACAGTTAATTTAAATTTCCGGGATGATATTGTATCTTCTTATCCATAACAGTTGTTTAAGTAAAGAAAAGATCATTTACCATAGAAGGCATTTAATTTTACTGTCATACATGCATTAGTACACAAATGTCTGTCCACCTGTTACATATACGTTCACTATTTTTATATTTTTGAAAATAGTTTAATACGTTGATAGAGTGTTTGGAGGGTTATGCACATTAGAAACATAAGATTACCTAATGTCTTTGAAATGGACCCCATTTCTGTGAAAATGCCCAAATGTCCCTTTTGCAGACACTGTTATAATGGGCCTAACATGTATTAATCCTAGATTCTGATATACTATATGTCACCGTGCACCTCAAAACGAACATAAAGTCGCACACACCGATTTTGCATGAGGACTAAAAATAAGTGAAATGGGTCAACCTAGCCGAACTTGACTTTTTCATGTTTTCTGAAAGAGCGGGTCTTCTTTTACATTATACTAAAATTTGGTATCACAAAACGGGCAGGAAAGGGTGTTTTTTAGCAGTTTATCTCGAACATTTTTGGTAGAATAGTGTAATTAGGTGTGTCTTTATAATCCCTTTTTCATTTCTGAAAAAGTCCTGTCCACACTCTTCACTTTCAACTCTAATAACTTTTGAATAGATAATGCTACTGCTTTGAAAGTTGGCATTGATTATGGACAGAATGTGCTAATGAGGCATGCTTAATTTCAAATTAATCTGATAATCCCTTCATTGTTGTTACTCTGATGGTTTACTTCCTGTTTTTTGTCCCATTCATCGCACAGCCAGCACGGTTTGGTAAAGATTAAGCGCTTGAATAGACACCGTACTTCAGAGCCTCTTTTCTCAGTTTACACTTTTCCTGAGTTTGTGCTTTCTTTCCAATATTTAGATAGGTTAGGAGAGTCCATTTGATTTGAGTTATACATCCTTTTAAAGCTTAAAGTCTGCTCTTTCAGAATATGGTCTTAACTAAAAATTCATGTCTGGCGACTTTTTGTCGTTTTGAGGTGCAGGGTCACATATGTGTAATGAGATTTAGAGTGTCAATATAACTGGCGTTGTGCATTAGAAGGCTTCGATTTTAATAAAGTTGAAAAAGTTACATCGCTTGAAAAGAAATATACATATTCGGGAAAACCTAAAGATATGGCCGAGAAAGGCCATAGGATTAAAGGGGAAATAAACCCGAGCTACGCTTTCTCATATCCAAGTAAACCCAAAATATTCCACATTTCCGCAGGAGAGTGTCATGAATGATTTTTACTAAAGTTTACTAAAGGTAGAAAATTAATGTAAAGTGAGAGATTGAGCCTGGAGCCATGAGCGAGTGATTTCACATTCACATGTATGTATGGAACCATTGTTCCGTTGCGAGGATAATGTAGATGAGAATACAATAACAGCGTCAAAATAGTTTATAATGTTTGATGCAGATATTTGATACGTCAATAATTTCAATATTTTCACCAAACTTCTTATTCGAATGAATTGATATGTTTGCACATTTTGTGAATGTCCATGGATACATGTAGCTCCCAGCCTTTTCAAGGTGCAACTTTGCAGTGAAGTGTAGTGTTTCATAAAAAAATTAGTGTCAAAATGAGAACTGAAATTTTCCAGGAGACTTCCATTTTAATCACCTTGAAAATGTTACATCACTCACAGAGAAATGAAATAAACTTTTCAATTGTACATGTATGTAGTATAAAATCAAGAGGATATTTGAATCCCGTCTGAATTTCATGTTAAATTTGAGCGGAATCTCCAAATGATCCAAGAACGGAAGATTGGATGTGTTCTTAGTAAAGTATAGTGACGTAAGAAAGAAACTATGAAATTGAAGCTCATGAGGTCAAAGGTCATAGCGTCATAAAGGACATTAAATAAACTAAATCTCCCAATAAAATAAAGACGTGTAATCGGATTCTCACCACATGTGGGAAAATAAGGAATGTTATTTAGAGGTTGTGAGGACAAAGCACAAAAGCTATGGCGTCAAATAGGATATAGAATAACTTACTGTACCACTATACTTGTGATGAATACAGTACATTGCCTACGAAGTCCACACTGCGTTTAAGAATGACCATTTCAACAACGCAGTATACTGGGTATGTGGAGGTATCCACTGTGTTATATTTCGGTTTACGTTGAAATATTATAAGAAATCAAGTACAATTGCTTGGATGGTGAAGAAAATTGATAGGAATGCTCTTTGTAGACTAATATTCCGTGCCGTATATCCAGCACCGTAATGCACATTAAAGGAAAAAGTTATTACTGTGATCATTGATATATATAAAAAAAAATGGAATCGTTAGAACTATGATAAATCCTTACAAAATGAATGCGAGCATTTTTGAAATACTTGAAAAAACTTAAACACATTCAAAACTCATAAATGTATGCCTGCACACACGTACACTTGGGCCTATTGCATGGGCTGTTTCAATATTTTGAAATGGTTGTAGCAAAGTAATGTTATCTAAAGAATAAGAACAATTTTTACATGTTGATTAGTAAAGGGATTTAACGATAGAAAATAGAGGCGTGCACGTCCAACTTTACACAAGTACACGTGCCCTCAATAGAAAGCACACAAAGGACACTAACACACTCACACAAATACAGACATCTTACACTGCATTCGCGCACATGTCATCTATCATAACAACGTATGAAATAATTCTTTTGATACGGGATTGAAATTGTAGTCTCCCTGATCGGAAAAGATTCTGTCAGCTCTCCGCTCGTATTCTTCCTCGTCAAGGTGTCCTCGCGTTATGGATGGCTCATACGAATTTGTCATAGCAGCATAATTTTATAATACGTACTGCTTACATATGTGACCGTGCACCTCAAAACGAACATAAAGTCGCACACACTCATTTTGCGTGAGGACTGAAAATAAGTGAAAAGAGTCAACCTAGCCGAACTTGACTTTTTCATATTTTCTGGAAGAGCAGGTCTTCTTTTGCATTATGCTAAAATTTGGTATCATAAAACGAATAGGAAAGTGTGTTTTTTTTTAGCAGTTTATCTCGAAAATCTTTGGTACAATAGTGTGATTAGGTGTGTCTTTAGAATCCCTTTTTCATTTCTGAAAAACCTTGTCCACACTCTTCCCTTCCAACTCTAATAACTTTTGAAAGGATAGTGCTACTGCTTTGAAAGCTGGCATTAATTATGGACAGAATTTGTTAATGAGGCATGCTTAATTTCAGTTTAATCTAATAATCTCTTCATAGTTGATACTTCGGTGGTTTACTTCCTGCTTTTTTGTCCCATTCATCGCACAGCCGGCACGGTTTGGTAAAGATTAAGCGCTTGAATAGACGCTGTACTTCAGAGCCTCTTTTCTCAGTTCACACTTTTCCTCAGTTTGTGCTTTCTTTCCAATATTTAGATAGGTTAGGAGAGTCCATTTGATTTGAGTTATACATCATTTTAAAGCTTAAAGTCTGATCTTTCAGAATATGGTCTCAACTAAAAATTCATGTCAGGCGACTCTTTGTGTTGTTTTGAGGTGCAGGGTCACATATGGTAGAAACGACCGAGGATGAAACCACTACAGTAAAGTAGAAAAATTCAATCGGAAATGAAGATGCCATTGGGAAAAATAATACCATTAGAGAAGACGAATACTAATAAGCTTATACAAGTAAAGACAAAATAATATATATGGGTGAGAATTTTGAACGATGTACAATTGCCAATTTTCGTACCTTATGACATTCTTTCCCTTAGAACACGCCAGGATGATCTAAGAAACCAGATTTTCTCATGTCATCTCAAAGATTGGTAAATTTCCTTTCAGGAAATATATGGTTTGGTTGACTTTTGCCTGATATTTTTCATTTCACAAGGACTTACAGCGTAAAAATACGGTAAAAACGCTATTTTCACAATAATTTTTGTTTTTCAAACTGATGATGCGCATTTTTAATGGTACGTGGCATCTAATATCTGACCATGTTCTGGATCTGACATATCATGGGTATGTACCACAAAATTATAAGAACTTAATGAGCACGTATAAAATTACAGAGAACAATTAAAATATCAAAGTCCTAAACAGACGAACGTCCGTGATACTTTTATTTCTATCGCTGCTGCAAATTCTACTTTGTTGTCCCAACTGTAACGTATACGAAAATTTGGTGTTCCACCTAATGAACATATCCTGCAAAAATTGTACGTCTGCTGGCTGTACATGAGACGTAATATTCTTTTATGCAAAATTATACTCAGTTTTGGTCACGGACGTGCTTCCGCTATTTTCTAATAAAGATCGTAGCCCATGAAACGTTATTGGCGATATTGTTCTGAGTCGTAATCAACTAAGATCTAGCAACACGATAATATGTTTGTTTTGAGTTTCTGTCCATCCTTTGTCAAATAGGAACCGAAATTATATTTTTAGACGAACCTCCAAGAAAGAAAGAACGTCCGTGATGATTAAAACGTTTTCGAGTGGGACACCATCTTGCTTTGATGGTGAAGGTGCATTTTACCTTTGGCTCTCTAGCCGAGGAGCTGCATGTCATTTTTGGAGCGGACTGAGGTTCGTCCGCAGTTTTTGGACCATGTAATTCACCAAAAACCAAGCAAATAAATAATATTTTCTCTGAAAATTCACCTCCTGATCCCCCTCTGAGCAATACAAATGTTGTAAGGATGTCAAATTTCTTATAATTTGCATTGACAATACCTTTTCAAATTTTTGAAAGAGTTAGGAAGGCTAGGTACTCTCTGCCGATTAGTTATCCGTCCTGGAACATGACCCTAGTAGTAGAACGAACGTCCGTGATAATTCCAGAGAACGTCCGTGACATATGCAATCCCTCCGATAGGGATAACTTGTCCCGAAAGTGACCTGTATTCTTTAAAACTTTTGGCTCGAATAGCGACAAATAAAGTTTAACAAAGTAAGCAATGAGTTTAGAGCAGTAGTTTCAGAATTTTTAAGGTGTTATGTGATCATGATGAACAAACAACTGAAAATTTACTCACAATTTTACGCTTGTTTTCCCTCTAATTATACAAAAAAAAAAACTAAACACTTAAAACAAAGTTATAGGAAAATGGAATTTTGCGCAATCTGTAATTTCTGTGCGTTTAAATTTCTTTCTAATGAGGTTCTGGAGACAATTTGTACTGTTACAGGTTCTGAAAGTTTGGCTCACGGACGTTCTGTCCGAGAAAGGAAATTTCTGACAATTACAAATATATCACTGCACATAAGATTAATGTTAGTTGAAAATATTACCAAATCACCGAGCCGCTCATACCCGAAGGTGAATAGCGGTCAGCACTCAATTTACCTGTAATAACAAACGGAAAACGTTTTTTTCACGGATGTTCGTTGGTTGAATAAGTCAATGGATTACATAGTAGGAGAAAGAAGATCAGTGCCATTTTTTAGTGACAAGTGCTCTAAGTGTTTATCTTTTGAGTATGGTAGCTGCCGTCTCAAACAGAACACATCCAGTTTTGGTCTCCATAACGGACGTTCGCTGTAATTGTCATGATATTAAATGCCTTAATTCATTCTTATTTTTCTCTTCATGACGATTTTTCTCTCATTCCCTCAATAGCCTGAACATGCTGCGACCAAACAGAAAGCAAAAACAAAACAAAACAAAACAAACCAAAACAAATCCGAAAAGTTCTACGCAATCACATTCAGGATAATGACGGAAAAAGTCTGTAATGAGCATGTGTTGAATAAGAAACGGAAAAGTTTCAAAAGGACGTGGAAACAGTTGAATGAAAATGACTGAGAAACAGAGAAGGGATCGAGCTCCAACACACAGAGAAAAGAATTGCCAGTGCACTCCCGTTATACCAAATTCCTCTGGAGAAGTTTTTGTTTGTTTGTTTATGTTTTTTATTCATCGAAATGCCGTCACCAGCGAACAAAAATCATGCAGTATACAATTATTGTCTGATGAATACACACAAATCCTCCGCTTATCATCACATGGTGTTGTTTTATACTCATCAATGAAAAGCAATATTCATTTGTAATTTTTTCCAAGATTTTTTTTTTTAATTTTACATTTTTTTAAGAGACAGAGAGATCGTCAGTTTGTTTGTGCTTTTGTGCTTACTTTGAAAATACATTTGAAAAAAATAATGATTAAGAATAGGTTTAAGGTTGCACTTTGATACGTTCGCTCTTCCAAAGATTCGTTACTCCGATGTCCAAAGGTTTGTTATTCCAAAATGAAAAAAAAAATTGTAGTTAATTCAGGAGTTTTGTTATTAGAAATGTTCGTCGAAAAATAGATATTAAAGATCATTATTTTTAGGTCCGTTCTTCTAAAAGTGGAATGGGCATGTTATTCGTTTAGGTGAAAACGGTTATTATGAGGTTTGAAATTGGAGGATTTTAGTCGTTAAGTTGTTTCTCCACATTTGGATAAGCGAATATAATTTTTCATGTTCCAATTAATAAGCCTTTCGATTAACATTCGGAGATTCCTATCATTTACCGAATAAAAAAAGCTTCATAATTAGACGAACTCTATCAATTTTCGTATTGACAAACTGTATGAATAACGAGCCTCCGAAATGACGCGCTACAAAAGGTTTGTTATAAAAAACCATATTGTATAATATCAAAGTCACAAACATTCATCCAAGCTATATGGACTTATTTTGTCTTGTTATGACGAAACTTCGCAGTATCGAACCTGTAATCATTTCTGACTAATATAATAACACAAATTCTCCTCGGTAACAGTGTGTAACACAAAGAGCAAACACAGAGGGATTTCTTCCTAACGTATTCGTTTGCCCTCCCCAGCTAAACTTCGTACTTCTATAACGGAGCACATTTCTTCTGTTTTTCTATATTAATTCTTTGTCATAATTTTAGCTGTGACCATGTTCGTTATATAAAAAGCAAATTTTGCATTGTAGACTTCATATAACAAGTTTAGGACCTGAATATTTACTTCATGATAACGAAATTTTGATAAATATATTCGTTCTCAAGGATGGACTGCGTCACTGAGATTACAGGTACGTTTGTACGTTCATTTACGAGAAATGGAAAAATTGTTTTCTTTGATTCCTCAGTATGAGAAGATAAACAAGCTTGTATAATTGAGAATTGGTAATATCTATTCAGGATTTTGCAGAGGAATTTGTTCTCGACATGAAATTGCTGTTTGTTGTGAGTAGAATGCGTTTCCAACTCAAGAGAGCTGCATTGTTCAATATCTTGTTTGTTCCGAACGTCCGTGAGCTACATGCGAACCTCCGTGATGAAAACTATGCTATGTTTGTTGGGTTATAGAGACAGCCCAGATCAGATACATCTTAAAAAGGTATATTATTATTTGGGAGTGAGGATTAAAGTATGGGATAGTGAAAGAAGAGGTGAAAATATTGAGTTTCTGTAAAATGCGCGTAAAGTTAAGAAAGTGTTTAGCGGAAGAGCAATATTTCCACAGAAATTACGAATTTAGTTAAATCATCAGTTGTCTACCATTACGTACAGGTTAAGAGTACAAGCTTAATATTCTGCAATCACGTACACATGTCCCTTAAGATATTTCGTTAGGATTTTGAATTGAATCAGATCTTTGAAAACTATGTTAAATGGTATTCAAATGTATGTGCAGTACTATTCCTTACGGACGTTCGCTGGTCTGGACATGGTAAACTTCAGCGGTGAATAAAAACTTGTTCCTCTGGGAAAATCCTAGTATAATTGGGTTCATATTAAAGCTTGAGTTATACTCTTTCAGGCAAGATGAATGATTTGGAGAATTTCCTACTTTTTAAATTTTGCCTTGTTTTGGCTCAATTGTACATCGTTCAAAATTCTGACCCATATGCATATCTTTGTATAACTTTGTTGTTCAAACCTCGTCTGTATGGAAGGTTACCTCAGCCATTAATAACATTTGATAAACGGTGTATTTATTGCGGAAACTTTGAGGTTTGAAATAACCAAACACTATAGTTAAACTCTGGAAAAAGTTAGTGGCCCTTCATCATCTCGAGAACAATGAATATGTATGGTACGCCGACGGGGACCTAGCACCAGCGACTGGGATCAACATGTCAATAATAATGTGAGTACATTCCACAGTAAAAAGCACATGTATACTTTCAAAGGACCATCCAAGGGTTGCCGAGTAGCAGGAACGGATGTTTAAAAAGTGCCAGGTAAGGTGGCAAGAATGTAGTAACACAAGTTCATCGCTTTTTATTGTTTGCTCGAGAGTAATCAACGATAAGTCATAATAAGGTGTTTGAGGTTCTTCTCGTAGTATTTGCGAGCCCGAGTTAAGTCAGCTCCAGTCACGCTAGTATAGATTCGCACTGTCATGTCTTCCAACTCGTGAGGAACATCAGCTGGTATCTAAACACACAGAAGAGAGAAAATGGATATAAGAATGATACCATTTTTCTGAGCGTACATAAGGAATGATGAATTAACCATAAACAATTATGGAACGTTTTCATGTGTGACCGTGCATTACAAGTACAATACAAGTTGCACATCCTGATTATACGTGAGGACAACAAATAGGTTAAATAGGTCAACCTGGTCAATCTTATTATTTCTATATTTTCGAAAACAAAATTTCTTCTTCTACATTATATGAAAGTTAGGAATAAAAATGAATTTTTTGAGGTGCTGTTTTTATGATAACACTTAAAAGAATCAAGGAATGTCACTTTGGCAACTGTTTTATTTGTTAGAAGATATGTTGAGTATTTAGATTTTATTGAAAAGACTATTCATTTTTATTCTAGCATTGTAAAATGGCCTTGATCTTTCGCCAATGACCTTCGAACCCATTGTCCTAAAATTGGCAAGTGAATCACTGTCAGGCTGTTGTTGCATAAATGAAGAGTTCAGTTTCAAAACGTTCTACATCCATAATTTCAAGTTCTGAAAAAATTAATCGTTTTTTTTTTTAATTCAATTGACTTTTTTTTGGGACCATAATAGCTCTCAGTGTCAAAAGGAAATGACATTTCTCCCAGTTGTACTGATGTGTGATAAAACACTATTAAGTGCTTTTTACAAGAATCCACAGCCATGAATTTATTTCTATTTCTTTTCACGAATTTATCATTTCTATATTTTGCCTATGTACTACCTTTTGAAACTGAAAGTGAATATGTGACCATGCACCTCAAAACGAACATAAAGTCTCACACACTGATTCTACTTGAGGACTGAAAATAAGTGAAATGGGTTAACCTAGCCGAACTTGACCTTTTCATATTTTCGGAAAGAGCGGGTATTCTTTTACATTATGCTAAAATTTGGTATCATAGATAATCCCTTTTTCATTTCTGAAAAACCTTGTCCACACTCTTCACTTTCAACTCTAATAACTTTTGAAAGGATAATGCTACTGCTTTGAAAGTTGGCATTGATTATGGACAGAATGCGTTAAAGAGGCACGCTTAATTTCAGTTTAATCTGATAATCTCTTCATTGTTGTTACTCTGGTGGTTTACTTCCTGTTTTTTTTTTTGTCCTATTCATCGCACAGCCAGCACGGTTTGGTAAAGATTAAGCGCTTGAATAGACACTGTCCTTCAGAGCCTCTTTTCTCAGTTCACACTTTTCCTGAGTCTGTGCTTTCTTTCCACTATTTAGATAGGTTAGTAGAGTCCATTTGATTTAAGTTATACATCATTTTAAAGCTTAAAGTCTGCTCTTTCAGAACATGGTCTTAACTAAAAATTCATGACTGGCGACTTTTTGTTTGTTTTGAGGTGCAGGGTCACATATAGTACCAAACTTAGCCCTCTTTAATGTTCTAGGTCCATGGAGCTTTAGGGCGGAAATCCATGCAGCATAGAAGGTAATCATGGATGACAGCGCCCATATACAGGATTATTCATACTTTGACCATTTCCGAGGTATAGAGGGAAAAAATAAGTACTATTTTCTTGACCTTTGAGCTTTGACATCATGACCGAAAATTTATCTAGATGGTCTTTATCAGGTAACACATGTTCACACTAAGTTTAAAAAAATCAGACATTACATAGATATTGGGAAATGGGGAAATCTTCTTGAGCGTTTGACTTCGAATATTGACCTTGAGTATGTGCACTTAAAAGCTAATTGAAAAAAAAGAAAATCTACACACTCTTCGCTTTTGACTATCTATTTAGTTTATATATTGTCTTCTTTAAAAAAGCAGGGAAGTCCAATTCAAGCCGCAAGGACTGCTATCCAAGGTAGCCCATCCGTAACAAAAAAAACACCTTTATGATACAATAAAATATATACATACAAACATGTTATAAAGTGTACAAATATACACAATAACACACTTCGTTAAAGTTAAAAGCCTCTGTAAATAGAGAGTACAATAGGTAGATTAGATAAAGGGAGAGAAAGAAAGAGAGAAAGAAAGGTGACAGGAAGAATACATGTGTGCAACTTTCAAAGAAAAGAGAAATTAAGTCCTGCTAATAACCACTTGGATGTTGCGGACATTACTTTTAAAAAGGGGCAGTGAGGGGGAGGATTTAATAAACACGGGTAGTGAGTTTATTAAGTTTTTCTCAGGCAGTGAGACCCAATTAGTCAACAACAATAACCAATATAAGGAAGTATCAAAGTGAAATATAAATGAAGGAGTACTGGTTGTGTCAGACAGTCTGCTTAATCCTTCACATACATTATTTTCTTTTTAATATCATTGATCTGAAAAGACCAATTTCAATTCCAATTTACAAGACTGCCTAAATACTTAAAAATTTGTTACATTTTCAAAGAATCTGTCTTTTATTCTATTTTGTAAATTAACACGATCTTTCTTCCTTTTACCAGAAATGAACATAACTTTAGTTTTATCGGTATTGACAATCCATTTTCATTTAGCCATTTTACATAAAACATGAATATTATTCTGTAACTGTGTTTGGACAGCCTGTACTCCATATCCTGCGTACAATGAAACATTCGTACTAATATGAAAAGGTAGACTGTTTATGTCAGTTAATGTATGTTATACATAATAAAAGCGAGCCCATTATTGAACCCTGCGGTACACCGGAAGATACTGGAAGAAAATCACTTCTTATTCCTTTGTTTGACATACATTGCTTTATCCCTAATAAATATGATTCAAAGGATGATCATTCAATACCTTCTATCAAAAAAAAAAAGATGAAAAATAAACTGACTTTCTAGATACGAAGATCATGGGGAATGATATCAAAGCTTTCCTCATGCCGAAAAAGAGAGCACTAGTAAATCGACCTTTGTTAAAGTTACCGTATGACATTTCACAAACTTCCATTAATCACGTTGAGGTGGAATTTTTACTCGTGAAATTAGACTGCCTATTACTAAACAATTCTTCTTTAGTTAGATATTCCATCAATTAAGAATTAAATGCTCCTTGTAACGTTTCTTTAAATAATTGACAAAAGGGAAATTGTCATTAGTTCATGACTTGCGTTCGTTTTTGGAACAGTGGCTACTTAAGCCATTTTAAAGCCATCAGGGATCCGCCAAAATTGTAGTGATTGATTAAGAAGGCGCAAAATAAGAATGCCAAGAAATTCAGCACTAAGCTTTAGCAGTCGAGGGTGGAGGTTATCAAGCCCTGCAGATTTCGAGCAATCTAGGATAAGCAGTTCTTTTTTTTAAAACAAATTCAAAGGTGATCTTGTCAAATACAAAACATGATTGTACTTTACTAAGTCGTTAAATAGCATCCTCGCTGTTATGTTTCACTTCACCAGAGTCTTCTTTTCCATGAATTGATTCAGTTACTTTAATAAAAATTATTATTGTTGAACTCCGTTGCTATCTTCGAAGGATCAGATACAATATCCAAATCGATGACCACATGTGAAGATGCGTTACATTTGCTATCAGGCAAAATTCCGTTCTGTTGTTTGATTCCAAGTTGTTTTCATTCTTAAATGTTATTATAGAAATAAGCTCTTTTCAACTATTTTTAATTCAAATATTAGCTTTGTTTCTCGATGAAATATATTTCTCCCACAAATATGATAATTAATTACCTTCATGGGGAACCTTTAAGTTTCTTGCGCATGGATGCATTTTTTTTAAGGTGCTTGATGGTCAGAAAATTTCAGAAAAAAAAAATCTTTAAACTTCTTCCATTTGATCAGTAACATTCGAAAACAATGCATTCCGATCGATATATAATGAAACATTGAGGAAAGCAGTTCCATTACACGACTGAAAAGACCGAAAACAAGATACTTGAGGCAACATATTTGAAGATTTACCTTCGTTACAATGTAGCTATACTAGAGAGTGGTAACTAAACCCAATAGATTTACACCCGAGTGCAATATTATTATCCGAAAGCTGTTGAAGCAAAAATCACATCACAAAGAGTCTGACTAAAGGGGGTCACACGTGTTGGTCTCTCCATAAGCTGTTTTAATCCCAGTGATTCACCTATTTCAGTTAACCTGCCGGACAAGGAATTTTTCTGTAAGGATGTTACATTTCAAATCACCTAACAATATTATCCTATCGGAAACTGAAAATACTTGTTCTAGATTTTCCTCAAGTTCTTCAAAAAAGAGACAGAGCTATTCTGTTTTCATTACACAATACCAGCGTGTGTGTGTGTGTGTGTGTGTGTGTGTGTGTTTTTCATGCTCTTTCAAGTGGGTTAAAATGAGCTGTGAGTCGGTACAGGTTATTTTAGAGAGTATTTTTGCAAAATTCCTAGACAGCGAGATACGAAATTAATTTTCCGATGTTAATGAGGCAGAACTGCATAAGTCGACTTACGACAATGTTTTTACTAAGATGTTTTTGTTTTTTTTTTGTTTTTTTTTTACATTCCGCACAGACATGTTATATCCTAACACGCGCGTGCGCGGTCTTTGTAGCGACGAACTCACTGCGATTTGTTTTAAAGTTAATTGGATAATCGCCAGTAGACGACAGTCATGCTAAAGCAATGGGCAGTTTAATGTTTCCAGGTTAGCATGCCTGTACAGTGACGGGGCATTAAACTGAACATTGCTTGAATATGAGACAATTCTGAAGCAAATAATTTTCGCACAAGTATAGATATATAACGTACTCTTAAATGAACCCCACAAGAATTGGAACAGTCATCCCCCAGCATTCCTACTGATCAGTTACTAGCCATCCCATTCAAAGGGGATGGCTGGTAACTGATCAGTGGGAATCAGTGGGAATGCTGGGGGATGATTGTTCCTATCCTTGTGGGATTCATTCAAGAGTACATTATAAATGATTGTTGTGTGGAAATTATTTACTTCAGAACGGTCTCATAAATCAGGTAATGTGCAGTTTAATGCCCCGTCTCTGTAGAGGCATGCTAACCTGGAAACATTGAACTGTCATTACTTGAATATGAGATCGTTCTGAAGCAAATACTTATCACACAATCAATAATAGATATATAACGTACTCTTAAATGAATCCCAGAAGGATTGGAACAATCATCCCTGTATTCCCACTGATTCCAACTGATCAGTTACTAGCCACCCCCCTTAAGTAGAGGGTAAAACACTACTACTGGTTCTACCCTGGTACTGTAGTATTAGTGTAATACGGTACTGCACAAACTAGACCTAGGGTCTATTTTCTATTTCGAGTGGAGCTGTATATAAACCTTTAGCCAGGCCTAATATTCTTTAGTTTAAATGGAGTATAGGATTAGGGCCTACAGTCCATAGGGTCTAGGCCTACTCTTACTTGGGCATAAAGAAGGAACGATGGGATCTGTATCGCATGCAGATCCCTCTATACCACTCTATTCTGTCTCTAACTATAGATAGTCTAGTGTAACGTTAGGCCTGAATAGACAACGGTCTAGACGGCCTGCAATGTAGTACAATGTAATATCTTTACAATAGAATTTCCTAATAGTGATTTCTTGACTCAATATCTGGGGCAGTTCTATCAGCCAAAACTGCGTATCTCTAGGAGATACGCAGTTCTGGCTGATAAGCACGTGATTAACCACGAAAAGAGATACTTAATTCTGGCTGATTAAACACGTGCTTATCAGGCGATTAAGTTTTTTTGTCGTTGAGGAGAGTTCGATCAACAGTCTCAATAACAGTAGAAAGTCCACTTTCGTCATAAACACATTCATCTTTGAGAACGTCAGCTGTACGGTTGGCGGAGCACCAGTACTCCCATGTCAGACTCTACTCTTCATACTGGTTGTTTGGGGGTTTTACATCTGTTTTTGATTGTTTTTGTTTTGTGCTGTTTTGTTGTTGTTGTTTGTCCGTTTTTCTGTCTCGTTCCCTGCACAGAGCAAAGCTTGTTGCGAGATTTTGTACTTGAATAGATCCCTACATTTGGAGCCTCCTTTTCTCAGTTATCTCTTTTCGAAAGTTTCTACTTTTATGGTTTCAAGCTTAGAAAATGGTTTTTACAATATATCCTTCACTTATTAAACCCCTGTCTCAATGATAAAGGTTCTACAAAAACTTGTCGTTAGCACACGGGTAGACTGCATTGGTGATCCTGCATCAAAAAACCACCATAAGTCGCCAGACATTGATCTTAATTAAGGGCAGATTCTAAGAGAGCACACTGTAAGCTTTAAATCATACATAATCTATAATAGAGGAAAGAAAGCACATACTCAGGAAAGGTGTGAACGGAGAAAAGAGACTCTTTAACTGTAGAGCGTGACTCCTGCGCGGCAAAGGTCCCTTTGGTTGATTTTGTGCATCATTTTAGTAAACTGAATTGTGTTCGAATTTCAATTTCAATTCCAGAGTATGATTTGGATGGATAAAAAGGTAATAATGACTTAAATGCACCAATTGTAATTGATGAAGTCATTAAGATGGTTTAGAAGTTAAGGAATAATAAGGCATGTGGTATTGATTTGATTAGGAATGAATTCTTAAAACATTGTTCAAGTCGTGTTTTGGATTGTATTATAATGTACTTTAATATAATTTTGTAAAGGGGTTTAGTTCCAAAAGACTGGTGTCTCGGTACTATAGTACCAATTTTTAAGAAAAAGAGAAGGGATACAGATCCATATAATTATCGTGGAATAACACTGTTAAGCTGTTTGGGGAAGTTATTCACTTCTATTTTGAATCATAGGAAAACAACTTACCTTTATAATCAAGGTATGCTTGGAAAAAACAAGCTGGCTTTCGGGCTGGATATTCTACAATGGATCATGCCTTTGTTTTGAATATTTGTCTAAACGCAAACGAATTTATTGTGCATTCATTGATTTTAAGAAAGCCTTTGATATGGTTGATAGGGTATCACTTTGGCATAAAATGTTGAGGTCTGGGGTGGATGGTAAGGTGTTTACAGTTATAAAGAATATGTCTGCTCAAGCCATATCTTGTGTATTAGTAGATGGTCAACATTCTGAGGCTTTTCAGTGTAATGTTGGTGTACGGCAGGGTGAAAATTTATCGCCTCTGCTTTTTGCATTATATCTCAACGATTTTGAATCGTTCTTGAGTTGCCGTTTCAAGGGACTACAGTTTTTGTTTGAAAAAGTTTGTGTTGATATTTTAGACAAAGAAGTCAATGAGGATATTTTTATACATTTATATACATTGTTGTATGCAGACGACACTCTTATTTTAGCCGACAGTGCAGAAGAGCTTCAGTTGGCTTTGAATGCATTGCATCAATATTGTATAGATTGGAAGTTAAGTGTCAATACTACAAAAGCTAAAGTCCTGATTTTCTCAAGAGGCAAAGTACGAAACTTTCCATTGTTCAGTTTTGGTGAACACAAACTTGATGTAGTGGATGATTTTGTTTATTTAGGTAGTCAATTTAATTACAATGGAAGTTTAATGAAGGCTATTTCTAAACAGGTGACACAGGCAAGGAAATCACTTTCTTCTATGTCACTAAAGGTTCAGAAACTCAAGCTTCCTGTGGATATTCAATGCGAACTGTTTGATCAGTTAGTGTTACCAATACTATTGTACGGGTGTGAAGTTTGGGATTTTGAGGATTTGAGTCAAATCGAAATTTTTCATGAGAAATTCTTGAAATCGTTGTTATGTGTAAATAAATTTACACCAGATTGTATGGTATATGCAGAAACCGGGAGAACACGACTGGCTAATATTATTAAACATCGTATGGTTAGCTTCTGGCTGAGGATCATAAAGGCTTCTTCTGCTAAATATTCATTCAGGTTTTATACACCCCAAAGATTAATAAGTCAACAGGACGTGACCTTTGTATTTAAGTGGATATCTCATAGTGAGGAAATTTTAAACAATGCTGGTCTGGGTGTTGTATGGTTAAGAAAAGGGGAAGAATTTAGTAATAACTGGATATTGAGTACCTTGAAGCGGATATTAAGTGATATGTCTAAACAGGATTTGATGGCAAATTTTTGGTCAAATAGATTATGTTTAAAGTATAGGATTTTTAAGACGAATAGTCTCTTTGAAAGATATTTAGTCCAGTTGAGAAAGAGGGATAGAATTACATTGAGCCGTTTTAGATGTAGGTGAAATCAGTTGCCAGTTAATAATAGAAGATTTGTACAGTCATTTGTGACACTGCACCTCAAAACAAACAAAAAGTCGCCAGACATGCATTTTTAGTTATGACCATATTCTGAAAGAGCAGACTTTAAGCTTTAAAATGATGTATAACTCAAATCAAATGGACTCTCCTAACCTATCTAAATATTGGAAAGAAAGCACAAACTCAGGAAAAGTGTGAACTGAGAAAAGAGGCTCTGAAGTACAGTGTCTATTCAAGCGCTTAATCTTTACCAAACTGTGCTGGCTGTGCGATGAATGGGACAAAAAACAGGAAGTAAACCACCAGAGTAACAACAATGAAGGGATTATCAGATTAAACTGAAATTTAGCATGCCTCATTAACACATTCTGTCCATAATCAATGCCAACTTTCAAAGCAGTAGCACTATCTTTTCAAAAGTTATTAGAGATGAAAGTGAAGAGTGTGGACAAGATTTTTTTTCAGAAATGAAAAAGGGATTCCAAAGACACACCTAATCACACTATTCTATCAAAAATGTTCGAGATAAACTGCTAAAAAACACACTTTCCTGTCCGTTTTATGATACCAAATTTTAGCATAATGTAAAGGAAGACCCGCTCTTTCAGAAAATATGAAAAAGTCAAGTTCGGCGAGGTTGACCCATTTCACTTATTTTCAGTCCTCACGCAAAATCAGTGTGTGCGACTTTATGTTCGTTTTGAGGTGCACGGTCACATTTGATGAAAGGGATGTTCAATGCCCTTGTTGTGATAGACATGAAACGGGTGATGAATTTCACTATGTTTTTGTATGCCCCTTCTTTGAAAAGGAAAGACAGTTATATTTAAGCAAACATTATTTGGTTAAACGTCCTTGCTCATTACAACTGTCCAGATTAATTTCATGCTCGCATTTAGGACAGCTTAAAAGATTAGTATTATTTGTGAGGCTGATCATGTCATACTTTGCAAGTTTGCAGAAGCCTGAACAAATTGAGTGTACTGTAGTCAAGAAAGAAAATATTGTAACTTGTAGTGGTAGAACAATTAAGCATCCAGTGATACTCGATCTCTAGTACATATTTTGTAGTTGTATGTCACAATTGTTTGGTCGTATGGTTCATACGATTAGTTAACCTTGCTTGCCAATTTGTATATCACTGTATATATGTTTAGTAGGTATAGACTATTTTATATACATCATTGTAATATATCACAAACATGTATTCTTTATTAGATATCTTGTATCTATGTGTTGTACTCTCATACCCCGGAATGGGGTCGGAAGAGTCGAATAAAATCTAAAATCTAAAATCTAATTCAAGCCTGTAATCTTTGCCAAGCCATGCCAGTTGTGTGACAAATGGAGCCCCTCCCCCCCCCCCCCCCCAAAAAAAAGGGGGGGGGTTGTTAACCTTTGGAACAACACCAATGAAGGCATTATTGGAACAGGATGAAATTAAGCAGGCTCTATCAACTCTTTTGACAACCATTAATGTCAATTTTGCCAGCAGTAGCATTTTTTCCCAAAAGTTATTAGAGTAAAGAGTCATGTGCAAAGGATTTCAAAGAAATCCAAGGAGGCTTCTGTATCATACCTGATCATACTACTCTACAAAAAAAAAAAAAAATGTTTTTCCAATCATTTTAGGATCTCAAACTTTAATTTGAGTACGAGAAGAACAGTTCTTTCAGGAAATATGAAAATGTCAAGATTGACCCATTTTAAGTTTATTGAGACTTCACGTATATCAAGGGTTGCAGCTTTTTGTTCGTTTTGTGATTCACGGTCACATTTAAAGTTATCATGACTGATTCGGAAATCCAAACAAAATCTATGTCAGAATTAAATCTCTCTCATAAAATTTACCTTTTGTGGCGTTAATGGCTCCGCCTCTTCATTCTCCTGGGACTTTTTGTAGACTGGAATTTCATGAAATGGATTTTTGCTTCCCATGCCGTAATCAAATATGGATACCTGTAACAACAACGAGTGCATGTACATTTAGCATAATTATACATTGATGCTATGTAACACTAAAGTAAGCGCATTTAACAAAAATAAAACACATGCCTTCTTGTCATACACATACATAAAACATGAATGCATGCATTTTTTACCATCTTATTGGTTGAATTAAGATATGATATTTTCACGGAGGTTAGAGTGAAGGATAAGGATTATGATAATGCATGTAACTCAATTTTCACAAAAGTGTGGGTTAGCACTATATTGCACCGACCCCTTCATTTATATATGACACAGAACATGGAATAAGTGCAACCAAGAGTGACCTTTAGGTTGTGTAAATATCTCATGTACAGGCTCTATGTTTCTTTTTATAGTAATAGATAAGATTCATCTTTTCGTCAGCATTGGTGTACAAAGATCTAGTTACACCGTTCAATTCGTATACATACCGCTACGAACAAACTATCCTTGTTCCACACTTTCTTGTCTTCAGGTTGGGCGTTATCGTCTGCAACAAGATATTTTCTTATTTCCTTCGGATCATACGACCGTACCTATGAGGATATAACGCCATGAAAAGACTATAAACATCTGTCCGTTTGTTTTTGAATTTTCTCCGAAAATACGTTTTTCCTACATTTTATTATTTCGAGGATTCCTTTGTATTTTAAAATGGGAAAGAATATGTAGTTTTAAAAATCTTAACAAGGGTTAGTTTTCAGACTGTAATTGAAAGGATTTTTTTTTCCTACGAAGAATATGTTGGGGTCTCTCATTATAAAACATGTAAAAGGATAATCCAGTCCTTAAATGAAATGAAGTTTGTAACTGACAGTATACTTTAAGATTTTTAATGTTTTGGTATATGTTTTGGTATATGTTAGTGTTCTCTGAGGTAAATTATATGTATAGGACCCATATTTTCTCTATCTCCTCTTTCATCCTTTAAAATAACAACAACAGTATACGCGCAGAAAAACATAGAAAATGAAAAAAAATAGTTCATAATTTTCATCGAAAATCCTGATGATTATCAATGTATTATATACTATATGAAGAATTATTTAATTGAGTTTATAGAACTATAAAGTTATTTCAAAGGAATTTTTGCACATGGGGGAACAGAATCTTATTCATGATGTAAGGCACAAAATTAAATGTCACAAAAAGGACATGTTGTTTTCATTCGGAACTGCCCTTTAATGTAACAAAGACAAAAACTTCACTCAGGATTTTTTATTGTGTTGAATTTATCTTTTTTTATTGTTACAGGGAAAGCATTTATGAAGAGCACGCAAGAATGACAACTGGGTATTTTTTGCATCTTTTTTGTTTTTACACGTGTGCATTCGAAGGATAAAACGTAGTTGTGCACTCATGTCTAAACTTTACCTTGATATTGACCTACCAGGTTGATAGTGATTTAAATTACCTCTATTGTGGTCTAAAAGCCATTACATTTTACGCAAGTGTTCTTTGAGAAATATAATCTTGATAAAGTTACTTTCTTTTATCTTTTATTCTAAGTATGGCTTACACTCTGAATGGAAATTGAGCTCACATAAGTTAAAATCAAAGACGTAATATAATAGGATAAAACGAATCTGTTTAAATTCCTTGAACTCATATTTAAAAAATGAAACTTCTTGACAATAAGAATACGAACGGGTAAATCACAAGATTAATACGCAGCAAAAAACTTGGATAACCTAATCTCATGACATTTTGAAATTAAAAACATTATTCAAAATTTGATAAGATTTCGAATGATGATTAGTGCTCGGAAATATAATCATCCAAAAAAAAATGTATCTTCAAACAAACAAAAAAATTCGAATGAGGTTCGTTATTCCAACCATAACCTTTTCAAATTGGGAAGTCGAGGAAAAAGACTCATTTCGGTTTAAAATTACGTGATGTGATAAATGTCTGAAATCTGTTGGGGGGGGGGGGGAGAGGGGATTGAGTTTATCCCTCGCCTCGCAAGTTCATATTTCCACCAACATTATCTCTAACTCTCACGTAACGCTCCCCGCCTCCCCCCCAAAAAAAAAAACAAAAAACAAAAAACAAAAACAGAGCTCTGTTGGGGAGGAGATTATGAGACGAACTTTGATTGTAATTTCACTTGCCCAAAAATAATATGTGAAAAAAAAACAGACAAATAAATCAAAGAATATCACAATTTGATCAAACAGTTTTTAGATAAAATATTGCTTGTATCGCGCATCCTCTGGGTAATACATGAACATAACCCTAAAGGAAAAACATGCGTATATGTGACCCTGCATCACAATACGAACAGAAAGTCGACAGACATGAAATTTTAGTTAAGAGCATATTCTGAAAGAGCAGACTTTAACCCGTTGAGGACGAGTCCCGAGTATACTCGGGCAAGCGTCTATGGGAAATGCGTGTTGTAGCAAAATCAAACCGTCCTCAACGGGTTAAGCTTTAAAATGCTGTATAACTCAAATCAAAAGGACTCTCCTAACCTATCTGAATATTGGAAAGAAATCACACATAGACCGGGGGCCCAGAAGATTTATTCAGCTGAAAAGGGTCACACTTTTTAATAGTCTCATCATATAGGGATGTGTCCAAGGGTCAATAAAATGCATTGCTGGCAAGTCACATCCTGTACCGTAAGCCTAGAGACCACAAAAAGGGACCCCGAAAAATGGATTTATTCAGCCGAAGGGGGTCACGGACAAAAGTTGGTGGATATTGTTCCTTTGGGTGTACTTATCATGAAAACAGCAATGCCAGCTATTTTATCCTGTACGGGGCCCCAGACAGTAGCCCAAAAGGGCCCCAGAAATATGGTGTTATTCAGCTGAAAAGGGTCACGGCTAATTTCTTTTGCAATGGAAGTAGTTCCCATCAGAGATATCCAAAACACCAATGCCAGCTATTTTATCCTGTACGGGGCCCTAGACAGTAGCCCCAAAGGGCCCCACCCCCCATAGGCCTACGTACAAACACACACAAACATTGATTTTATTCAGTTGAAAAGAGTCAGGGCTAATTTCTTTTGCAATTGAAGTAGTTCCCATCAGAGACATTCAAAACACCAATATCACCTATTTTATCCTGTACGGGGCCCCAGACAGTAGCCCCAAAGTGCCCCACCCCCCATAGGCCATACGTACAAACACACACAAACATTGATTTCATTCGTGCAGCTGAGAAGAGTCACGGCTAATTTCATTTGCAATGGAAGGAATACCCATCAGAGATATCAAAAACACCAAAGTCAGCTATGTTATCCAGTACGGGGCCCCGGACAGTAGCCCCAAAGGAGCTCCCCCCCCCCCCCCCGACACACACAAAAAGGGTCACACTTTTTAATAGTCTCATCATATAGGGATGTGTCCAAGGGTCAATAAAATGCATTGCTGGCAAGTCACATCCTGTACCGTAAGCCTAGGGACCACAAAAAGGGACCCCGAAAAATGGATTTATTCAGCCGAAGGGGGTCACGGACAAAAGTTGGTGGATATTGTTCCTTTGGGTGTACTTATCATGAAAACAGCAATGCCAGCTATTTTATCCTGTACGGGGCCCCAGACAGTAGCCCAAAAGGGCCCCAGAAATATGGTGTTATTCAGCTGAAAAGGGTCACGGCTAATTTCTTTTGCAATGGAAGTAGTTCCCATCAGAGATATCCAAAACACCAATGCCAGCTATTTTATCCTGTACGGGGCCCTAGACAGTAGCCCCAAAGGGCCCCACCCCCCATAGGCCTACGTACAAACACACACAAACATTGATTTTATTCAGTTGAAAAGAGTCAGGGCTAATTTCTTTTGCAATTGAAGTAGTTCCCATCAGAGACATTCAAAACACCAATATCACCTATTTTATCCTGTACGGGGCCCCAGACAGTAGCCCCAAAGTGCCCCACCCCCCATAGGCCATACGTACAAACACACACAAACATTGATTTCATTCGTGCAGCTGAGAAGAGTCACGGCTAATTTCATTTGCAATGGAAGGAATACCCATCAGAGATATCAAAAACACCAAAGTCAGCTATGTTATCCAGTACGGGGCCCCGGACAGTAGCCCCAAAGGAGCTCCCCCCCCCCCCCCCCCCGACACACACACCCACATTAGTTTCATTCAGCTGAAAAGAGTCACGGCTAATTTCTTTTGCAATGGAAGTAGTACCCATCAGAGATATCCAAAATACCAAAGCCAGCTATTTTATCCTGCACGGGGCCCCAGTCAGTAGCCCCAAATTGCTCCCTCCCCCCCCCCCCCCCACACACACATTGATTTTGTTCAGCTGAAAAGGGTCATGGCTACTTTCTTTTGCAATTGGTAGTAGGCATACTCATCAGAGATATCCAAAACACTAAAGCCCGTTATTTTATCCTGTACGGGGTCCCAGACAGTAGCCCCGAAGTGCACCCCCCAACACACACACACACACACACACACACACACACACACACACACACACACACACGCACACACACACACACACACACACACACACACACATTAGTTCATTCAGCCAAATGGTCACGGCTATTTCTTTGAAATGGAAGTATACCCATCAGAGATATCCAAAGCACCAGAGCCAGTTATTTTATCCTGAACGGGGCCCCAGACAGTAGCCCCAAAGTGCCCCCCCCCCCTCTCCACATACACACACCCACACACACACATACTAGTTTCATTCAGCTGAAAAGGGTCACGGCTAATTTCTTTTGCAATGGAAGTAGTACACATCAGAGATATCCAAAATACCAAAGCCAGTTATTTTATCCTGTATGGGGCCCCGCACAGTATAGCCCCAAACACGGGTAATTTCTTTTGCACTGGAAGAAGTACCTATCAGAGATATTCAACACACCAAGGCTAGTTATTTCATCCTGCACAGAGCCCTAGACAGTAGCTCCACAGTGTCCCATCCATTATACATGTACTGTGAATCAGCTGAAAATGATCTTACAAATTCTTTTGTAACGTTAATATCAGGGCCTACTGAACAGAGATATCACAAACACTAAAGCAAGTCATCTTATCCTGTATACGGGGTCCCATAGGTTACAGTAGCAAAACACTCAAGAAATTTGCAAAGGAAGCATACTTCTGTATAGTGCACAACCAAGATGACCATATTACGAAAACCAGTCGTTTCATCTTGTACTGGGCCCAGGTTACAGTAGCCATAAAGTGCCCCTCCCCCACATAATTATTATGACATCATTTAGCTGAAAAGAGTCATAGTTGTTTTTCTTTTACAATCGAAGTAGGCCTTAGTTTACATCATAGATACCCAAAACATCAAAGCCAGTTAGGTTTTCCCAGCCAATTTCGCACTTTTGTTGGTTCATTAATTTTGAGAGAAGGTTCGAATTCGTAAAATGGGTATTCAAATTGGCTGGTACCCTACGTTCATTCAAATTCGCCTTGACTTGCCGAAAAGTGTATTTCAGTCATTAAATTTCGCAAAAGACAGTCAAATTCCAAACGTGTTCATTCAAATTCAAATCATGCTATTTCTTTGTTTCAGATCTTTTTAACATGTCTTTCTATGTGTGTTTTCGTTTCATCTATAAATCACTGTTATAAAGCAGTAAAAGTGTCATATTTCTTATCTAGTATAACTGGATTTGGTTGTTCTGTAACCAGATTGGTAACGCTCCTTCTCTTTCATATACATGTCATTATAGGCCTATACGTGTACCAGTAATGCAGCTTAACTTCATTTTTTTATAGTAATGACAGCACAATATATACAGACGTATATCTCTAGAAGACATAGAAAGAATTATTAAAAAAAAAAAAACATTTGAGGATCATAACCTTGACTTCTTGTAACTGGCCGACCGCTCGTTATAAAGCGCTCGTAACGGCCAGATAATTTGTGGCTTCTTACTTCTTTGGATTCAAAAAGCACGTTAAAAAATGGTGTCAAAGTCTCTTAAACGAATACGAAAACATGAAATGCTATGATGCTTACAAAACAATAACTACGACGAAAGAAAATAAGGAAAGAGGCCAAGCATGAACGTATCTGTTTAATTGACTGCAGAACATGTTAAATTAGATGGCCAGAAATCAATTTGAATGAACGAGCGCAGCATGCAATCACGTGACTATATCATTATGAATTTATGAATGAACGGATAGTGGAATGGTACTTGTCTTATATATGGATTTCAGTTGAAAAAGTGTTATTTAGAATAAGGTTAGAGGTAATGTGAATGTTTCAAAATAAATTTGAATGAAGAGATTAATATGACATTGAACTACCATGTCATCTAGGCGAAATTTTTGCTAAATTTAATTCAACATTAAAGAATTCGATTAAAAGAGGTGCGATATTGGCCCGGATGCAGGGCCCTTGACAGGTATAGCCCCAAGGTATTCCCACCCCATATGAATTAATTGTTTTTAGGTGAAAACAGTCTTGTATGCCTATTTTCCTTGGCAGTGGAATTAACAGCTGAGATACGTAAAACACAAACCCATCCAGTTAAGGGGCCCTCAGCCAGTAGCTGGAAAGTGCTCCCGTATTATTTTATTCTAAGTGAAATGAATCATTGCTATAATTTCTTTTGCAATGGAAGTAGTACTCAAGGAGGTATCAAAAACACCGAAACCAGTTATATAGCTGTACGGAGCCCCACGGAGTGTTCCTAAAGTGTCCCCACATGTAATTCCACTATCAAGATCTGCATCCCGATCTATTCATTCTGTCAGATCGGGAGAGAGCGGCAAAAGTGTACGGGGACCGGGAGCATCGTAGCAGCAGCGTTTGGGTGATGGGGTTGGATCTGGCAATTTTACAGATCGGGAAGAAATTTTGAACTGGTTCAAAATTTCTTCCTCATCTCCCCATCAAGATTGACCTATTTTGAATCGTAGCTCAAACGGGGAGAGAGCAGTGACAGTTTAAATACCGCGGGATGAGCGTAACAATTCCAGGTTTTTCTGACCGTAGTAACAGCGGCACAAGAACGGGAAATATAGTCTAAACTAGACACCGACGACATGGTCCCGCTGCTGCGCCGCTTTCTTGATCAAAGCACGACCTTCCCGCTTTAACGACGCTCTCACTAAGTTCTCTACTCTCGTATAAAATCAAGGCCTGTTCCTACGACGCTTCATTCCTGCTTCGATAACGCTGTTGGCCGCTTTAGCTACGCTGTTCCTACGCTTTCCCAGACTCAATTATGCACGTCTTCCGCTCTCGCCGCTCTAAAATCGAACGTAGCCGATACGCTGGAAAATGTTTGCCAGAACAGCAAAACTGATGATGATGAGGAGGACGCGTTGTCGTTGTCGCGAAAATGAAGACGAAGGAGCGCATATTTAAGAAGAAGAGATGCACACAATAAAGAGAATAAAGCAAAACACTTTGGAGCTACTGTACGGGACCCCGTGCAGGATAACATATCTGACTTTGGTTTTTTGATATCCGATGGATACTACTTCCATTGCAAAAGAAATTAGCCGCGACCCTTTTCGGCTGAATGAAACCAATATGTGTGTGTGTGTGTGTGTGTGTGTGTGTAGGGGGCACTTTGGGGCTACTGTCTGGGGCCCCGTACAGGATAACATAACTGGCTTTAGTGCTTTGGATATCTCTGATGAGTACTATACTTCCGATTGCAAAGAAAGTAGCCGTGACCCTTTTCAGCTGAATAAAATCAATGTGTGTGTGTGTGTGGGGGGGGGGGGGGAGGGGGAGGGGGAGGGGGTAAGGGGACAATTTGGGGCTACTGTCTGGGGCTACTGTCTGGGGCCCCATGCAGGATAAAATAACTGGCTTTGGTATTTTGGATTTCTCTGATAGGTACTAATTCCATTGCAAGAGAAATTAGCCGTGACCCTTTTTCAGCTGAATGAAACTATTGTATGAGTATGTGTGTTGGGGGGAGGGCACTTTGGGGCTACTGTCTGGGGCCCCGTACAGGACAAAATAACTGGCTTTGGTGTTTTGTATGTCTCTGATGGGTACTACTTCCATTGCAAATGGAATTAGCCGTTACTCTTATCAGCTCAATAAAGTCAATGTGTGTGTAAAAGAATCACTGCTATAATTTCTTTTGCAATGGAAGTAGTACTCAAGGAGGTATCAAAAACACCGAAACCAGTTATATAGCTGTACGGGGCCCCACGGAGTGTTCCTAAAGTGTCCCCACATGTAATTCCACTATCAAGATCTGCATCCCGATCTATTCATTCTGTCAGATCGGGAGAGAGCGGCAAAAGTGTACGGGGACCGGGAGCATCGTAGCAGCAGCGTTTGGGTGATGGGGTTGGATCTGGCAATTTTACAGATCGGGAAGAAATTTTGAACTGGTTCAAAATTTCTTCCTCATCTCCCCATCAAGATTGACCTATTTTGAATCGTAGTTCAAACGGGGAGAGAGCAGTGACAGTTTAGATACCGCGGGATGAGCGTAACAATTCCAGGTTTTTCTGACCGTAGTAACAGCGGCACAAGAACGGGAAATATCGTCTAAACTAGACACCGACGACATGGTCCCGCTGCTGCGCCGCTTTCTTGATCAAAACACGACCTTCCCGCTTTAACGACGCTCTCACTAAGTTCTATACTCTCGTATAAAATCAAGGCCTGTTCCTACGACGCTTCATTCCTGCTTCGATAACGCTATTGGCCGCTTTAGCTACGCTGTTCCTACGCTTTCCCAGACTCAATTATGCACGTCTTCCGCTCTCGCCGCTCTAAAATCGAACGTAGCCGATACGCTGGAAAATGTTTGCCAGAACAGCAAAACTGATGATGATGAGGAGAACGCGTTGTCGTTGTCGCGAAAATGAAGACGAAGGAGCGCATATTTAAGAAGAAGAGATGCAAACAATAAAGAGAATAAAGCAAAACACTTTGGAGCTACTGTACGGGACCCTGTGCAGGATAAGATATCTGACTTTGGTATTTTGATATCCGATGGATACCACTTCCATTGCAAAAGAAATTAGCCGCGACCCTTTTCGGCTGAATGAAACCAATATATATATATATATATATATATATATATATATATATATATATATATGTGTGTGTGTGTGTGTGTGTGTGTGTGTGTGTAGGGGGCACTTTGGGGCTACTGTCTGGGGCCCCGTACAGGGTGAAATAACTGGCTTTAGTGCTTTGGATATCTCTGATGAGTACTACTTCCGATTGCAAAAGCAAGTAGCCGTGACCCTTTTCAGCTGAATAAAATCAATGTGTGTGTGTGTGGGGGGGGGGGGGGGAGGGGGTGATAAGGGGGCAATTTGGGGCTACTGTCTGGGGCTACTGTCTGGGGCCCCATGCAGGATAAAATAACTGGCTTTGGTATTTTGGATTTCTCTGATGGGTACTAATTCCATTGCAAAAGAAATTAGCCGTGACCCTTTTTCAGGTGAATGAAACTATTGTGTATGTGTGTTGGGGGGGGGGGGCACTTTGGGGCTACTGTCTAGGGCCCCGTACAGGACAAAATAACTGGCTTTGGTGTTTTGTATGTCTCTGATGGGTACTACTTCCATTGCAAATGAAATTAGCCGTTACTCTTATCAGCTGAATAAAGTCAATGTGTGTGTGACTGTGTGTGTTTGTACGTAGGGCTTATAGGGGGTGGGGCACTTTGGGGCTCCTGCCTGGGGCCCCCGTGCAGGATAAAATAGCTGGCTTTGGTGTTTTGGATATCTCTGATTGGTACTCCTTCCATTGCAAAAGAAATTAGCCCTGACTCTTTTTAATTGAATAAAATCAATGTTTGTGTGTGTTTATACGTAGGCCTATGGGGGGGGGGGGGGTGGGGCCCTTTGGGGCTACTGTCTAGGGCCCCGTACAGGATAAAATAGCTGGCATTGGTGTTTTGGGTATCTCTGATGGGAACTACTTCCATTGCAAAAGAAATTAGCCGTGACCCTTTTCAGCTGAATAACACCATATTTCTGGGGCCCTTTGGGGCTACTGTCTGGGGCCCCGTACAGGATAAAATAGCTGGCATTGCTGTTTTCATGATAAGTACACCCAAAGGAACAATATCCACCAACTTTTGTCCGTGACCCCCTTCGGCTGAATAAATCCATTTTTCGGGGTCCCTTTTTGTGGTCCCTAGGCTTACGGTACAGGATGTGACTTGCCAGCAATTCATTTTATTGACCCTTGGCCACATCCTAACATGATGAGACCATCAAAAAGTGTGACCCTTTTCAGCTGAATAAATGCTCTGGGCCCCCGGTCTAACAGGGAAATTGTGAACTGAGAAAAGAGGCTCTGAAGTACAGTGTCTATTCAAGCGTTAAATCTTTAACAAGTCGTGCTGGCTATGCGATGAATGGGACAAAACACAGGATGTAAACCACAGGAGGAACAACAATAAAAGATTATCAGATTAAATTGAAATTAAGCATGCCTTATCAACACAGTCTGTCCATAGTGAATGCCAACTTTCTAAGGGGTAGCATCATCCTTTTAAAAGTTATTCGAGTTGAAAGTGAAGAGTGCGTACAAGTTTTTGAAGAAATGAGAAGCGGACTCTACAAACACACCTAGTATCACGCCATTCTACGAAAAAAGTTCGAAGTCAACATGCCCGTTTGGTGATACCAAATGTTAGGATAATGTAGAAGAAGACTTGCGCTTTCAGAAAATATGAAAATGTCAAGATCGGCTAGATTGACCCATTTCACCTATTTTCAATCCTCACACAAGATCAGCGTGTGCGACTTTTTGTTCGTTTTCTGATGCACGGTCACATATGCTCCAAGTATTTCCGGTTTTATAGAGCATTTTTAAAGATATTTTTTCATTCGGTAGGTTGGGAATATTGAGTGGGGGGGGTATAATAATATCGACTTACGTTGGTAGTACTTCAGTATTTTACTTGAGTTGTCAAAGGAAAGGTGAAACTAGACAATTAGACCGACATTTCATAACCCATTCCCCCCTCCTAAAGTCGCACACACTGATTTTGCGTGAGGACTGATAATAAGTGAAATGGTTCAAACTAGCTGAACTTGACTTTTTCATATTTTCTGAAAGAGCGGGTCTTCATTTACATTATGCTAAAATTTGGTATCATAAAACGGGCAGGAAAGTGTGTTTTTTTAGCAGTTTATCTCGAACATTTTTGGTAGAATAGTGTGATTAGGTGTGTCTTTACAATCCCTTTTTCATTTCTAAAAAACCTTGTCCACACTCTTCACTTTCAACTCTAATAATTTTGAACGGATAGTGCTACTGCTTTGAAAGATAGCATTAATTATTGACAGAATATGTTAATGAGGCATGCTAAATTTCAGTTTAATTTGATAATCCCTTCATTGTTGTTATACTCTGGTGGTTAACTTTCTGTTTTTGTCTAATTCATTGCACAGCAAGCTCGGTTTGGTAAAGATTAAACGCTTGAATAGACACTGTACTTCAGAGCATCTTTTCTCAGTTCACACTTTTCCTGAGTTTGTGCTTTCTTTCCAATATTTAATTAGGTTAGGAGAGTCTATTTGATATGAGTTATACATCATTTTAAGCTTACAGTCTGCTCTTTCAGAATATGGTCTTAACTAAAAATTAATGTCTGGCGACTTCTTGTTTGTTTTGTGGTGCAGGGTCACAAATTCAAGGTTATGAACCATAAAATGTTAGGGGCAAACCTAAACACAAGCCCTAAACACAAACCTGCATTCGTACAGGCTGGCCTAATTGGCCACTGTCACTTTCACTCTCACTACCTCTAAATGCACTGTTCCTTCATATCAACACACAAGCTTAGAAAATGTGCAATGTGTCATTATAATTCTTATAAAGTTCATGTCAAAGAATAATGACACATTGCACGTTTTCCAAGCATGTGTGTTGATATGAAGGAACAACGCATGTCTTACTCTCACTGCCTCTAAATGCACTGTTCCTTCATATCAACACACATGCTTGGAAAACGTGCAATGTGTCATTATTCTTTGACATGAACTTTATAAGAATTATAATGACACATTGCACATTTTCTAAGCTTGTGTGTTGATATGAAGGAACAGTGCATTTAGAGGCAGTGAGAGTGAAAGTGAAAGTGGCCAAATAGGCCAGTCTGTACGAATGCAGGTTTGTGTTTAGGGCTTGTGTTTAGGTTTACCACTAAAGGGCTTTTTACACTTGTAAATTTTTGCTTAGCCCCGGACCAACGGTGGGGCTAAGGGGGGGGCCTTAGCCCCACCGTTGGTACGGGACTATCCTTAGCCCACTTTCTGTTTACACTCGTTTTTGCCAAAGTGGGCTAGCCCCACCGATAGTACGGTACTATCTGGCCCTGCAAAATAGCAGGGGTTAGCACCGCAATTGCGGTGCTAGCACCGCAATTGCGGTGCCAAGCAAGTGAGTGTAAACAGAACGAAAAAATAATCCTGGGCTAAGCGACGGAGACGAAGTCCGACCCTCACTGACCAATCAGAAACGAGGTAATCAAGTGCTGCCGGTGCGTGCGTGTACGTGTACAGTACACAGCGTAATTATGAATATTCATGTGGTTTGGAAAGTCCGGGGCTAAGAAATACGAGTGTAAAAAGGTCAGTTTTCTCCTTAGCCCCGGACAAGAGATAGTACGGGACTAATTGGCGAGTGTAAAAAGCTGAAAAAATTGGTACGGGACTAACGATAGTCCTGGGTCAGAGAAAGTCCGGGGTTAAGAAACACAAGTGTAAAAAGCCCTTAACATTATTTTTATTGTTCTTAACCTTGAATATGGCTACCAGTCTGATATATTGGTCCCTCCCACAGAGGCCAAACCCGCTAGGTCATTTTTCTTTCTGTCATGCATGGCATTTTCAACATAATTAGGTACCAATGGAAAGAAAAAGAGCTGGTCTTTGTACTTGTGCGTGTGTATGTGAGGGTGGGTGGGTGGGTTGTGCATGGGTGGATGCAGGGATGTTCCCTTTCCTTTCCTGCATACATAACTGTACGTATTCTATACGTACGGTATACGACATTTGTGTACAACTAGGGCCGCACTCTGGTAGAGCAGTAGCGACACTGTAGAGGATATCCTGTGTAAATACGACCTGATAAAAATATCATTATTATTTGTATCATTATTATTATTGTTATTACTATTATTATCATTATTATTACTATTATTATTGTCTTTATCATTACTATTTCTTTGTGTTCTTATTGTTATTATTATTATTACAATTAGTCAATGTACCCGTGGAAATCTGCAATAGAGAAATGTCGTGTGACATGGCTTGTCCAACAGAAAGGAGTGGAATGATCCGTACTATCAGAGAGTACATGTATCATGCTTGTTTCTTCTTCTTCTTCTTCTTCTTCTTCTTCTTCTTCTACTTCTTCATCTTAGGAGTACGCCCACATCCTTCACACTTGAAGATTATTGTAGGCTTGTGCATTGTGTGCAGGACAGGTATAATGTTCTCTCGGTGCATATAAACATATTATTAACTTTCATTTTGGGTGCATCAGTGCTGTAACAAGATGCGAGTAAAAACAGAGTTTGGCTTCAGCCAGTGCCCAGAAATCCTCTACGGGCATCCCCCCAAAAATAGTCAAGGTCAATGGGTCAACGGAGGTCAAATAACTGTTTTGCGCTACTTTTTGGTCCGATCTTGGCCAAACTTGCTGGAAGCATAAATATGCCTCCACTTGGGAAATCCCCATTGAGGATATTTCTGGGGAAATCCCCATATTATATTAAAGTAGGCCTACACCTGGGAAATTCCAATTGAGGATATTTCTGGGGGAATCCCAAGGAGTAGCGAAAAACAGTTATTTGACCTTTGACCCCAGTGACTTTGATCTTTCCAAAAATGAATCCTCAAGGGCAATTTCACGGTGAACCTGCATCCACCAATTAACTTTGATGGAGATCGGACCAAGGATCTGGGAGGAGTAGAGGAGCAAACAGACAGACAGACAAACAGACAAACGTTGCTCGAATTATAGTATGATTACTCGTATTAATGTTATTATTCACAGAGTGACTATGCCGAAGCTATTGCCTTAATACTAATTTTGGATTTTGACTGATGGAGTGGATGGTGGAACACTTGTTACCTTTCCCTTTGCATGATTGATCTCTATTATACATTGGTAAAGCTGCCTCGAGTAGATTCGTTTGATGATACGTTGAGCTTTCTCCATTCTCGGATTTGTGGATTTTGATACCATGATGTCGCGAGTGATGACATCGGTTACCATGCAGAATGCTTCCTCGTCTCTCCAGCACTCTAAAAGATTAAATATCCTTCGCAAACAAGGCAACCAAGGAGAAGGACAAACGATAGATAGCATTCGTTATGTCATGTTAACAGCCTTTTCAGTAATATTACGGTTCGGCTTTTACGCATACAAGAACCTTCTTTCAAATATGGGGTGAAAAGATATTTCTATTTCAGTTTTGGTTTATTTTCACCATCAAACATTAACTTGATGAGCATTTACACACACACACACACACAAACACACACACACACACACACACACGTAGAGGGGACATTTGAATAGTAATGAAAGGTGTATCACCTTCAAAATTTAAACATATTTGTACATTGCATGTTGATTTCATTTTAAAAGTTTAACTTGTTTAACAAACCATCAAAGAAAATATATTTCTATATAGATGGGGGAAAGGAACAGAAGGAAGAATAATGAGTACCCGCATAAAACTGACATAGAAAAGTGACAGTTAAATCTATATCATATAGTGCAAGAGCGAGCTATGTATCCTTCCAAACAAAAATAGTGACCCTGCATATAGGTCTTGATCTGGTCTGGCGTATTCTCATTTCAGCTCAAAGAAAACGACAATTTGTGACCTTGAATCATAAAACAAACGAAAAATCGCACCCCTTGTTTAAGAAAAAAAAAAAGAAAAAAGGGAAATAGTTCAACCAAGTCAATCATGCGTTTGGCATATTTCCTGAAGGAGCTATCCTTCTTCTACATTATTTTGAGTTTGGGATCTTAACATGAATGGGAAAGTGTGTTTAAGCAGGTTTTTCTACAACCCTTTTTTGAGGGAAGAGTTGAATGATTAGGTATGTCTTAGAGGCCAATTTTAATTTCTTGAAATCCTTTGCACACTCTTCATTTTCAAGTGTAATAACTTTTGAAAAGATTGCGCTATCTCTTTGAAAGTTAGCATTATTATTTCCAGTATTTAGGTAGGTGAAGGGAGTCCATTTGAATTGAGTTTAACATAATTTTAAAGCTTTGCGTCTACTCTTTCAGAATCTGCCCTTAAATAGAACTCCATGTCTGGCGAGTTTTTACTTAGTTTTGTGGTGCAGGGTCACATGTAGGTTGTCGCTAATGTCAATGTTTTTTTTTTTCATTTACACTAAAGAAAGTTGTGACGGATATGTGATATAAAGAGTTTGTTCGCAAAAACCGATAAGTCCATTTTTGAAGATTTTGAAGCACGGTCTCTGTCATAAAGTACAAAATAATACCTTTTAAATGATATATTGGTCATTACATTATAAAGGTACATTTTTGAAGTTATGGTCAAAAGAAGCAAAACAAATCTTATTATTTTCTTTATTTTTCTTGACCTTTAATCGCAAATATCTCCATTTGGCAAATATGGACTTATCGGTTTTTTGTTTTTTTTTGCAAAAAAACTCTTCATATTCAGAACACAGCGTAAGTTAGGTATTATTCAATGGCCAGGCAATCAGACGAATTGACTATAGTTGCATTACAAATATAATAAACATACTGATCATTGATTAATGGTTACACACCAATTATATACGAGCCAAGGAGGTGTTTTGAAGCTCTGCTATAGAATACAGACAAACTTGGGGGGGGGGGCAGATTTGACACCGGTGGGCTAATAATTTGAAATCAACCAGAATTGATGAAGTGCTTTGTGGAAGGTTGTACGCATATGAGGTACTTGCCAAGATGATTTTGCTAGCATATATAGAGTTATTATTATTATATGTGACATTTTTGGTTATATTAATTGAGAAGAGGCTGTACATTTCAGGGATTGAACAGCTGAGGTACAAGATGGATAAGATGCAATAAAAATGAATTCATGTCTTTTCAACGATTTGTGAACATGAAATGTGTGAAATGTGTAAACGGATGTCCAGGTTAAAACAGATCGGAGAGCCGTCTTTTGTGTCTTTAAATTCCTTTTAATATATAAATATCGGAACTGACCCATAGAAAGCAGTTCATAGTTTGAATGTGACATAATAAATGTGTGATTATTAAAGCTTGAATCACATGTCTGATGGAATGAAAGACTTTATAATCTATAGTTTATAAATATTCTGCTCTCTTCTTTTCTTTTCTTTTTTTTGGAGAAAACAGTTTAACTTTCAATTTCTCTGTAGCACGGTAATTATATATTATGAAGGAATTCCTAAGTCTACAATTTTCCAAGAAGATTATTAATTCTCACCTAAACAATTGTACATGACTCCATGATCGTTTTCAGAGTTCAAATATTGTATTATCCCCTACGATTTTTTCGCAAGAGTTCAAATCCGAAAACTTACCCATTTTTTCCTTGAAAGTTGAGATGTTTGTGAGCTAATTGAAATGCATGTCTGTACCTGGCAAAACAGAAGGAAAAAAACTTTCAGAGCAGATATGTATTCGCTGTATAAATTCACATTATTATCATTAAAAAATGACGATATGACACCGGTCCTTTTCTCCATACACTCTGCATTTTAACACGTAAAATAACCTTGTATAAATTTTCATTAGGTGAAGTATGGCTGATAAGCATCTTTGAACGTTTGTTGCGGCACACATTGTCTCAACTGCACAATTTGTCGCTTGGCGACAAATTGTGCATAGGGTTGACACCAAAAATTGTCGCCCGCCCTCGAAGCACATTTGGGGGTAATAATCATCCTTGACATAGGCATTAATATCAACACATATTCTTACATGGCTACACACATGCAAACAATGTGGTGTGGGTTCGAGGGACAGGTGTGTGTGTGTGTGTGTGTGTGAGTGTTATGGTGTTTGGAGTGGATAGATGATGGGTGAGTTTAATGGGAATAGGTGTGTGCGTGTATGTATGCGTGAGGAATGTCTGCATGTGTGTGTGTGTGTGTGTGTGTGTGTGTCTGTGTGTGTGTGAGTCTGTGTGTGTCTGCGTACTTGTGTTTGTGTTTAGGCGGGGAAAGCATCAGCAGATGGAGAGGGGTGGACTCGAAAAACAAAACAAAGAGACATACATAGACACAGGGCCTACATGTATGCACACAGACATGCAAACATGATATAATTTGTGACCCTGCACCTCAAAACAAACAAAATGTCGCCAGACATGAATTTTTAGGTAAGGCCACATTCTGAAAGAACAGACTTTAAGCTTTAAAATGATGTATAACTTAAATCCAATGGACTCTCCTAACCTATCTAAATATTGGAAAGAAAGCACAAACTCAGGAAAAGTGTGAACTGAGAAAAGAGGCTCTGAAGTACAGTGTCTATTCAAGCGCTTAGTCTTTACCAAACCGTGCTGGCTGTGCGATGAATGGGACAAAAAACAGGAAGTAAACCACCAGAGTAACAACAATGAAGGGGTTATCAGATTAAATTGAAATTAAACATGTCTCGTTAATGTATTCTGTCCATAATTAATATCAACTTTCAAAGCAGTAGCACTATCCTTTCAAAAGGTATTAGAGTTGAAAGTGAAGAGTGTGGACAAGGTTTTTCAGAAATGAAAAAGGGACTCTAAAGACACACCTAATCACACTATTCTACCAAAAATGTTCGAGATAAACTGCTAAAAAAACACACTTTCCTGCCCGTCTTATTATACCAAATTTTAGCATAATGTAAAAGAAGACCCGCTGTTTCAGAAAATATGAAAAAGTCAAGTTCTGCTAGGTTGACCCATTTCACTTATTTTCAGTCCTCACGCAAAACCAGTGTGTGCAACTTTATGTTCGTTTTGAGGTGCACGGTCACACACACACACACACACACACACACACACACACATATATAAGTATATATATATATATATATATATATATATATATATATATATATATATACATACATATAATTTATATATATGTATACATATATACATAGATTATATATATACACTGTATATATATATATATATATGTATATATGTATATATATATATATATATATATATATATATATCCCTAGTTGGCACCTTAGGGAGACATATTGGGGGGAAGTGTCTTCATTAGGGAGACAACTGGTCATTAAGGAGACAATTTTCGTGTCTCCATTGCGTAAAGTGCCATTGAACATGTATTTTAAAATGTGCATATAAAACAAATGGAAATGTCTTCCAAATGACCCATCTAGGAGTATGTATATACATGCACACACAAACACTCATAGGCACACACATACAAACAAACCACTTCCACTATATAACCATCACACATGCACAGAGATTCCACACTCACGCATACACAGACACACACACCTATGCGCACACGCATATAAGTAGTCTTGTTGCTGTCCCAGTCTTGTCTCATGCTCATTATTTTGTTTGTTATTGTTCTGTGTGTAACTGTTTGTCCGTTTCTCTTAGTGGGCTGCTAAACTTTTTATACCAAACTTTTCGTGCTGCTTTGTTGCTTTACTCAGTCAAATTTTGCATCGAGCTTTTAATACAAGAGGGGCCCACACTCTACAAGCATTGTCTTTTTAGTGGGTCCCTCCGTTTTTTCAGACAGTGCATATTGACAATTCTTTCATTTTCGTTACCTCTGCAACAATTGCAATGTATTGATACTTTTAGTTTCCCCATTATTGTTGTTTTCTTTGTACAAATTTACATGCATTGTTTCTGTCACTCTAGAAAGTGAGATTTATGTTTATATTACTTTATTGTGGAAAAACTAATAAATTCGAACTTGAACTTGAACTTGAGTATACACAACTCATATATCCTCGCCTACACACCACACACCACACAAACCATGCACCCCCCCCCCCCCGGCCCCCACACACACATTCACGTACACATTACATCTACAAGTCATACCCACCCCACTCAAGCATAACACAGGAGCAACCACCTCAACCACACATTTCGTAGTGCATTTCAGCAGTAGATTCTGCATCTTGAAGACAACAAGCGACGACAATGTGCAGGTATGATTCATTCTACCTGCACAAATTGACGCCTGCAAATTAAAAAACAAAAAATGGGAACTGCAGGAGCAGCCCAATTTGTCGCCAGGCGACAAAATTGTGCAGGGGCGACAGATTGTGCCTCCAACACCCTGCAAACAACATTTGTCGCTCCCTGTAGGGGCGATGATTTGTGCAGGGGCGACAATTCGTGCCGCAACAGACGTTCCCTTAGCAAATCACATTGCATGTCACAAACTGCGGCAGTTGGAAATGTTACTTGAAGCCGCGGAAAACGGAAGCATTCATCTACACGACATGAATTTACTCCAATCCATTTGTCTTGCCTAAAATTTAGACAAGAACTCTGCTTTCGCTTGATTTATCAATCCAGCATTCACTAGACAATGCAATCTAACTGAAAGATTCACTTTACTAATCATTCCTTACATAATTGATATCGCAGTTGCCACTCTGTGATGATAGGCTGCGTAATGAAGCCTTCGCCTAGTAAGAAACAGGTGATTGAGATTACCTGCAACCTATTAAAAAAAAACAAAGAATAGAAACAAGTTTCAAAATTACTCATTGAAATAAAACACGTTACTGGGTATTTTTCTTGTCATGAAGAACACATCCCAGATCATCCTAGAAAGGCATTGATCCTCATATCCAAACTGGCTGTCCAGCTTGTAAAATCTTGGCTGAAAGGCAATCAGTATACGTGACTTCACAACCATGTTTCTTGAATGATTACTGTTGTCCCCTGTTTGCCATGCTGCTGGGGCATTTCACAGTGCCCTCAACAGTTTGTTGCAGAAATTGAGTGAGGAGAGAGATGATTTTTTTTTATACTATACCGCCGTTCCTTTGGAGGTTGACGCGTTTGATCTAATAGAACGATCATTTGATCCTGAGAGAACAAACAGCTATGCTATTCCGATAGTAAGTGTTGACTGTAATTTCAAGGGAAAAAAAAATGTTTTTGGAGAATCTATTTTATTTTTTATATAATTTATCACAACGTTCATCCGACAACCTCCAATACCAAAACGATATGTTGTTGTTTCGGGGGTCTATTTGTTTGTTTGTTTTTAATGTGTTTTTTTTTTTCCTTTTTGTTTTTGTTTTTGTTTTTACGCCGTGGACAAAGAGCGGAGAGGTTAGTTATCTAAATGTGCGAAAACAGCAAAGTGGTACATAACGTACATACTTATGCCCCTATACCCATTTCCCTCGTTCCACTGTATGTGTCATAGAACAATGCAAAATATCAATATGTGACACTGCACCTCAAAACAAACAAAAAGTCGCCAGACATGATTTTTTAGTTAAGACCATATTCTGAAAGAGCAGACCTAAGGCTTTAAAATGATGTATAACTCAAATCAAATGGACTCTCCTAACCTATATAAATATTGGAAAGAAAGCACAAACTCAGGAAAAGTGTGAACTGAAAAAAGAGGCTCTGAAGTACAGTGTCTATTCAAGCGCTTAATCTTTACCAAACCGTGCTGGCTGTGCAATGAATGGGACAAAAAACAGGAAATAAACCACCAGAGTAACAACAATGAAGGGATTATCAGATTAAGTTGAAATTAATCATGCCTCATTAACACATTCTGTCCATAATTAATGCCAACTTTTAAAGCAGTAGCACTATCCTTTCAAAAGTTATTAGAGTTGAAAGTGATGAGTGTGGACAAGGTTTTTCAGAAATGAAAAAGGGATTCTAAAGACACACCTAATCACAATATTTTACCAAAAATGTTCGAGAGAAACTGCTAAAAAAACACACTTTACTGCCCGTTTCATGATACCAAATTTTAGCATAATGTAAAAGAAGACCCGCTCTTTCAGAAAATATGAAAAAGTCAAGTTCGGCTAGGTTGACCCATTTCACTTATTTTCAGTCCTCACGCAAAATCTGTGTGTGCGACTTTATGTTCGTTTTGAGGTGCACGGTCACATATGGAACCGAATTGGTTCATGGAAATGCAAAAATCTAGCGAGCTCAGCCTTGATGGCTACTTTTGACTTCCTACCAGTTTACCAAAACCATTATTTTGTACAACTGCATTGGAAAACGGTAAAAGTACGCATAGTCAATAATTATACAGAATGAGAACATAATGGTGATGGGAGAAACCTCGATATTTTGATCGATGTGATTTTTTTGGTCATCATAACAAAAATTGACATAAAGGATAACATGTAGACACTCTTGTCTACATTTTGAGAACCTCTTACGGCACGTCCCAGTTTACTATTCGAAGCGACGCATTTTTTTTTTTTTTTTAAGAGCAACCATGTTTAGGCCCTGCCATCACACCTTTGCGGGCAAGCACCACGGGCGAGTTAGGTGTAGGGACTTTTCAGTATATCGAACAATTGCTGATGGAGGAGGACAAAGATTTGTGGGAATCAGTGCATATGTGTCTTATATGCTTGACGTGTTCTACTTAAATTCTGTTTGCGGGTATACTGTGTGAATTGTGTGCCTGGCGCGTAGGGGCTGCAACTCAGTGAAGGGATTCCTTTGAAGGAATGACAGAGGTCCCACAGAATGTCATTATCTTAGCTGCATACGGGGACTGCGAAGTACCTGCGTAGGAGTTGCCTGCGAGGTGCAGCCGCTAAGGGCCTCATACAGACGTTCTGTGTGGACCTCTCCCAGTATCCCCGCTACTCACCCGATAAAAATAGAAAAAAAAAAAGGTTTTGGTCATGCTCAAATCTTTGCTGGGTTAAATCGGACTTGCATGCGCACCACGGGAAAACTACAGGCGAGATACGACCAACTGCCGAAAGCTCCGGATAGCAAATTTGTTTCTCCGCAAGACACTTACCGGCAATACCTCACAGGCAACTCTCAGTACCCGTGAGTTGCTCGTAACAGAAGACGGATCGGCTTCAAAGCTCTTACGCGTCACACGGAATACACGGGAGTAGAAGGTAAATAGCACTTGTCTAATAGGTAAGAATCCCTCCAACAATCCCGCCTAGCTTGCCCTAAAAGGTGTGACACGGCCTTAAGGAACAACTCCACTATGATTTAAAAAAAAAAATCTTATTTTCTCCGTCTTTGTTTCCATCTGGCATACCTTATCTCTGAAACAAATTTCTTTCCTTCTCTCTTCGTTTCGGGTAACGGTGCAGGCTTTAACAAAATTTAGAACGCGATCGACTTCAAATGCTGACGCGATGCCCAACATGCGTGCGTCTCTTGCAACATAGTCCCACTTCTGCACATCTATGCCGTTAATGTTGTTGTTGACAATCTGCTTCAGGTAGAACTTATGTGGAGGAATCAACTCCTTAACAAAAGAATAATGATTAAACCCAAATAAAGTACATTGTCACAGCATGCTATCAGCAATATTATGCATTCCAATGAATGAGACAAACAAGATAACAGGAATTGATATAATACTTATTACAGCAACACATAGAAGGATCATGATTTTAGGCTGACTTTCTTTTTTTAAAACCATTGAGCAAATTCGAGTCATGGCTAATACTAACCTCAAGGGCAGGTGTCTCATTCTTCAAAACTCACTCCGGTTGGAAAGAAACATATATGTGAACGGTTCTTTGTAAGAAATTACAAGAAAGCTGTAAAACATGCTTATAACACCAGTTTGAGAAGAGAGTCCGTAAAAAAGGAACTGCTAATGCACAAACACAAATACATGATTTTCCTTTTTTTACGGTCCGATTCTTGAGGATTATATGGAAAGTATTCTTACAAAAACTATAACAAGAAATTACTAGGAAAACAAATTTCACCTATTCGGATTCCTCTCCTAAAATTGGGGCATCAAGTTTCGGTTGCTTCTGTAAAACATGGTCACACAAAAACATACACACACACACATATACACACACGCATATTTATTTTATACGGTAATAATAATTTTTGTATAGCGACAACTTTGAACAAAGAAAACGGATTTCCATCGGGATTCGAACCCCACACGTCCAAAATGCTAGACAGGTGTTTTACAGATTGAGCTACAGAAGGCCCTAGTTCGGTGTTCGTCCATAGGATAAGAAGCTAAAGATATGTGTATGTGTGCTGCACACATACACACACACACATTAAGCTGTAATAAACCTATAGAATGGAAATCAACTTTCGGATAAATGCGAGTTATCGGCGAAACTGCCGGGAAAACTGCCCAGAAAAAAAAAGGAAAATTATTGAAAATTTTGAGCAAAGAAATGTGTTTTTCATTGGGATACGAACTCGAGATCTCTAGATTGATAGACCGGTGACCTACATGCTGAACTACAAAAAGCCCTAGTGACCCTTGATTCTCCTTGTTTGTGTGGTCAGTAGCTTTATAACAGTGTGCTCGTGTGTCCCCCCCCCCCCCCCCCCACACACACACCATCACACACATTAATCTGACATGAACCCAAATAGATGTAAATCAACTATGGGATAAATATGAGGGGTTCGCCGAAGCTATGTAGCATTTTTTTTTCATCCCTTGGATTTTTTTTAGGTTTATACGTGGTGGTGGTGGTGTGTGTGTGTGGCACAGAGTTTTCACTTTTTATCATTTGTTTCTGGTCTCTTTTGCCTTTGTTATTTCATTTCAATGTGTATATATGTATAAATAGAGGTATACATATTATTATATATATATGTGACACTGCACCTCAAAACAAACAAAAAGTCGCCAGACATGACTTTCTAGTTAAGTCCATATTCTGAAAGAGCAGACTTTAAGCTTTAAAATGATGTATAACTCAAATCAAATGGACTCTCCTAACCTATCTAAATATTGGAAAGAAAGCACAAACTCAGGAAATGTGTGAACTGAGAAAAGAGGCTCTAAAGTACAGTGTCTATTCAAGCGCTTAATCTTTACCAAACCGTGCTGGCTGTGCGATGAATGGGACAAAAAACAGGAAGTAAACCACCAGAGTAACAACAATGAAGAGATTATCAGATTAAACAGAAATTAAGCATGCCTCATCAACACATTCTGTCCATAATAAATGCCAACTTTCAAAGCAGTAGCCCTATCCTTTCAAAAGTTATTAGAGTTGAAAGTGAAGAGTGAGGACAAGGTTTTTCAGAAATGAAAAAGGGATTCTAAAGACGCACCTAATCACACTATTCTACCAAAAATGTTCGAGATAAACTGCTAAAAAAACACACTTTCCTGCCCGTTTTATGATACCACATTTTAGCATAGTGTAAAAGAAGACCCGCTCTTTCAGAAAATATGAAAATGTCAAGCTCGGCTAGGTTGACCCATTTCACTTATTTTCAGTCCTCACGCAAAATCAGTGTGTGCGACTTTTTGTTCGTTTTGAGGTGCACGGTCACATATATATATATATATATATATATAATATATATATATATATATATATATATATATATATATATATAATATATATATATATATATATATATATATATATATATATTATATATATATATATATATATATTATATATATATATATATATATATTATATATATATATATATATATATATATATATATAGTATACTATATATATACAGTATACACGTGTACATATATAGGCCTAGTATACTATATAATTATATATATATATATATATATATATATATGAAGAGTTTGTTTGCAAAAACCGATAAGTTCATTTTTGAAGATTTTGAAGTACGATCTCTGTCATAAAGTACAAAATAATACCTTTTAAATGATATATTGGTCACTACATATTGAGGTATATTTTTGAAGTTATGGTCAAAAGAAGCAAAAATTGTCTTATTATTCTCTTTATTTTTCTTGACCTTTAATCGCAAATATGTCCATTTGACAAATATGGACTTATCGGTTTTTGCAAACAAACTCTTCGTATATATATATATATATATATATATATACAGTATACTATATTATCATACAAATACATAATACGATCAAAAATTTACTTCCGTTCTATCTAAGGCTGTGCTTATCAACTTCCCCTGTTTAAACGACTTTCGAAAGCCCTGTCCACTCCCCTGTACTATTAATGTGCCGCTTGTTTTCGTCGGCTGCGTTTATCAACTTTCCCCTGATTAAACGGCTTTCGATAGCCCTTTCGATAGCCCTTTCGAAAGCCCTTTCCATTGCCCTTTCGAGAGCCCTAAAGCCCTGACTGCCTGTACTATGAATGTGCCGCTTGTTTTCTAAGAAGGGACGGCGAAAAGCAATTACCATCGTAAAGACATGATTATCTTCCTTTGAGAGTGACGAGTCATGATACAATGCTACATGAATCAATTGTCTAGCCTATCTGTGAGGCAGCTCCAGTTTAGCACATACTTCAAATATTTATGAGTAGCGGCATGAGACATGGGATCAAAGGGAATGAGACTGCTGTTACTCTATTTCTTAAACCTTGTTGGTGAAAGAAACACCTCCTTGTTCCAAGCATATGCGTGCATTACACACAGCTGTATACACCTGTGTACACGTACTCGTGTGCACTTTACGTAGCGCGCGTCTTTTCAGAAACCGGAAACGCATGGTTGCGTAACCGCAGTAGGGCGACCTAAAGGGCTTTCAAAACAGCTTTGCGTTTATCAACTTCGAAAGGCTTTTACAAACAGGTTTCTGATAACCTGTTTAGGAAACCTGTTTGGATCGTCACAAATTTGGAGCTTTCGAAAAGGCTTTCCTAAAGGGCTTTCAAAACTGCTTTGCGTTTATCAACTCGTGAAAATTCCTGGAAAGCTGTATGGATGACCTGTTTCTGCCGAGAAAGGAGAGTTGATAAACGCACCCTTTCGTAAAAGGCTTTCCTAAAGGGCTTTCAAAACAGCTTTGCGTTTGTCAACTCGAAAAAATTCCTTGAAAGCTGTTTGGATAACCTGTTTCTGTGCTAACAGAGAAAAGGAGTTGATAAACGCAGCCTAAGTAGACTATACGTGTGGCAAAATTGTTACCAATGACTCCCTGTAAGAATTAAAACGCAAAGAAATGAAAAATTTAACGACCAAACAAAAAGAACGAGAATCAGACTATCAAACATTGCACAGTATAGGCCTACCTCCTTCTTCGTGTTCTTGACGTCAATCAGTTGACAAATAACATGCACTTCCTTGTCATCAATTCGAAATCTGCGGAGCTTGTCGTATAAATTGTTTGCTTCGATTAGATGTCTTAGAATGCGTACAGATTGTTCTTCGTGCTAGTCGTTGGGAAGGGAGCAGAGATAAAGTGAAGAGAGTGGAGGTCTTATGCACGTTAGTAGTGACATGATATTTCATTGTCACGTTTTGATTGTGCTTGTTTGTTTGTTTTTTGTTTGTTTTTTTTTTTTTTTAGTACTGCAATATACTAATAATCTGATATTGGCATTATTACAAAGACTGACAACAATGACTGTTGAGACATTCGTGGTATAGTTGAATATTCAGACATGAATACATATCAGGATGCAACGGCATTATGAAATCTTTGAAGGCTTCCGTGGTGGTAGAACGTTGGGTGGTAGAAGGCTTCACGGTACACCACGTATTCTTTCTAGAGTATGTGAGTGGCCCTGAAAAGGGCCTACCCAATCCCGTCGTTGCGGCAAGCATGTTCTCGCCGTTCTCAGGTGATTGCAAAACGTCGGAATTGGGTAGGCCCTTTTGAGGGCCACTCACATATACTCCAGAAAGAATACGTGGTGCACCATGAAGCCTTCTACCACCCATCGGCATTATGTTTCCAGAAGGTAACATCTACTTATTTCGACATGTTGTGTTTTTCGAATTATTTTTAAGTTTCAAGTTTCAAGTTTATTTCATATTTCCACTTTCTCAGTGATGGGATTACAAAATGATTGACAATAAAACAAAAGTACACAATATATACAGCCACATCTTTTGTTTGAAAAAAAATAAAACAAACAAACATTCAACACAAATATAAACGGTCATTATCGTCTGAGGATATCACAAATCAATGTCAGAAATATGATGGGGCCTACATAAAATCAATGATGCTTGTAAAAACTGTAGGTTCCCGAATTTATAGCCGTGAAATTATACGGAGAACGGACTTGTTTATCTTGACCAATTTAAATTGTACCAGTGCAAAATCAGTTTTAAGAACGAACTATCGAACCACATGAATACTTTAGTATCGCTTAAATGAGACTGTACATATTAGCCGTGTTTATAAAAGGAAGTGCTATAACGGTATCGTTAAATAACGTAGAGCTGCGGACAAAGACAAAAGACTGGGGTATTAAAAAAAAAAGGTAGTTAAGAGCCGAGTAGTGTGTATCCACTAAGTAATAGCCGTTTTGATTTGTGTTTGAAGGTGAATAAAGATAAGGAAGAAGTAGTATATTGAGGGAGGTCATTCCAGTATCTGGGTCCAGTAAACATAATTGAAGACCTGAATATAAGAACGACCCAAGTCCAATTTTTGGCCAAATTCAGTTTGACATGGGGAATTGTAGCTTATGCATGGACTCATCTTGTGTATAAATGATAAATCCTAATTACCCCCGGAAGTGCCAGAAATGAATGAGTTAAATATTATATTAATGTAAGAATGAAGGACTTGGGTCATTCTTACATTCATATTATAGCGCCCTCTCTCATCCTTCTCTCATCTCTATAGCAGAATATCATATGAATCAAAGAACGACCCAAGTCCATCACACAAAATGGCCTCTCCGCAATTACTGTAAATGTTAACTGTCATAATAATATGTGTTCTATTTTTTATATACAATGTTGCCTTCCCGTCACAGTTAAATAGAATATTATTGGACAAATTTAAAAAAAAAAAGATTTTTATTTTATTTACTTGAACTTCCATGGACTTGGGTCGTTCTTATATTCAGATACTCAATTGTTTTCTTGGCAAAAATAGTGCAAGTACGGGGAAGGTGATAAGCGTCACTCTGACGAGTGGGGTAGTAATGAATAGAGCGATTTCTTTTGAACATGTGGATAAAAACAAATGGTAATTCATTAGTTGTTAGTTTATACATGAAAATTCCAAGATTATAATAAAATAGGTTTTGAATTTTCAGAATTCTGTTTTGATGGAAAAAAAAGAGTTGAGATGAGCAAAATATCCGGCATGGTTTATAATTCTTAATGCACGCTTTTGAATACGAAGAAGGGAATCTAATAATAGATTAATTGCATTTCCCCACGACAAAAATCCATAGTGTGGAGATATTAAAGAAGAATATATACCCTGCAAAATATAAACAGGGAACAAATGTTTAGACTTATTTACAATTCCAATATTTCTGGACAAAATTTTACTTACAAAATTACTACGAGTTTTCAAAGATAATTCTCGGTCAATCCAAAGCCCTAAAAACTTTGCGTTATCAACCTGCGTTAAACGTTTATCATATATTTTGATTAAGAATTACTGAATACCATTAATAAGTTTTTTTCTATATTCAGGGATAATTTGTTCGCATAAATTCAGGATTGCACAGACCTAAACTCAGTATTTATAATATCAATTAATGTATTAGGGTCTCGATTAGAACAAAACAAACTTGTGATTTCAGCAAAACAAATAAATGATAAAATTGGTGATAATTTTTGAAGGTATAAGATGTATAAGATAAATAAAAGTGTGCCCAAGAGGGAGCCCTGTGGGACTCCACATGAAATAAGTTTTAACTGCGAATTATAGCCGTTAATGTTAACAAATTGCTTTCTATCGGTTAAGTAACTCTTAAAACATATATACTTCTTCAGAAAAAAAATATGAAGTATAGTACCTTCCAGTCCTTTCCTTGTTCAGTCATGAATTCCTGGTATGTGTGCGAGAGAGGCCCATGTCCAAGATTGTGACACAAACCGGCAATTTCTACGCATCGGACATCGACCTCCGTCATCTTGCTGGTCTTGTCGGCTTTCAGTCTTCTAGCGAGTACACCTGCCATGTGACAGACGCTGGAATGTAGTAATAAAGAGAGTAACACTGTCTAAACGTAACCATGCATCACATAACCAAACTAGAAATGTTGCTATGGCGACTGATGCCTCCGCCATAATGCATGATTCTCCCAATAGGTGTATAGTACAATGTCTTCACAATGTGTGATGACAGAGTCACATAGGTATCCTAACTGGCAAAATATTGAAATGACAGGTTTGTCAGAAATATCTTGAATGTTCACTTTCCTTGAACTGGGTTTGCTATAATTGTCCAGGTACACATATTTGGGAAATTGGGAATTTTTACTTGACTTCTGACTGACCCGTCTATAAGTTTATGCATTGACTAATTTCCAAGGTATGACGAAAGAATGTAATTACTGTACAATATATATATATATATATATATATATATATATTTCTTTTTTTTTGGGGGGGGGGCATTGAAACCTGGCCTTTGACTCTCAACCTTTGACCTTTGACCTTCTGGCTGAAAATTTTGCCGGAGTATCTCCATTAGGTAATGCATGTATATATTAAGTTTTAAAACTAATAATGCAATCATTGCATATATTAGTATATGAGGAAAATAGTAAATATTTGGATTTAGTAAAAAGTTGACCATGACCTTTGACTCCCTGACTATTGACCCATGACCCCTAAATTCCTTAGATAATCCCTGCCAGTCAGTACATGCGTATGTACCAAGTTCTATGAAGATATATTGAACATATTGCAACATTTTCACCTAACCTTTGACCTTTTGACCTTTGACCTTATGACATGAATTTCTCTCTGGAGGATCTTTCTGCAGTAGTACATATCTACACTAAGTTTCAAGAAAATACCTTCGGGCATTGCATAGATATGGGGGAAAAGTAACTTTTTTGGCATTTGACCTTGAACTTTTCACCTTCGACCTCTTACCAATATCACTAAAATCTAGTCAACCAATTGTCCCATCACACATCATGCTTGGACCAAGTTTCGTGAAAGCTGCGTCATCCAGTTTGGAGTTATCACGTAAACAGATAAATTTTAGGATTTGACCTTGATCTTTGACCTTTGAACTCTGTCCAATTTCACTCAAAAACTAATCAAGTCATTGTCCCATCATACATCATCCTAGGACAAAGTTTGGTGAAATTTGCTTTATCCAGTCTTGAGTTATCGCGTAAACGGATGAAATTTCATGATTTGACCTTTGATATTTGGCCTATTTCACCCAGAATCTATTCAAGTAATTGCCCTATCATACTTTATACTTGCACCAAGTTTGTTGAAATTGCAGTCAATATTTCTCAAGTTATCGCGCAAATGAAAGCGGACGGACGTACGGACAATCCGAAAACATAATGCCTCCAGCACCACTTCGTGGCTGAGGCATACAAATGCCTCAAGCACTGACTTTGTGTCAAGGTTGAAACTAGATGGAATGGATGAATCTAGGCAATGTTGCGGGGTTATATATATATATATATATATATATATATATATATATATATGTGTGTGTGTGTGTGTGTGTGTGTGTGTGTGTGTGTGTGTGTGACCCTGCACCTCAAACAAACAAAAAGTTGCCAGACATGAATTTTTAGTTAAGATCATATCCTGAAAGAGCAGATTTTAAGCTTTAAAATAATGTATAAATCAAATCAAATGGTCTCTCATAACTGAATCTCTCATCTGAATATTGGAAAAAAAGCACAAACTCAGGAAAAGTGAGAAAACTGAGAATAGAGGCTCTGAAGTACAGAGTCTATTCAAGCGCTTAATCTTTACCAAACCGTGCTGGCTGTGCGATGAATGGGACAAAAAACAGGAAGTAAATCACCAGAGTAACAACAATGAAGGGATTACCATATTGAATTGAAATTAAGCATGCCTCATTAGCCCATTCTGTCCATAATTAATGCAAATTTTCAAAGCAGTAGCATTATCTTTTCAAAAGTTATTAGAGTTGAAAGTGAAGAGAGTGGACAAGGTTTTTCAGAAATGAAAAAGGGATTCTAAAGACACACCTAATCACACTATTCTACCAAAAATGTTCGAGATAAACTGCTAAAAGACACACTTTCCTGCCCGTTTTATGATACCAAATTTTAACATAACACAAAAGAAGACCCGCTCTTCCAGAAAATATGAAAAAGTCAAGTTCTGCTAGGTTGACCCATTTCACTTATCTTCAGTCCTCACACAAAATCAGTGTGTGCAACGTTATGTTCGTTTTGAGATGCACGGTCATATATTTACATCTATATATAACATATGAAGAGCTCAGTTGCAAAAGGTACTACATCCACTCCAATGACAACATCGGGAAATTGACCAATCAGAGAGCAGCATTGGCTTGACCCTCTACCATTGTCAACTGACTTTAATCTGTAAACAATACCAGTTGGCTTTTGGCTTTTTGGCTTTCTGTTAAAATCACCACGCAAATCTGACCAATACCTTGAAAAACTCATCACATTTCGATCAATTCAAGCAATGTAGGAAAATGAAGAAGATCTCATTGATAAAACAAACCATCCCAGGAGAAGGATCGTGAATTAAAGCAGTCGACAAGAGTAAAGGAGAAACGACGGAGAAACTGGAGAAATTACGTAACTCTCATGTAGTCCCACGTACTGCATTTACTGTTAGTTTCCGGTACCGTGCGTTACTGCTAGGGTGTTGAGTTTGAACCATAAACTGTCCCCAGAATAAAGTAAAGACACTGTGTAGGTATGGTCTATTTCTTACATAAATAGCTTCACAGCTAATAAGTGTTTGACAAGTAGTCTGAAAGCAAAGTTACTCTGTTAAAATGTATACAATGGCATGAAATTCTGACATCCTACCAACAGTGCTTTACCTGTGGGTATGATGTGCTATTCATACGAGCATAATGTCAAGTAACAGGGCTTGCAAAGTACATAGTGACATACAGCTTTGAACGCTAGACTTATATTCATTCTTGTAAATGACACCTTTTACTTATACAATGCCACAAAGGTAATACCAAATGTGCGTTTAGTATAGGTGGTCATATTACTCATCGACGATCTTGATTTTTATCAGCTATTAGATTATCAGATTTCTCTTACCTGATAAAGAACATACAAGAATGAAATTCATGTAATGAATTTAATTACAGTGTTGAGAGAATACAGAACATTCAGATGCTGCTTTTCCAACTTTTCCCTTAGAAGTTACAATGAAAAAAAAATGAAGAAAAGATAATGAATACAATATTCTTGAGACACGTGAAGGGAGAATTCACAGAGAGAAAAATAGCCAAAAATGTAATACATAGAGGACAAAGATAAGAAATCATGAGATAAAGCTCGTGAGAGGAAAACAAAAGGAGAAAAGGGAAGAGAGAAATCACCTGGTGAAATATTGTGACCCCTCCCTATCTATAACCGTTCACGCATAATGGATCCCCCCCCCCCCATGCTTATGACCAATGACAGTCATTCATTCAAAATATTAGTCAGCAAGGGAGAAGTGGGGCATTAGCGATGCACATTGGTTTTACTATTCTTGATGCTAAATAGGGCGGGGCATTGTCAATTACCTAAGCCCCCTTGACCTCGTATCCCATCCCCATCAACACCTTTGCTTAAAAAAAAATAAACCCGCGAAACATGTCATAATATCACACTGAATATATCTGTGGCATGCGAAATTTCGGTTTCAAAAGGTACTACATCCACTTTCGGTTGCAAAAGGTACTATATCGACAAAAATACAAAAATGTTTAAATCATTAAAAAAATGAATGAATGGACCTGGATTTTCTTAGAGAGTAGTTTTAGTGTTGTATCATCTAGCAGTACAATAGGGGGAAATATCATTCCAGTCTGAGCTTCCTAAATATGATAATTAAGAAATCACGTTTTTCTCAGAACTTGAAATTATGGATGTAGTACCTTTTGAAACCGAACTTTTCATATACACATGTATATATATATATATATATATATATATATATATATATATATGACCGTGCACCTCAAAACGAACATAAAGTCGCACACCCTGATTTTGCGTGAGGACTGAAAATAAGTGAACTGGGTCAACCTAGCAGAACTTAACTTTTTCATATTTTCTGAAAGAGCGGGTCTTCTTTTATATTATACTAAAATTTGGTATCATAAAACGGGAAGGAAAGTGTGTTTTTTTAGCAGTTTATCTCGAACATTTTTGGTAGAATAGTGTGATTAGGTGTGTCTTTACAATCCCTTTTTTATTTCTGAAAAACCTTGTCCACACTCTTCACTTTCAACTCTAATAACTTTTAAAAGGATAGTGCTACTGCTTTGAAAGTTGGCATTAATTATAAACAGAATGTATTGATGAGGCATGCTCAATTTCAGTTTAATGTGATAATCCTTTCATCGTTGTTACTCTGGTGGTTTACTTCTTGTTTTTTGTCCCATTCATCGCACAGCCAGCACGGTTTGGTAAAGATTAAGCGCTTGAATAGACACTGTACTTCAGAGCCTATTTTCTCAGTTCACACTTTTCCTGAGTTTGTGCTTTCTTTCATTTGATTTGAGTTATACATCATTTTAAAGCTTTAAGTCTGCTCTTTCAGAATATGGTCTTAACTAAAAATTCATGTCTGGCGACTTTTTGTTTGTTTTGAGGTGCACGGGCACACACACACACACACACACACACACACACACATATATATATATGTGTACTAGGTTTTTCAAAAAACATTTCCCACTTTTGATTCTTAATAATTCAAAAACTATATATCAGGTAATATTGTCATTGATATGAGTGATAGCTGAAAAGTGTACAATTTGGTTGAAGGTGGTTTGAATATGAAAGCATAAATCAGTTTCATGAAATCCATGATTAATTTCACAGTTAGGTTCCAGATTTTGCTCTATTTTCAACCCTCTGTACAAAATTTCACTTAGCACAGGGGTCAATGGGTGTGTATGGGAGTGTGTACTACATCCACTCCAATGACATCATCGGGAAATTGACTTCATCTGAAAACAAGCAGACCAGCCAAAAAAAAATAAAAAATAAATAAAAAGCATATATTACCACCATTTCACTTCGTGAGCGAAATCGACGCCGGATACTAAAAGTATATTCTTTTTTTTTCATATTTTTTAATATTTTCACGAGGGCAAAAAGTTCGTGGGAAAAATTTGAATCGCACCCAGGGCTCTGGCAGCTCTGATTTTATACATTTCAATTTTATGGTGTTTAATATTCACCGACAGCACGGGTCACCCGTACAATACGTTACGGAACACGTCCGTGCACGTTCTGCAATAATGTACGGTCTATATTACTATGCACAGCACTTTACTTCTGACCAATCCGAATTGAGAATGCGAGCCCAAGTGCGAGCCTCAGCCTCAGCTCCTACCAGGCCCATGCCTGCAGGACTCTATGGTCCTGTCTTTACGTACGTTACTTGTGTATGAAATGCATACCGGTATGGTAACCGGAGAGTTTACCCCCCCCCCCCCCCCCCCCACCCACCCCAAAAAATAAAAATAAATAAATAAATAAATAAATAAATAAATAAGGGGGAGGTTCCCCCTCCCACACCCTCTCACCGCTCGGTCTCTTCGCTCCCTCGCCGAGATCACCATTTCACACCGTCACAACCCACTATTAAATGCGCCCCGTCGATTTTAATGTCCTAGAAATTTGTCTTCAAATGCTCGATAAACGCGACTTTTGCACTCTGATTTTACAAAATTGAATGCAAAAATAATGTATCTAAGCATAACGTTTACAATAATAATCTATCCAGTGTGCACCAGATCGCACAATTTCACATTTAAAAACATGTACATTATAAATGAAATGTAGAAAAATACTGAGATAACAACGTATGCTTATGAATACGTTCCACCAGCAATGTATGATAAAATTATGCACACCGTATGTGCATGTGCATGATGATACAGGAACCAATAAATCATAGAAAGAAAAAGGAGGGTGCTGTTCGGCTTTGCCGGATATGGCTGTGTGTTATCCCATTCCTGCAGTTTTTTGTCGAGTTTTACTCATTTTAAATCCCGGTGCATTATGAACTTGCTATTATGAATTCAAAATGACATTCTTGGGGACTTTTATTCATTTACCAGAGCGTTATATCTTCGGTAAGTTTTTCGTTATTCCTGTGACCGATTACCGTCTTGCCTATTGTCTCCATTCGTTAAAGTGTGTGCTGGAAAGGTATGAAGAAACGAGACCGTCCAGCCCCCGGCCCCGATTGCGCCGGGGCGATGAAACCGGCGCCGACAGCCTCCGCACCAACGCCCACAGGATACGCAGATCCGAAAAAAAAAGTGTCGTAAGGATACGAAAGACAAAATGCCGAGTGAAACTGAAATGATCAGAGACATGTGGCTTCGCATGCCTTCTCTCGATAAGCTTTCAAAGCAATTGGATAGTCTGTGTAGCCGTATGGACACACTGGAGACAAAGGTCAAAGATCTCGAAAGCCAAAACAGAGATTTTGAAGAGGGGGTTGGGCATTTTGATATTGAAACTAAGTTGCAGGAGATACGAGAGGTACTTGTCATGAAGGCATCATCTGTAGAGCTGAAGAAGGTCAATGAGCAGATTGTTGATCTAGTGAATAGGAACAAGCGAAACAACATAGTGATTCATAACATTCCTGAAGGTGCCGAGGGTAGTACACCAGATTGCTGCGGGCTTGTACAGAGCATCCTCCGGGACAAGCTAGGAATCCAGGCCAGTATGGAGATAGAAAGAGCCCACAGAACCCCGATGGCTAGACTTTTCACCCAACTTCGCAACGCCAACGGAAAGCCTCGACCAGTCCATGTTAGATTCCTTCATTACCGGGATCGTGAGTCAGTACTGAAGAAAGCCACACAGACAAAGAACCTGGAGGTCCAAGGTCAACGCATCTTCATTTCTGACGACATACACAAAACCACACGCGAGCAACACCTTCGCATAGTAAAATATTACCTGGAATTCAATCAGATCATTTTATTGTACAAATTTCATTCAATGACAATCAACCCAAAAGGGGAAGAGGTTTTTGGAAAATGAATTGTCATTATCTTCATCATGATTCAGATTTTGTTAATCTTATCAAAGGTACAATTATTGATTTTAAGGAAAACCATAAACATTCTGACTGCAATCCTAACATATTATGGGACTCTTCGAAGTGTGTTATTACAGGTGTTAGTATGGAATATTCCTCCAGGAAGAAAAAAAGAGAGAAAGAATGAAAAAACTAAGTTATTATTTGTTATTGATAAAATAAGCTTAAGGTTGACTAATACGGGCCATTTCCGGATGACAATTCCCTTTTTACAAAGTTAAAAGAATTTGAAGAAAAGCTTAATAAGATTTATGATTTTGAGACAAGATGTTTAATTACTCGATCCAGGATAAGATGGGTAGAGGAAGGGGAGAAAAGTGCGAAATATTTTTGTAATTTAGAGAACAGGGGCTGGCAAAAGAAAATATTTCTAGACTGAAAAACCATGAAGGTAACTTGATAACAGACCCAGTTGGAATTCTAAGAGAAATCCAATCCTTTTATGGTGAATTATACTCTTTTAGCGATAATGTCCAAGAAATAATTGATGGAAATGATATTAATGCATCTCTCTTTGATAAAATTGATATTCCACAATTATCTGAAGATCAAAGACAATCTTTAGACTCCCCACTTTCAAAACAAGAACTGTTTAATGTCATTAAATCTATGAATATGAACAAAACCCCTGGCTTTAATGGCTTACCTGTAGAGTTTTACATGGCATATTGGCTTGAAATAAGTGACATGTTGATAAGTTCTTTGAATTTCTCCTTACAAAATGAAGTTTTGCCCCCCTCTCACAAAGGAATGGCATAATTACTCTTCTCCCTAAGAAAGACAAAGAACCTCTTTTTATTAAGAATTACCGTCCTATTACACCGTTGACAACCGATTATAAAATTGTGGCCAAGTGCTATGCGAACCGTCTTAAAGATAATAAAAAGTTTTGGTACCTCAAAAGTTTCCCTGAATTTCCTTGTCTTGGTTTGTGTTTCAGGTTAAAGCACGTTGTCTGTGAGAATTACTCGCCCCAAAGTGCTCTCATGTCTTAGTAATCATGCAATAATGGTTTCGTACCAGAGCCGTCGCGGTACCGCGTCGAGGTATAGTATTGAACGAAGCCACTGACTGCGACCAGCAGCGTGCAGCCCCATACGCATAGCTAACTGCGACCAGCAGGCTTCGCATTGTAGCATTCAGGATCATGACAGAATTAGTATCGCGGGTATATGTCAACTTAAAATCCCAAAATTTCTTCAGTTTGAAGACTTACCAATTAAGTTGAAGTATTGAAAACAGGCTTCGGACAACGTTTGGTTCTGCCAATAGTCCCTTTTTGTTCGAATTGATGACTGAATGTGACTCGGTCGAGAGGACCTTGGGAGAGCTACATACACTGAATACTACGGCCAGCGCATGCGCACACAAACATCTTATCCGTTCATGGATTTGAAATGTGTGCGCATGTGATGTGTTCGCATGCACTGGCTGTTGTATTCAATGGTTTTCTTTACAGACCGCATTCCAATGAAAAGAGGAATTTTTCAGGGATGTCCAATCTCCCCTTATTTGTTCTTACTTGTAATAGTGATAATGGCCATTTCCATAAGACAAAACAACTTAATTAAAGGTATCCCAGTTAAAAATCAAGAAGTTGAGATCTCTTTGTTTGCGGACGATTCTGTGTGTTTTTTAGACGGTACAGATAATTCTTTTTTCTCAACTTTTTAAAACTTTGCTCTTATTTGGTCAGTTTTCTGGATGTAAAATCAATTTCAGTAAAACTGAAGCTATTTGGATTGGCTTGAAGAAAGGAAACCAGGTTTTCCATATGAATCGTGGTGTTTCATGGAAAAAATCTCATTTCAAGTGTCTGGGAATTGTTTTCTTTTTCTTTGAATGTTGCTTAAATTTATGATTTGAATTATAAAGAGAAATTGAAAAAAATAGAACAAACTCTAAACTGCTGGAAAATAAGAAATCTTTCATTAATTGGCAGAGTTTATGTGATCAAAACCCTTGTGTTGCCCCAACTAATATACCTATTTTCTGTTCTTTCTATCAAATTTCCTTCTTCCTTTTTTAATTTTGAATATATTATTCTTTAAGTTTATTTGGAACGGAGGTAAAGACAGAGTAAAGAGAAAAAGCAATGTGTGTTATACATATATACTTAAGGAAATGTCAGAAAAGTGCATCTGTACCATATTATTATTTCCTTCAATTTCATCAAAGAAAGTATTTGTGCAATGCCTTTCAGTGAACCAATAACTTAGCGTTATATGGATTTGGCACATATTATTGGAGTCTTGAAATCAAAACACAGATTGATGTCAATGACCTTCACAGAACATTAGGCGTTTTCACATCAGCCCGATGTTTCGAAATAGCGCGCTATCTTCTGACTTGGGAAATTGGAAAATATCTCGAGCTTGGATTTTTATCGGGCTGATGTGAAAACGCCTATTGTATCATTTCACTTTTTAAAGATAACAAAGTTTTACAATGAACAGTGCTTACCCTAACGAGTGGTCGAAACGAGTGTGAACTGCACAGGGATATACAAAACAAGCAGGTCCCAGCTGTTTTATATCCCGAAGTCGCTGAAATTCCGGCGTGTCGATGATTAACATACAGTACGGGGGGATTTCGATGATGCCGTGTATCGCATCGTTGATCGTCTTTGAGAGTGCAACATATTGAAGATAAAAAAACAGAAATAATTCTTCGTATTAAAATCCAACATCTCATGCCTGAAAGACGTTTTGAATACACTCTAACTTTATAATTCACAACAACACATTTTAAGATGCTTGACACCTAATAATCCCACACAACCATGTAGAAATTCGCACATAATTTAAATCACTGATTAAAATCTTTGAGATGTCAATTCAAAGGAGCATTCTGAATAAGTCATTATACTTTGTTGAATTTAATGCTCTAAGAAATATAGTATGTCTATAATGATAATATGTGACCGTGCACCTCAAAACGAACATAAAGTAGCACACACTGATTTTGCGTGAGGACTGAAAATAGGTAAAATGGGTCAACCTAGCCGAACTTGACTTTTTCATATTTTCTGAAAGAGCGGGTCTTCTCTTACATTATGCTAAAATTTGGTATCATAAAACGGGCAGGAAAGTCTGTTTTTTTTAGCAGTTTATCTCGAACATTTTTGGTAGAATAGTGTGATTAGGTGTGTCTTCAGAATCCCTTTTTCATTTCTGAAAAACCTTGTCCACACTCTTGACTTTCAACTCTAATAAATTTTGAAAGGATAGTGCTACTGCTTTGAAAGTTTGCATTGGTTATGGACAGAGTGTGTTAATGAGGCATGCTTAATTTCAGTTCCATCTAATAATCCCTTCATTGTTGTTACTCTGGTGGTTTACTTCCTGTTTTTGTCCCATTCATCACACAGCCAGCACGGTTTGGTAAAGATTAAGCGCTTGAATAGACACTGTCCTTCAGATCCTCTTTTCTCAGTTCGCACTTTTCCTGAGTCTGTGCTTTCTTTCCAAAATTTGATTTAAATTATAAATCATTTTAAAGCTTAAAGTCTGCTCTTTCAGAATATGTTCTTAACTAAAAATTCGTGTTTGGCGACTTTTTGTTTGTTTTGAGGTGCAGGGTCACATATACATAATGTGTATAAAACTGCTGATCTTTGTCCATTACGTCGGTTATAAGTACAATTTGAAAGCTACTGAAAATAATTATCTGCAGCTATTCAAGTGTCCACAAACCAGCATACTCTATCCAAGTCTCCGTAATTTATCAAAAGACAATGAGCAAAGTATTAATTACTAATTTTAACCTGAGGACGTCATGGTGAAAATTCTGTTACGTCGCTTAACCTATGTTGTTGTTTTTAATTGACCTTGGCAATGATATACTCATTGTTACTCATGTCAGTCTATTGTTATGAACTGCTAGCAATTACCTTCGTCGATGTATCGATGTAGCCTGAAATGAAACAAAAAACAATGCAATTACAAAATCTAAGTCTGCACATTTCTTTAAAGTGTCTCCATTACCGGTTAGAAGAGACTTCAGTAATGTTTTTTTTTTTTGTTTTGTTATAAGAATAGAAAAAAAACAACACCCGCTATATCAATTTGTGAGTGTGCGTATATGTTTGTGTGCGTGTGAGTGTGTGTGTGTGTGTGTGTGTGTGTGTTTGTGTGTGTGTGTGTGTGTGTGTATGTGTGTGTGTGTATGTGTGTGAGCGTGATGACCTGAGAGGTTCTGGTTAAATCTGTGTGCATGAGGAGTTACTTCAATAGCATCACCTCTAAGGCATGTAGCCCCGAAGAGCATTGTGGCATTAAAATCACCGTAGGCACATATATTATCCTGTGCCTCGAACTATGCCTTGGTGTATTAAGTTTATTTTATTTCCGTCACAGATTATTTCAAAATAAACAGCATATAAAGTTGGAATTAATTAATGCTTAAAGTTTGAAAAGTTGAGCGATTAGAGGAACGTGGGGCAAGATGGGACACGGGGCAGGATGGGACAATGCGATAACTATCTAAGTAAGCATCAGAGGGCACTATAATCTGCACTGATAAAAAGCACACTGTCAGGAAGCCATCCTTACGCTCTGTGAAGCTGATATTCTCTTGAGCTTTGGTGGACAAACGCAAAAATTGATATCGATGACGGCAGAATTTCTGCAGTTAAGAAATGTATGGTATCCCTGGCATAATATGAAGAAACGTAGAACATTGATATCGTGTGGTTTTTATAGTATATACATCACACAAGGTTTATGCATGGCTTGAAGTGTGCGATACACTTTCACTTGTAGGCCCACGTGAAAACATAAACTGTTTGCATGTTTAAGAGAAGATAAATCACGATATCCGTTAATATGTGAAATCTCTCACAAAGCGCAGATGATGAAAACCTTTCCAGCGTTCTAGCGCGTTTGATGGAGACACTGTACTGTATTCGTGCCAAAGCAAAGGCAATCCATGCTTCAGCTCCGCACACGTGCTGTTAATGCGAGCTGTTTGTTTTAAGTCCAGCAATACATGAAGTTAGATGATAATACTTATAATAATAACAATTAAAAAAAATAATTCACAGCATTTATATAACGCGTAATGACATGAAATGTCTGGAAGGTATACCTAGGAATACACTTTTTTTAATATGAGCATTGGAAAATGGCACATTTTATTTGTACCTAAAGACTGAACAAATTCAACAAAGCCCATACTTTGTGGTATTTTCTTTTAGCTGTTAAGTTCATAAGATATTCAGAGAGCATACCTTTCCGTTTACTCTCTGGAGATATTTGCAATGTTAGCTCCGTTTCTTCTTCCTCGTTTTCGGAACGCAGACTCAGCTTCTCGTCATTGTCCTTCCCTGATTCCGAATATCTGATTTCATTTCTCGAATGCGACCTGCCTGCCATTTTGTTTTTATTCAATTCAGTGAATAGAGATAGAACAATAAAAAAACAACAATAGTAACAGAACAAAATGTTACAAGTGGTTTATCGGTTTGTCACCAATTTATTGTCCAGCCTATTATGACCCATGTCCCCTGTCACACTTTGCCGGATAAGCAATCGCGTGAGAAACGAATGTCAGTTTTTGGCATCGATATACAGGGCAGCCTGACATATACTGCTGGCAGATCTAAAACAAAGGTTTATATTGTGCATAATGCAACCATGATGGCCCTTGAAATCAAAGTATTGGAATCCGGAGGAGGCAACGCAAGCAACAGAAAAGGTAAAATTATCGTCCAAGAAGTGTCTTGGTCCTGAGAGACGCAGGCAATTTCGTTCGCCTGACCAATTACACACATGATATGATGAAAGAGAAACAATGTTTAATTAGAACTACTTTGCTAGGTCTCCCCTATCTAACTATGCAAATGTCGTGTCTCAGGAGAAAAGGTGAGATGTTGATCACAGAGAAAGCGAAATACATCATGTGCCCCAAGGTCTGAAGGACTATCATAATATTTCGCATATACGGGCTCGGGGAAAACTTCTCCCCCCTCTCTGAGGGATAACAAGTCTTTCGGAAGAGCAATTTTTCCGGTTAATTTACTGTTATGTCAGGTGTAAAAAATCTGTAAACAACGGGGAACTGCAGACCTCTCAAAAAATCTAGGGAAGCATCACTACCACCTAATGTAAACTAGTTGTACCACCAAAAAGGGAGGACCCTCATCAGTCCATGTCCCAACAATATAACAGCAATGTTGTTGCACATAAATTATGTCATTATTTTGCATACTATTGGAAAGGCCGTTCTTTTTCCAATAGAATGACACCAAGGTCTTTAATTTTGGTTAATGCATTATGATTTAAGGACCATTTTTGTCAACCCTTGATCATTTTGCCCTTTCAGAGATACCGAAATCAGCGATAATTCGGCTTGCCATAAAACCAGTAGCGTTCACAGTGTGTGGAATGCGGACAACAGCTCTTTACTGTGAATGGCAGAAAGAGTGGGTGGGGCGGACGGTGTGATTGTCATTGTCCGTTATCATTGTAAATGACACGACATGTTAGGCTTAATGAAATGCTAAATTTAGCTTTGGAAAGTAGCGAGGTCAATTTAAAGGCATGATTGGTAGTGGCGGGAGTTCATGAGTGGTTTCAGGTAATAAAGGCCGTACTTGGTGCATTGATAAATACACTGCCCGGAACAGTGAGAATCTGTATCCATGAGTGGATTAGTAAAACTTGAATCATACCTGGCAAGTTCTATAAAATGTACACTCGGTGGTTCTGTGAACAGGGGTGCAAGTACACGAAGGGAAAGTTTTTTTTTTTTTTTCATCGCCATTTTTTTTTTATCGCCATTTTTTTCTACCAGCAAACCCCACCCCCACCCGGGCTCCCTCTTTCACGCTTTTCGTCGCTGGCATGGAAAATAAAATATTCGGGTAAGAAGCCGGGTGCTTGTGGATTTAGCCGAATTCGGGTCCCTTCTTCTTTTTTTTTTTCAAAGATCCAATTCAATTTCTATTCAATGTTTTATTTCATATTTCGACAAGAACATATGAACATCACTTCTTCTTTTTTGGTAACACAAAATAGAAAATAGAAAATAAGGTGCGTAAAACTATGTATGATGAAAAGAATATACAATGATTGTAGCACCTTGCAATAATTACACATTATCATAAGACTCAAGTGATTTGAAGTAAGTGAACATTGTGTATAATTCGACAAATGGAGGGACCCACTAAAAAGACAAAGCTTGTAGAATGTGGGCCCCTCAGGAGAAAACATCAGTTGAAAGCAAAGAGAAGGTCTGGAAGCCCACTAGAGACAGATCAGCAAAACAGACACAGGTACACACGTAAAAACATGAAACGGGACTGAAATAGGAGTGGCAGTACAACAGAGAGTTGACTATGAGATGAGACAAAATGAGACAAAGCTAACATAACAGTACGAGAACAGAACGGAACAAACAAAACAGACAAAACGTTTAGCAGAGACAGCGATCTCGTCGGAAGTATGTCGAGGGAGAGAGAGAGTGACGCGAGAAAGAACAGTGTAGGCCTACTAGAGATATAATCGCGGAAATATCCCAGCTTTATTCATGAGGACGCTGTATAATAATAAGAGAATATACGTAGCAATCAATACGTGGTTCTTTTCTTAGATAAGGGGTTATAACAGCTGGCTAATTCAATTCAGTAGAATTATGAAATTGGAGTAGAACAAATGTCAGTTTCCTTTCAAAAGAGTATATAGAGAGGGCATTTTTAATATCGGAATGCAATGAATTCCAATAACTTTGGCCAGTATAAACAAATATATTCTTTGCTGAAATCGTACGAATAAGAGGTAAATGATATTCATTAGAACGTCGAGTTGGATATTCATGAAATTACTGATTTTTTCAGGAACATGGAATGAAAAATATCAGGAAGAGAGTTATTGTTATACATATACATAAATTGTCCTAAGTTAAATAAAAACAAATCTCTGACTTTTAACAACTTATTAGATGCAAACAATGCATCTGTATGAAAACGTATTGGAAAATAAGAAATGATGCGGAGAGCTTTCTTTTGTAAAAGGAACACTCTATTCAACAAATTTTGGTTGGTGTTGCCCCAAACTAACACTCTGTAATTTAGGTAGGGCAATATCAATGACGAGTATAACATAAGTAATAATTTTTGTGGGAAACACAATTTTAGTCTATCAATGACGCCTATATTACGTGAGATTATATTACAAATATGATAAATATGTAATTTCAAAGAAAGTTTGTCATCTGCAATAATACCAAGAAATTTGAAATGTGAAACTCTCTCTAAACGTGTCTTATCCCAAACTATGTCTGTATTTAAGTTGCTAACGGTATTACTAAAAAGCATATATTTCGGTTTTTTTTAACATTCAACGAGAGCTTATTAGCTCTCACCCACTTTGTTACTTTTTTTCAATTCCCTCTTACCAACTTTGTTACTTTTTTTCAATTCCCTCTTATCTTTTCGAACAAGAACATCAATATCACTGTGAGAATAAAATGCATTAGTATCATCAGCAAAATGAATAAAAGAAAGAGTTTCAGATACTTGACAAAAATCATTGATATAAATTATGAATAACAATGACCCTAACAGACTTCCCTGAGGAACCCCACATTTGACTTCTCTAGTCAATGACTTATCATTTTTAATTTTGACAAACTGTCTTCTATTAAATGAATAACTCTTGAACCACTCCAAGGCCTTCCCGCGTATTTCGTAATGTCATAACTTGTAAAGTAAGATATCATGATTAATTATATCGAAGGCCTTGGAGAAGTCCAAGAAAATACTAATCAAATGGGAATGGTCATCAATTGCATGAGCCACTATTTCAACGAAACTTAAGAGAGCATGCGTGGGACTGTGCCTCTCACGAAAACCAAACTGAGAATTAGTAAAAATGTTATGTTGTTTCAAAAAAAATAATCATTCTCTTATGAATAAGTTTTTCCAGGACCTTAGACAAAGAAGATAATAATGAAAGTGGACGATAATTATTGATTTCAAGTTTATCGCCCTTTTTGAATAATGGGATAACTTTTGCCAATTTCATTTTATTGGGGAACACACCGTGAGACATTGACAAATTAAATATATGAGCAAGTGGATCAGCAATCGAAGATACAACACTTTTCAAAATAGCATTATCAATCTCATCATAACCAGAACGTCGTTTGTTCTTTAATGAAGATACCATATCAATTATCTCATATCTATTAGTAGGAGTTAAATAAAAAGAGTTGGGATTATACTGACCTAAGAATTCAGTAAAATGCTTCTGTGTATTAAACAGGGATATTTTGGGAATACGTTTCACCTATTTTGGAAAAATAAGAGTTAAAAACATTTCCAATATGAGCAGAGTCATGAATTATTTCATCATTCATCTGTATGTTATCAATATCTGAATTTTTACTAGAAACATTCATAGCCTGGACACACGTGCGGGCGCGGATCCAAGAGTTATCTAAGAATAAATATACATCTTATAAAAATACTTTAACAATGATTTTACGATCTGAAAAGAAAACATACTACACTAAATTATTATTGAGATATAACCTTCCAAGTACTTTTCATATCAAACTTATATCTCCATAGTAATTTAGTGTCGTATTTTTTTTTCTTTTCAGATCGTAAAATCATTGTTAAAATATTCTTATAAGATGTATATTTATTCTTAGATAAATCCTGGATCCGCGCCCGCACGTGTGTCTAATTAAGCAAATTTATAGACATCTTGATCATTAATTCATGATTTTCATTATGCTTGATTTTCTTTATAGTTTTCATCCATCTGAACATAAGTATAAAGGTCAGAGAGCTGAATACGCTTTCATTTTGCAGAACAATTTTTATAACCCCTTCATTCTCAGGTCTTTTATAGATACATTCAAATTACAGTACCATTTTCTTAACCCTTCAATTCTCAGTACATCGTGTCTTCAAATTTCTTGCGACTTCTCGGAGATACCGTAATTTCACAATAGACGTCTCAGAGTCGTAGACTATAGCCATGATAGCGGAGACATCTCTGTAACTGCTCTGCAGTCGCGAACTAGTTTCAAGCCGGTTGAGATACCTCTTAATTCGTTCATAGACCGACACAGCAACATTCTCAGTTCTCACTTTGTTTATCAATGTATACTTAAAGGACAAGTTCACCTTCATAGACATGTGGATTGTGAGAAGGCAACAAAGTTAGTAGAACACAACAGTGAAAGTTTGGGGAAAATCCGACAATCCTTTCAAAAGTTACGAATTTTTAAAATATCTGTGCAATCACTGCTGGGGGAGAAGACTAATACAGAGTATGATGTCACATGCGTACAACGATATAAGGAAAATAAAAAGAGAATTTCACAACTCTTGACTTTTTGAATGAAGTGCGCATGTCCTCCATACTTGTTACTGATTTATGTTAGGGGTAATATTATTCCCCTTGACTTCTGAAAGAGAGAAGGCGAGTGTTCTTTTATTATGTGAGAAAAGTGAGAATATCTTGAAGTTTCTTTATACTTTCTTTATATAGTTGTACGCATATGACATCACAAGCTATAGTAGTCTTTTCATCCAACAGTGACTAAGCAGACTCTTCAAAAATTCATAATTTTTGAACGGGTTGTCCGATTTTCCTTAAACTCTCATTGATGTGTTCTACTAATATTGCTGCATTCACTCAACCCACATGTCTATGAAGGTGAAGTTGTCCTTTAATTAAATGTCATTTAATTCATTCCTAAACCACTCATGAACTCACGTCAGCACTGCCAATCATGCCTTTGAATAAACCTCGCTATTTCCATCTAAATTTAGCATATCATTAAGCCCAACATGTCGTCTCATTCACAATGATAACGGACGATGATAATCACACCGTCCGCCCCGCCCACTCTTTCTTTCCTTCACAGTAAAGAGCTGTTGTCCACATTCCACACAATGTGAATGCTACTGGTTTTATGAAAAGCCGCATTATCGCTGATTTCCGGTATCTCTGAGAGGGCAAAATGATCACACTTTGAAAATTGCAAGGGTTGACAAAAATGGTCCTAAAATCATATCGCATTAACCAAAATTAAAGAATTTGGTGTCATTCTATTGGAAAAAGAACGGCCTTTCTAATAGTATACTAAACAATGCATATGTGCAACAATATTGTTGTTATTAAAGATGTTAGGTGTTCCGTTCTTTTTAGGCCACCCTGTATTTATATATATAATATATATAATATATATATATATATATATATATATATATATATATATATTTATATATATATATTATATAATATATATATATATATATATATATATATATATATATATATACATACAGTACTCTCCGCGTGATCGGGTATCGCTTAAACGGGTACTCCGTTTAATTGGGTAGTAATGTCAGAGTCAGTTCCAATGCACATTAACATTACCTGATATTCGGGTTGCCTCTCCGCATAAATGGGTAAATAATTTTCTTTTAATCTAATTTCTACCCACATGTTATCACAGATATAACACTTTAAGAAATCATGCATGTCAAATTTTCCACTGCTAATCGCATTCCCTGCTTAATTTGCAAAGAAGACCGATCATTTGGGGAGTGATTAAACATGAAAACACATGTACACGTACCGACTTGCCACACGAAAGGGATGCATAATGTGCCGTGCAAACACGCGTGTTAAGCATACAGTGTAGGTGTTTGGTGCAGTGTGCAATGCATGAAAATACACATTGTATGTGTCAATTGTGAATGAGAGTGTTCTTCTGTTAATCGAGTACTCCGCTTAATCGGGTAAGAAACGCTCTGCCCGAGCCTACCCGATTATGCGGAGAGTACTGTATATGGGCCGTGACGCGAGAAGAGGGCCCTTAGCTCCGCTGCGCGCAAACGCCAGAAAACGGCGCGGCATTTTGACAGAGCAATACGCGCAAAAAAAAAAAAAGATCAACTAGCTAACTGCGCGCACATGCATAGACTCATCATAAAGTGACAGGATTTGGACAAAAGATGTTTTTTTGAATGTCGTGATGGGGCCATTTAGGATTGGAATTTCAGAAAAAGGTTTGCATATCTAAATACGTCAGAGTTCCTTCCACAATGTGGAGGTGAAAACTCATTTTCGGTATCTAATGCCCTAAGGGCCCTTTTCTCGCGTCACGGCCCATATATATACTATATTTATATATATATATATATATATATACATATATATATATATATATACATATATGATAAAAATATATACATATATATATATATATATATATATATATATATGTGTGACTGTGCACCTCAAAACCAACATAAAGTCGCACACACTGATTTTGCGTGAAGACTGAAAATAAGTGAAATGGGTCAACCTAGCCGAACTTGACTTTTTCATATTTTCTGAAAGAGCGGGTCTTCTTTTGCATTATGCTAAAATTTGGTATCATAAAACGGGCAGGACAGTGTGTGTTTTTTCTAACAGTTTATGTCGAACACTTTTGCTAGAATAATGTGATTAGGTGTGTCTTTAGAATCCCTTTTTCATCTCTGAAAAACCTTGTCCACACTCTTCATTTTCAACTCTAATAACTTTTGAAAAAATAGTGCTACTGCTTTGAAAGTTGGCATTTATTATTGACAGAATGTGTGAATGATGCATGCTTAATTTCAATTTAATTTGATAATCCCTTCATTGTTGTTACTCTGGTGGTTTACTTCCTGTTTTTTGTACCATTCATCGCACAGCCAGCACGATTTGGTAAAGATTAAGCGCTTGAATAGACACTGTACTTCAGAGCCTCTTTTCTCAGTTCACACTTTTCCTGAGTTTGTGCTTTCTTTCCAATATTTAGATAGGTTAGGAGAGTCCATTTGATTTGAGTTATACATCATTTTAAAGCTTAAAGTCTGCTCTTTCAGAATATGGTCTGAACTAAAAATTCATGTCTGGCGACTTTTTGCTTGTTTTGAGGTGCAGTGTCACATATATTCATTCATTCATGTTATTATCATTTCCACTCTATATACATAGGTAATACAAATGTGACCCGCTACAACAAAAGGATCCTAGAGTCCATGATGGCTGAGCCGAGAAAACCGAGTTTGAAGTCAGATCATAGAAATTGGTCAAAACAATCAGATTTCTGTTTTTTGTATAATTTTGTAATCTAATGTTTTGTCTCTCATCTGCCGAAATTTCGAAGCAAAATGATCAAATGAAAGGTAAAAAATCAGCTTTTTTCTGAGCCATGATTTTCCGACTTTCAACGCAGCAGATACGTGTCCGAAGATTCGGATTTAGCGAAGCAGCTAGACTCCAACCCTAGCAACGTGGGAGTGATCTTATTGGTCTTATAAGGAGCACACCTTCTGTTGTCAAATAGTGAAATTGTCTCCTCACCTTGATCGTGATAGCGTCGGAAGGATAACTTTGCAGGCGTTTTTCTCGAAACGCTGATTTCCATAACCACTTGACATGCGCTAATAAAATCATCAATATCTGCGCAACCGAGTACTTTTACGAGTTGTGCTTTTTGTGACCGTGCACCTTAAAACGAACATAAAGTCGCACACACTGATTTTGCGTGAGGAACTGAAAATAAGTGAAATGGGTCAACCTAGCCGAACTTGACTTTTTCATATTTTCTGAAAGAGCGGGTCTTCTTTTACATTATGCTAAAATTTGGTATCATAAAACAACCAGGAAAGTGTGTTTTTTAGCAGTTTATCTCGAACATTTTTGGTAGAATAGTGTGATTAGGTGTGTCTTTAGAATCCCTTTTTCATTTCTGAAAAACCTTGTCCACACTCTTGACTTTCAACTCTAATAACTTTCGAAAGGATAGGGCTACTGCTTTGAAAGTTAGCATTGATTATTGAAAGAATGTGTTAATGAGGCATGCTTAATTTCAGTTTAATTTGATAATCCCTTCATTGTTATTACTCTGGTGGTTTACTTCCTGTTTTTTGTCCCATTCATCGCACAGCCAGCACGGTTTGGTAAAGATTAAGCGCTTGAATAGACACTGTACTTCAGAGCCTCTTTTCTCAGTTCACACTTTTCCTGAATTTGTGCTTTCTTTCCAATATTTAGATAGATTAGGAGAGTCCATTTGATTTGAGTTATACATCATTTTAAAGCTTAAAGTCTGCTCTTTAAGCATATGGTCTGAACTAAAAATTCATGTCTGGCGACTTTTTGTTTGTTTTGAGATGCAGGGTCACATTTATGAAATTAAAGGTAGAAGAGTAAGGGAATAATGTTAGGCCATTTTCAGAAAATTGTCCTCCCCGACTCTCGGATCCTTCTGTTGTAGCAGGTCACAAATGTCAAATGATAAAATATCTTGTATAGGAATGACACACACACACACACACACACACACACACACACACACACACACACACATTTGTATATGTATATCTTACATATATATTTCACAGTGCTGAAAATAATGGTCAAAAGTTGCTTCATTTCCGTTGACCCCTTGTCTGTGCATGTACGCTCCTATAAAAAGGAAGCATTACACTTTTCCACAGGATGTTGACGATTTGAACAACGGATGAGTAAAATGTGACCCGTTTTTTTGTACGTGGGCCTATGCGGCAAAGATTGACAGAGGTTTGTTCCTACAGAAGGACTTAATAACTTTTACAGGGTTACATGTTGTCTGATGAACCTTAACTCTTTATGTGCCATGGTGGAAACCCCCTGTGTGCCACGTTATTCTGAGACAGGAAGGTAATCATGCTCTGAGAAAGATTTCTGTTTTTTTCCAATTTGTATAACTCCTACAAATTTCTGTTAAGGCGGGCGTACTAGTAGGTAAAGTTAAAGAGGAATGCCAAGCTTTGTTTCGATATAAATTGTATGACGAATCTATTTCAAATTTTTCTTTTGAATGACCAGTTGCTACATTACTGTAAAGGCATGACTTTTGCTCGTAAAACTGGAACAAACACTTAGAGTGTACAAGCAAATCTAGATGGGAACGCTGCTTGATAGTCAATCACCACAAAGAATGCAAGCCGTATGTGAGAGGAACAAAAGCACGAGAGACGCTCTCATTGTGCCGAGGGATTAGTGGTGATTAGTGATTTATCGATCGGTTTTGGCGGCTTTGTTTGTTGAGCAGAATATGCCAAGTTGGCACGCCATCGACTGAGTCGGACGTGCGAACGTGGCACATAAAGAGTTAAATAGTGAAATAATTAAGATAATAATGTGATAATATAAAAGCAGATCTACAAAATAACCTCTGTTCAAAACTGGTTACTGACAAAATCATAACTTTTTACCACGAATTTCTGGATTAACCATAGATTAAACACAAATCAAATAATATAGCATAGATCAATGTCTTGCTGAAGGATATCTTGGAATTATGGATATATGATATCTCACACTGGAAAGTAAGTTGTTTTTGTTACCAAACGTTGACTCAATGATATTATAATGATATCATCCTCATTCAGGTATTCACTCAGTAGAGATTTTACTATAATTTTAGTGTAATCTTAAGATAGTCCTGGAAGAGGGGATTGGGTGGTCTTACTTTACCCACTACACAAACTTTTCGTGCAATAATTCTGCATAACTGCAAGAACGCCTAATCGTAGGGCTTCTTGACTCTCTTCTTTCAAATCTCGCATAATTTTTGAGGGGGAATTGTATAATGGCTGCCATGCAAAACGGGCATTATATTGAGATTTTGAATACATTTCTTGCAGAAAAAGTGATATGTCCTGAAACTCTATAAAGCCTAACTATTTCTACTATCTATCACTATGATCGATTACTTTCGTGTCTATGGTAGAAAAGTTGCCTATGACAATTTCTAATAGAAATAAAAAGAAAACAAAAAAGAAAGATATACATAAATAATCAAGAAACCATAGAATATGGAATAAATTGAATGAAATTTGGAGGTTTTATGACGTAAAAATGAAATGCTTAAATATGTTAAAACAGTTATTAAAAAAATTGAAAACACTCTTAGTGTTTTTAAATAATGTTTTAATGGCTAAATTAAGAAGTTTGGCTTGATTTACACAATTACGTGATTAATATTTAAAACTTGTAATTAAAGAAGAAAATTAGACAACATACAATGTAGGTGTCGAGTGAGCAATATTTGATCACGTTCGCGCCACTGATGGCCGAGATCGGGATGGGGGGGGGGGGAATTATCCCCCTTAAAAACCCTAAAAAACCATTTTAGTTCTGTAATGGATAATCTATGGAATATCGTTTACCTCTCTTTTTAATGAAAATTGCGACCACCACAAGCGACACAATCCAGCAAACGGTAATTGCCAGAGACACTAGTAAAGCAGTCATATTCACTCCCGATTTTGCCTCTTCTGGTACTTTTTCTGAAAAAGATAAAATCATTTAGAAGGAAACATGAAAACACTTCCAATTATCCACTCTTTGTAGAGGCCAGATTAATACACAGTTTCGGGAATTTGGTATTCTTGTTTGAAAAAAAAAAATCAAAACGTTACGACAATTGACTAATAGGAGTTTGGTTGATACCATTGAACATACAATAATGGAAACACTTAGATACACAGCGTCCAATCAAAACCAACACATTAGTAAAGAAGAAACATTTGAAGTCTTATGTTTCATCTGGTTCACGTGTATCTTACACTCAAAAAAAAACCACACACTTTTCCTAGTACGTACCTTCGGCAGAAGGTTTTGATACCAAATTACTATGTCGTGCGTCATCTTAAAGGTTATTTAATTGGCTATCAAACTGAAAGGTTAGCACAAAGAAAAAAAAATCCGCATGAGAATATATATATATATATATATATATATATATATATATATATTTGTCATCTGACGCAAAAGAAAACAGTGGAAAAAATGACGTGTCGCTCATTTGATGACAAAAGTTACAGTATTTGCGGTATTTTGATTACGGAATGTCAGAATTTGATGAAACAAATCAAGGATCAAAGGATATTTTCAAGTTCCCATTTTTCTAATTAAAATTTCGCGTTTATTCAATATGTTCGTTAATATTATTGTCTCTTTAATGCCATATAAATTTAGATTTCACATAATGTTCTTCATTTTTCGCTTATTGTTCACATCTCTATCTTTTGAGGACTTGACAGACATCATGGAGATCACAGGAAGGTTGTTGTCTTCGAATTAATTTGTGTCTTATCGTGTTTAATTTTTTCCCTCATTATTATACGAAAGAGGTCATACGCATTCAATAACAACATGTCAATTTGCAATTGTTACTTTTGTGCCTTGGAAGAGAAAACGAATGTGTTCACTCTTGCATAAAGTTTCTCATTTCGTATCCGGGCAATTATCCCCAAAGTCCAATTACCCCCGGCTAAATAATGATTACTGGCAAGGTTAGAGTAAAGATTAGGGTTAGGATTAGGTTGACGGTTAGGAATTTGGGTTAGGGTTAGGATTAGGTTCAGGATTAGGGCCAGAGGAAGGGTCCGGTGTAATTGTGCAGGGGCTAATTGCCCTAGAACCTCCCATTTTAGTGACCTACCAGGTTTATAGTCAATGAAATTACCTTCATTACGGTATATAAAACCTTAAAAATTTATATTAAAATATAAACCTGATAAAGTGTTTTTTGTTCCTGTTTTGCTTTGTTTTTCCTTTTTTTTTGGGGGGGGGGGGGTTTGCTGACCGCAAAATATACACTCAGCTAGAAAAAAATGAAAGAAAGTAAACACTTGATAACATTCAACAAACCTTTTGTTTATATACACTACAAATAATTTATCAATAAAGGTAATTTCTGTCTTGCATTTAGGCGAAAAGAAATATTAATGGTAAAGAGCCAAGGAAAATATATTTCTTGATACCACCCCTCCCCCCCCCCCCCCCAATTGTATTGGAACGACATCCTGACTAATATACGTGATTTGCATTCCCATGTTATATGCTAACTACCGTATTTTTAGTTCTTATTTTAAAGCACGCGCACGTCTCACCACACTCTCGAACTCGTAACATATAGTATTATTATTATTGTTATTATTACTATTATTTATAGTGTGCTTTTCCCAAAAGGCCCAAAGCGCTTACAATCAATTCAAAACATGTACGACAGTATGTATAACTGGATAAATGTTACAGCTACGAACTAGCTGCTACTGAAAAGATGTGTTTTCAAGGCTTTTTTGAAAACACTGACTAATGGAGACTGTCTAACGGTAAGTGGTAAATTGTTCCATTGCTTTGAAGCAGACACAGTAAATGTCCTATCACCGGCTAAATCACCGGCTAAGGTGCGAGTAACAGAGTATGTTGAGACGAAGCGGATCACTTGATGACCTCAAATTTCTAGAAGGGTATATAAAGTCAAACAGGCGTCTAGATATATATGACTGTGTAACAACAATACAGGTAGAGACATGGGTAATTTGGAGTTGTGTTTATGAATAAGAGGGGGGGGGGGGGTCGGAATTGACTTCACCTATATCACCTCTTGCCGATACTGTGAGGATTGTCCAGTCATCGACGACTTCATCGTTGTTAGCCAAAATCTGTCCACATTGGTAGCATCCCGAATCATGCTCGGAGACATTCGCCAGTATTAGATCAAAGTCAGCTCTCAAGATAACCTTAGATTGTAAGTGCTTGGTCACGTGATGTCCATATTCAATCACGCCGTCTGTCGGCCATACAGTTACAAGAGCATGGAAGGTTTGATTCACGCATGTAGACAAGGACTCTGTTAGAGGGGAATACTTCCAATACTGCATTTCCACAAGACCAGCATTTCCCAAGGAACAGTGAAGTGTTATATAAAGGCCCGCATCATGCTGTACTCGTTCGACAGAAGTTGCGAATGACACTAATAACACGGAGGGCAAAGAATGAAATAGATACACCGAACATTAATCGTTTAACAGTTTGAAATGTTTAATAAAATCAAAGAGAATCTAATAGAACAGCAGCATTATAAACTGAAGATGAATTGGAAAAAAAAATGCATTTCACAAATTATCAGAAACATGCCATTTTTAAATGAACAAAATGTTATCAAACCACAACGAATGCAGAATTACCCGAATATAGCCCCTTTTCATGTGATAATAGACTTCTTATTATGATATATACAGTGTGTCTACCCCTTTTCCTACCATTGCTGTAAGTAGCAGGTGGCGGAAAGAAAACTGACTACATATGTGAAGCTTATTGACTTGATAATATATCATAAACGAAACATCTGCTATAAGCACTACAGTCACTGGGAATCAAATTAAAAAAAAACAAAAATTACATCGTGATTTGTACGCTGCTCGGCTAAACAAGAACTTATGTAATAGGTCATACAGACAAAACCGCAAGAAAGAGCTAGTAAGCGCTTTTTCACTCCTACCTGCGACAATGTAACAAGACAACTGGAATGTAGTAGAAAGATGTCAAAAGTTTGTCAACTCTGAGGCACTTTATATTATTATTCTCTTTGTAATATATTTATATTTATACCTTTGAGACAAATTGTGATGAATACGCAAAGAAGCTTGTGGCATGCCATTCCGATCAATGAAGACATGTTTCTTCCGTGCATAATCTGCAGGAATCAGACAAAAAAAGAATAAAACGTATATTTTCACCTACTCACCCTTATATACATATCGTCATTGCTTTTGTTAAACAAAAGCTAAATAGAATGTATAGTTTATCATGTGTACATGTTTACCGCAACATCAACAACAAGAAACATCGGCCTATATCCATGCTTCCTACCATGAATGAACGCACGAGTGTGGGGAAATACCAAACGGTTATTATAGACTAAGTATAAAAGTGAAAAACACAAAATAGAAATTTATCGTGTATAGGTAGAAGACAGCTCCGTTAAGATTTTAGAGTTATTATTATTTTTCAGTCATATTTTTTCACTCGATGCACACGAGTATAATCTTCATCAGAACCTGCAGCAGTCTGTTTAAAGCCTCTGAGCTGCGAGAGTAATTTCAGTACACTTTTTTTTTGTTTCAATCTTCTGCAATTTTCTTTCTTTCAAATTTCTCATTTTACTTCCTCTTTTTTCCAATCATAATCTTAGTGAATGAAAGAAAATCATACAATTTGACGCACTGCGTTAAAGTCACATTTTCCTGTCTAGTACGCGTCACTTCTATCACGATGGTCTAACTGATGAAGGGAGATAATCGAGCAAGATTTCAAAAACTGTAGTTTGCTTTCTATAAGCATATGATATATGTATTATATACCACAAAACCACAAAAAATATATATATTTTTGTGAGGACTGAAAATAAGTGGAACCTTGTCAATTTTCGACTTTTTCACATTTTCTGAAAGAAGAAGTTTTCTTCTGCAATATACTAAATATTGGAAAAAAAAACGAACAGCAAAACATGTTTTTACAACATTGTTTTTTTTTTGTTCGCCAACGCGTTTTTTGTGTGCGAATAGTGTGATTATGTGTGTCTATAGGGTCCCCTTTTCATTTCTTAAAACCCCTGTACACTCTCTTCACTTCACTCGAATAACTTGAACAAGGATAATGTTACTGCTCTGAAAGTTTACATCAGGCATGGACAGAGTGTGTTGATAAAGCCTGCTTAATTTCAGCTTATTGTGATAATTTGTGGTCTACATGCTGTTGTTATTGATCTTGTTGTTTTTTGTCCCCAATTAACGCAAAGCGACCACGGTTTGGTAAAGATAAAGCCCTTGAATAGGCCCTGTACTTCAGAGCCTCAGTACACTCTTTCCAAGAGTGTGTGCTCTCTTTGCAATGTTTGGATAGGTAAGGAGATTCCATTTAAAATTACGTATAGGCTATTTCAAGTCTTTTTGTTTTAGAATATGGCAATAGATAAAAAGCCATGTTTGGCGACTTTTTAGTTTGTTTTGTGATGTAGGGCCACACTCACAAACACCCACACACACACTTACACACAGACACACAAACACACATATGTAAATATACATATATATATGAATAAATAATATATATATATATATATATATATATATGACCGTGCACCTCAAAACAAACAAAAAGTCGCAAGTCATGAATTTTTAGTTAAGATCATATTCTGAAAGAGCAGACTTTAAGCTTTAAAATGATGTATAACTCAAATCAAATGGACCCTCCTAACCTATCTAAATATTGGAAAGAAAGCACAAACTCAGGAAAAGTGTGAACTGAGAAAAGAGGCTCTGAAGTACAGTATCTATTCAAGCGCTTAATCTTTACCAAACCGTGCTGGCTGTGCGATGAATGGGACAAAAAACAGGAAGTAAACCACCAGAGTAACAACAATGAAGGGATTATCAGATTAAAGTGAAATTAAGCATGCATCATTAACACATTCTGTCCATAATAAATGCCAACTTTCAAAGCAGTAGCACTGTCCTGTCAAAAGTTATTAGAGTTGAAAGTGATGAGTGTGGACAAGGTGTTTCAGAAATGAAAAAGGGATTCTAAAGACACGCCTAATCACACTGTTCTACCAAAAATGTTCGAGATAAACTGCTAAAAAAAAAAACACACACTTTCCTGCCCGTTTTATGATACCAAATTTTAACATAATGTGAAAGAACACCCGCTCTTTCAGAAAATATGAAAAAGTCAAATTCGGCTAGGTTGACCCATTTCACTTATTTTCAGTCCTCACGCAAAATCAGTGTGTGCGACTTTATGTTCGTTTTGAGGTGCACGGTCATATATATATATATATACATATATATATATATATATATATATATATATATGGGTGAAAACGTTGAACGATGTACAATTGGGCAAATCAGGGGTCAAAATCAAAAAACGTCACACACTGATATAAATATATCTCAGTCAAATGTCATTGATATCAGTTTTCTTGGAAACCCGATTATACTGGGATATCTTCAAGGGTGTTGTTTTTATTCAAGATTAGATAGAACTGTGACATATTGGCGAACGTCCCTGACTAACATAAACATTGTTTTAGTGAAAATTCAAATGAAGGGTAGAGAAACATTCAAATGAATATATTTTCATCTTATTCATGCTTTTGAAGACTGTGTTAATTTGTTCCTAAAATATTGTTTACCTCCTGTGAAGTTTACAAAAGCTAATACACATAGAAGTTGAAGTAAAAGTGGAGTTTTTGTCATTTAAGCAGAGATTTGTATAGTCTTATCTTCACTTTCATCTCATTTGAACAAAACATATAGCAGGGGTCTGATGTGTTTAAATGTTAATGTTCACTAGATGCTAATAATGAATTTAGTGCATTTCGTTTGGTCAAATCCCCATAAAAGCCCTTTACAGATGCTGAAAGTAAGCCATGTTTTGATCAGAGGCGTTCAGGTTTCACTCAAAGACGTTCCTCAGACATAGACATTAAAAAGATGTCCTTTGATCCATAATTACGAGGTTTGTGAACAAACAACATTATTCTTTTATTAAACATATGTTTATCTTTTGTGAACAATTCAGAATGGTAATTTCAACTTGAATTATTTTTCATAATAACCGATTGTAACTACAAACCTCCAAAATGTAAGAGGAATTTCGATTTCTACACCAAAAATCAACAACAAACCTGTCCTTGTTATATTATTCATATCTTACAACACTTTTGAATGACAGACAAATAAAAATTACATGAAATACTTGCAATTTTGACTACCTTACCTAAATTATTTGTTTATATCAGAGACATTTGCTTTTCCATCAGGGACGTTTCGGCTGTAAGTTATCACTAGAATTAAACACCAAACTCCCTATTTTAAAAGATCCTCGTAACTCAACATTTCACATTCATTGCGAAATCATTTACCGAGGCATATGTCAAGAATTGTTTTTGTTTATGATGACCACTACTGTTTATTTCACCTTCCGGTGTATGCGAAGGTGTGCCCACATGCTATCAATATTGTATATTTTTTCTTTCAAATGTAGTCCAAATCTATAACAAAGGTAAACACGAATTTACTAATACTATTTGAATTTGACCACTATACCTCAAATATGATTGTATGTGTATGTCAGGCCAGTTCGGATTTTTATTAGGGACCGTACCTGGGCCAATGTTATGATGTCGTCTCAGAAAGCTGTAATTAACCTATACTTATCCTAGAAGCATCAAATTCCGCTGTGCTTTTTTGCATACTATGGTAGATATAAATTGTAAACGCCAACCTCAAAAGAATATCAACGGTGTGGTACAGCAAACGTTTGACCAAAATGAACTGAAAACCTCTTTCAAGAGTTTGACAATGATAACATTACAATATCACATTTTACCTGTCACATCGGTAAAGGATTATCTCTCCTTCTTTCTACTCGAAGGCGATACATAAGTAGTGTTGTAGAGGAAACTAAGTAAAGGGACATTCTTAATAGACATTTTCTTGTTTCATCATAGATGTTAGTATTTTACCTTTTCTCATGTATTTGGCTTACAAACCTCAAAAATAATACCACTAGAACATCTCACCTTACTTCTAAGAGAAAAGGAGTCATTACAGGGGAAATTCAGCCCAAATATGAGCTAGCCGCTGTTAAGAAAGAATAAAATCTTACGGGCTCAAGAAAAAAATAATGAAGTTATTTTAAACGGTCATTAAAAATATGCTAATGGCATATTGAGCTTGTCATTCCCTCATAACTTGCCATAATGTTTGCACATAAACTTTTGAAATTTTCAGTTTTTCATTCAAACATAATTATGCCCGAGGCTTTAATCCGGGTATATCTAACTGATTACTATTCTGAAGGTAATCAACCAGGAATAGCATCATGTTTCAGATTTCAAAGACAGATAAATTGAATTTTCGTTATTTTTTGTACACGATCAATGGAAAATTGTGAGGTTATGACATGGTCAGCTCACTCATTTGCATATTCTTATCAACTGTATGAGAACTTGTTTGCAGAAATTAGCAAAACTTCAAACAGGCGGTTAATTAAGGGTGCAATGAAGCACAATTAAGGGTGCAAGTGTGCACCGCAGGTGTGCTGCTATTGTTACAAATTAGGTGCAAATTTGAACATTTATTTCCTAACGTGCAAGCCTCAGATTTTACAGCCTCAAAAGCAAACGTAGTGATGTGCATTAAAAACAGAGTCCGCATTATAACATTGAATTTTATTTCCCCTCCACTTGGTATTCCATGTCCTCAATCAGTGCATGGTACCGACTGCGTCGCTTGCTACTACCTGAAACAGGGGTTGGGATAGTCATTATTTTGTAAACAGATGGCACCTCCAAGATGTCCGTCCGGTCTTGCCAGTACCACGGCCGTTGTCTGGAACTTGTAGGCTCCCTGAACATGACTGAGCCTAAAGATCCTGAGCAGGACGAAATTCTTATATTCGGAGCATTTAAAATCCATCCGGTCTTCCCATCTTGCTGTAAGAAAAAAAAAAGATAGAATTAAAATGATATTAAAATAAATTTATGCACTGGAAGAACAATGTACGCACAAATGAACGTCTCTGATCAAAATTATAAAATCAACATTGTTTTTAGATTGCGTAAATTACCTAGAACGATGTATGTATACGAGGGCCATATACTGTGGAATAATGAAAGATCTACTCCTTATTGTAGTAGTTGAAAATGTGTAAAACGTTCAATGTAACGTCACTGACGTAAACATCTTTGCTTATCAATACTTAATGGGTTTGATTTTTACAAGATACTGGCATTATATTTGGATTGAGGAACCAATGTGCTACAAACATAGGCACCAATTCGCCATGGTGGGTCATTGATATTGGTTTGAGAGCAGATCCTATTTGTTCAGAGAACGTCTCTGACCTAAACCTGTTTTTCATACATTTCTGCCTCTCTCACAAAAAATACGTAAACTAAAGTGACTACTACATAATAATCATAGACTATTGACCTATTACTAGTCATAAAACATATTTTCTGTCCTGCTCAATCAACAGAAAATCTTAAATTTGAAAACTTTTACATATTTTCAACATCTTTCAGGAAGCTTCGTTTTTCTTAATATTACAACACGCCCGTGTTAACTTGGTTCTACTTGTTCCTATTATACTAACTGAGCCCATCCAGACATAAATTTACTTTAATGTTCTCATAATTTGTATAGTGGATGTCTTTATTTCATGAAACAGTAATTTTCAGAGACGTTTTTCATTTTGCTCAGAGACGTGCGGTCTTTGATTTTCGTGCAGATTCTTACATATTTACTGTCTATCCTTTTTTAATTTACCTCTAATCCAAAGATTAAAATACATCATTTCACAAACGATACTGATTGGCAAATGTACGGAATAATAATTCTAATAAATCGGCACAAACACCAGGAAAGTTTTTGTTATTACTCACATTTTCAAGATTTGTGGGCATATTTGTCGTTGAACTGTGCTGACTCGATTCCAGGATGGCTCGTCAGTGCGTAAAATAAGCACGCAAATAAAGTATCATGCAGTGCGAAAGTGTCAGATGAGGGAATATCCCTTCAGAGACTTTCAATCAGGGACATTCGTTTTGATCAGAGACATTCGCCAATTTGGGTTTTCAACCAGAACTCATTTTTTTTTTTTTTTTGTGGACAGTATGCTACTAAAATTGCCAATCATCATAGTCGCCTGGCTAACACTGACATACTGATAACCAATTTTTATCTCAAGCATAATCCACTTTCATTAATGACACCATTAAACAACCGAACATCTCTGATGGTTATTCAGTATAATTTTCTTTAATGAGCCACCACACGATTATTTCACACAGCTCACTCACAAATTTTGATGGAATGGTAGTATGGATAAGACGCTATATAAATATGGCCGTACATGTTTTCATAGTCATCCTGAATTTTTGGCGTCAAGGAAAAGATAATTCATTCAGAGACGTTCTTTTTCAGACACAAGTGAATTCAACGTTTCCTGATAAGATAAATAATACACACGTTCATGGCAGAAGTACTTGATTTAATAGTTGAAGTGTGTGGGCTTACTCACAAGGAAAAACAAAGCTGTAGAATTGCATTAGAACAAAAATTAAGACGTGTGATTCTGGGATATTTTCCCAAAATATAAATTTTTGTCAATTTTTTCAGCTTCAAAGCATTATTTTTTAAAGAAAATGCAGTAAGAACACTACAAAGTATATATTTTCTGAAAGGTACAACCCTCCCCTACCAAATGATACCTAAAATAATGAAAAACACCCCCAGGTGACAATTTTACAAGGGTTTGAATATCGAAAAGCCCGAAAATGGCCAATTGTACATCGTTCAACGTTTTCACCCATATATATATGTGACCAAGCACAACAAAACCAAATCAAAGTCGCCAGACATGGATTTTTAGTTAAGGATAGATTCTGAATGAGTAGACTCAAAGTTTTAAAAAGATGTATAACTCAACTCCTATATATGGACTGAATACTGGAAAGAAAGCACACACTCTGGAAAAGTGCAAACTTGACAAAACAGGCACTGAAATACAGGGTTGATTTAAGTGCTTAATCTTTAACAAATCATGCTAGCTGTGCGATGAAAGGGACAAAACACAGGATGTAAACCACCGTGGCAATGACAATGAACAAATTATTGAATTAAGCTAAAATTAGGATAAATACCAACTTTCAAAGCAGTATCATTATCGTTTCAAAAGTTATTAGACTTGAAAGTGAAGAGTGTGCAAATGATTTCAAGAAGTGAAAAGGGGCCTTTAAGACATTGATCATTCTCCTCTCAGCCCCCCTCCTCAAAAAAAAAGGGGGGGGAATGGCTTATGAAAAAAAACTTCTGAACACACACTTTCCCATTCAATGTATAATCCAAACATATTTAAAGAACAATGTAGAAGAAGGATAACTCTTTCAGAAAATATAAAAAACTCAAGACTGGCTCGGTGGGTCCATTTCACCTTTCTTTAGTCCTCACGTAAGATCAGGGGCTGCGACTTTTTTTTTGTTTTGTGTTGCACGGTCACATATATATATATCATATATATATATATATATATATATATATATGAGTATATGAATATACACTGCAAAAAGTCCGGTGTTAAATAGTGAACACCGAGCTGGTGTTAAATTTTCGGTGCTCATTTATGGTGTTAAATTAACACCTACGGGTGTCATTTCCAAATTTTAAACTGTTTTTTGAAGAGTTTCTTAGTAACTGCACTTCTTGTTGATTTTTAATTTAAACAAGACGATCAAGAATTTTACATTAAAATACTAGATTTTTGAAAAAATGTGAAAATGAATTTACACCAAAGTAACACCAGCTGGTGTGGTCCCTTATTGAAGCTGGACGGGTGTTAAACCATTGATATTAACACCAGCAAATATCAAATCAACACCATGTGGTGTCATTTTTGAATTAACACCAGTACAGTGTCAAAATAACACCAGGTACAGTGTCAAATTAACACCACGAAGTGTCAGGTGAACACTTTTCAACACCATCACAGTGCACTTTTAACACCTGTGGGTGTGGTCCTTTACTGAAGTTTGATCGGTGTTAGATTTAACACCCGTGGTGTTAAATCTAACACCGATGTTTTTACAGTGTAAGAACGACCCAAGTCCATGGAAGACCATTTCGAGTAAACTTAAAAAGAACTTAATATCTTTTTTATTTGTCCAATAATATTCTATCTAACTGTGATGGGAAGGCAACATTGTTTATACAAATTAGAACATATATTATCATGACAATTAACATTTACATAAATTGTGGAGAGACCATTTTGTGTGATGGACTTGGGTCGTTCTTTGATTCATATGGACTTGAGACGTTCTTTGATTCATATACATGATATTCTGCTATAGAGATGAGAGAAGGACGAGAGAGGGCGCTATAATATGAATGTAAGAATAACCCAAGTCCTTCATTCTTACATTCATATAAGATTTAACTCATTTATTTCAGGCACTTCCGGGGGTGATTAGGATTTATCATTTATACACAAGATGAGTCCATGCATAAGCTACAATTTCCCATGTCAAACTGAATTTTGCCAAAAATTGGACTTGGGTCGTTCTTATATTCAGGTCTTCACACACACACACACATATATATATATATATATATATATATATATATATATATATATATATATCTACATTATATGTTTATATACATATATAATATATTATTATGTGTATATATCAAAAACCAATAGAGAAATTATTTGATTTAGGACTTTTTATTAAATCCATAATGGTGAATGAGATTACACCACAGAGACTGATTCAAAATGCATTGATATTTTGATGTTCAGGGACGTTGTTACTTTATTGCTGAGAGGTTTCTGACGCAGGAATATGAAAATAAATTGTTAGGAATTAATATCGCTTTGAAAACCTCACATTTATTTGATTTTTATTTTACATGGTAACCCTACTTGTCGGAAATCTTATCTTAAAACACATTATATATAATATATATACTGTTACAAGTCATTTCTTCCCTGATTTTCCTATTGATATTGTTACGCCCCACTCAAGAATCTGGGCTACTACTGACAGACAAAAGGGAGTTATGAACACATGGACAGAACATTCCTGTGTATAGAAATCTTGCCTAGCAACAATACATCGTTGAAATTTTACAGTGTCTGGCTGCCGGTGAGGAGCAGCACTGTGCTGGGGAAGCTACAGGTGTTTGAACAGAACAATGCTTGTCGATTTAATACATAGGGGCAACACAACCACATGTCATACTGGCTTCATAGAAGCAACCTCAGAGTAGTAGCTATGCAGCATTTGCAGGGGCAGCAGTTAGACTGCAAGGTCTGCTGGGAAAGGCTTGAACAGACGATATGAGGTCGGATATCGGCAGCTTTTAGTCACCAGTCAAACTGTAAGTTAATAGTTTTATTACGATATCCCCTTTTTCCAAATATCACAGTTATCATGATTATTTTGAAGCTGTATTCTACTAAAGAAGAGTGGTTTTGGTAAACCAACCACGTGTTATATTATGTGCACAGCTTTTTGTAGTCTCTGGTATAGAGTAAGCTAGTTGAAAACAGTTTGGATTATATATTGTTTGTGATAATGTGTAATGCAGAGAAGTTATCCCCCCCCCCCCCCTGTTTAAAGGACTCGTTCACCTTCATAAACGCAAGGATTGAGAGAATGCAACAATAATAGTAGAACACATCAGTGAAAGTTTGAGGAAAATTGGACAATCGATGCAAAAGTTATGATTTTTTTGTGTTGGAACCGCTGGATGAGGAGACTACTACAGCTCGTGAGTCATATGCGTACAATTCAATTCAATTCAAAGTTTATTTCATTTTCCGACATAACATATGTTTCACTTCTTTTGATAACAGAGAACAAGGTAAATAGAATATAGTGAAATGAAAAGACTGTACAATAATTGAGGACCTTTAGTAATCATACATTGTATAGTAAAAAAGAAACAGAAGTGATCGAAATGAAGTACATGTATACCGTGCGAAAAATGGAGGGACCCACTAAAAAGACAGAGCTTGTAGTGTGTGGGCCCCTCTGGAGAAAAACATTGATGGAATCGAATCATCGAAGATACAAAAGATAATAAAGTGGAAGAAGTCTGGAAGCCCACTAAAAATTAGATTACCATATATACACTTTCATAGACGCGAACAAACATGAAACAGGACTAGACAACGAGACAACTACTGAAAAAAAAAGGTTGTACAAGACAAACGGAATGGACAAGACTGACAAACTGAAGACAAAATAGCAGACAAAAATGCACAACAGAAACAGAAACAGAAACAGAACAACAGAAACAACAGAAACAGCGATCTTCGGCAGAAGCATGCCAAGAGAATAAGAGGATAGTTGCAGGGGAAAAGTAATATTTTGACGCCTGAAATACGACAAGAAAATAGAAAATAGAGGGACGTATGAACAGGACTCACATACATACGGAAAGTCAACTTCAAGACGCTATGGGCAAAATGGCATAGGTGACAACATTGCGAGCATCTAGGAAAAAGATACCATTAATTCTTTGAAGAGGGGACAAAGTGAGCAGGTAAGTGTAACTGAGAAAAAAGGCCAAATGGTTAATTCGGTATTGTAGAGTCGTACGATTGCAATAAAAAAGACTTCAGTCTCCTCTTGAAAGAACATATGGATGGAGCGTTTTTTTTTTTCTAAATGATGATTAAAAGTTTCCATAAAATTACAAAAGGGTATATTAACATCATCGCTGCCAAATACTCCTGACCAGTCAGCATTCTCCAGGGCCACATCAAAACTAGCTAACTTTTCAGGTGAAACTCTACGTCTAAACAAAAGAGGTGAAATAGGTTTAATATTAGCTGGTGTTTTAAGAGTAAAACAAGTCATTATTGGAAAATGATCAGTCATATCTGAAAGGATTATAAAAGAGTCAGGGAGGGGTAGAATATTACAAAACAAGTTGTCAATGAGGGTGGCAGAGCGATCTGTAACACGTGTGGGTTTAGAAATAAGAGGAAGAAAGGACGAGGACAGAAGTGTGTGAAGAAAATCACTAGAGATATTATCATGCTCAGACTTCAGCAAATCAATATTGAAATCACCGAGTAAAAAGCAATCCTTATTTCGGAAAACGTGTGAATTATCAAGATCTGAAAAATAAGTTAAAAAAATCATTGGCGTTTGAATTAGGAGGTCTGTATATAATGCCTACCATAAGATTTCTACATCCTGGGATAAGAATTTCTATAAACAAAGATTCAACAACATTGTCCATTCTAGAAATATCTTCATGAACAATAGTATCAAAGGAACGTGATATGTACAATGCAACGCCCCCTCCATTCTTATCAAGCCTATTGTTAACAAACAAATTATAACCCTCAATTGCGAAATAATTTTCTGTATTGGAAGCTAACCATGTCTCACTTAATCCGATAACGGATAGCGACTGGCTTGCATCAGATTCTAATAGAAATTTTAAATCATCAAAATGTTTATTCAAACTCCTTATATTTAAATGTAACAAAGAAAACGTGTCCTCAGAAAAATTATGAATCATATCTTTGCATTGATTCACTGTAATATAATTGCACAACATATTTTGAGTGAAATCATTACTAAGATCATGAGGCAATTCATTTGCAGCTGTATTCAGGCTATCGGTAACAAAATCATCGTAAGGGGTGGTTCGTGTACTGGTTAACCCACTAACTGGGTCAGAATCTAAGCTTGTTTTCCTAAACAATTCAAAAAAAAATCATCGTTCGATACGGAATGAAATGGAGCATTCAGAAAATTAGCCATAATTAAAAATACGAGACGAATTTTTAAAAGTCTGCGTTATTAACAAAACTAGGATGTCGTGAATAAGTGGACGATACAAGAAAATACCCAGTCGCCGGGATGTGGCAAGACGCTGGAGTAATCTACAAACATGGGTGACGTCAAAATTATGATAAGCAGAAGATCGCTGAAGAGACGTAGAACGTGAAACGAGAAAGGGCTGAACAAGGTAAGTAAGAACACTGAGAAGCATGGACAGAAAAAGACATAGAACACACACAACATAATAAGAATAAATCCAGTCTCTCTGTGGGCTTCCGAGACGACAGCAAAAACATACATACACAAAAATTTGAGCCGACATTAGACAAGGACAAACGTGGCTTGGCTATTACATTCGATCAATTTCCGGATCATCAATAATATACGATAAGTAAAGAATAGCTCCGAAAACCCCAGGCCAATAATGTACCTTCTCGGGCACTTGTTAGCACACCGCAGGTCTGAATACGAAACATATTTTCACACCAATGCCGCCAATGGCATCATTATAACAGTGGTAGTGTGTGTATGCATGGCGTGTGTAAGCAGTGTTTTAACATGCGAGAGTATGATTGTGCTTGAGAGTGTGAGATTTGGGTGTGTGTGTGCGTGTGTGTGTGTGTGTGTCTTAACGTGTGTGTGTGTTTGACGTGGGCGTGGCTGCGAGTGTAGGCAGATAAGCAAAGGGTTCGGTTCAGTGCAGACGATACTGGGACCGTACAAGTGAACAATTGCTGTACAAGCAAGTACTGTACTTCACATCACACCAGTTTGGCAGAATGATGAGTACGCAGGAGTTGTGCGCATATGAATATGCAGACAAGCGATAAAGATCTAACGTACGGATAAAAACTTGTAACTTTTCCAAAAATTGTCACAATTAAGAGGGGGATCAGACTTGTAGTAATAATCATCTCAAAAACAAAATGGATGGGGGGGGGGGGGTCGTTTATAAAATGCAATATATTCCTCAACTGGTCAAAGTACAACCCAACAAGGATTACACATGTATTGAAAATATGATACAGACAAATGAAGTTAATACACACTACAGACACAATCAGTTGGAACCCCTGGAAATCTTTTGTTCCATTGTGTAAATATGGTGGGGGGGGGGGGGGACACTCGCAACTGCATAGCCTTTCGGCACTGAAAAAATGAAATTCACTATTGTCGTGTGCAAGATATCACTGCAATATTCATGTATATCATTCATTACATCATAACATCAAGTTTGCGTAATTCCCCAACACCAACAAAAAATAAATAAAAAGAAAGAAATCCGAACAGTTACATAAATCTAAATTCGTAAATCCAATTCATCTCTAATTTTACAGAATTTTCAATTAAAGCATACCACAACATATCATATTGTTAAACAAAACAATATTTTGTTGGCATTACATTATATATGTATAAATATTTTTTTTGAAAATAGAGGAGAAAACTTATGACCAGTAGAATTATCTATCCTGATTGCACTGTTATGTTTTGCAAAATAATCAAAATTATATGGATATCCTCATCAGACCCGACGGCAGTTGCTGTCAGAAAAAACAGTCGAAAACACAACCGCAAACAATATCATATTGTTAGACAATAACATCACATTGCTAAACGACATATCCTATTGCTAGACAAAGCAATACTTTGTTGACATTTCCATGTATATATTTTTTTTTTGGAAAAAAAAATAAAGGGGAAATAACTTGTAACCAGTGAGAATATTCATCCTGATAACATTTCCATATATATATATATATTTTTTTTTTTTGGAAAAAAAAATAAAGGGGAAATAACTTGCAACCAGTAACAATATTCATCCTGATTACACTGTAATGATTTGCAAAATAATCAAATTATAGGTATTCTCAATTCAGACCTGACGGCAATTGTCGTCAGAAACACGGTCAAAAACACAGCCGTAAACAATATATCATTTTGTCACACTATACATCATATTGCCGAACAACACTGTTAGGCAATGCAATATCTTGTTGGCGTTTCCTTACATTCTTTTTTGAAAAAGGGGAAAAAACTTATAACCAATAACATTGTTAATCCTGATTACACTGCAATGTTTTGCAAAATAATCAAAATCATGGATATTCTTACTTCAGACCTAACGGCACTTGCTGTCAGAAACACGGTCAATGACACAATCGAAAACCATACATTTTCATTCTAATGTCAATAAATTCCATATATATTATTTTCATTACACAAATTAATTGATCTTCAAGTGTGTTCACACGAGAACGAAACTTTACAAACGTGACAGTAATTTTCCATGTAATGTCACATTCATAACACTCTGTAAAGTTGTCTATCTGATCACATCAAACACACAGGGAATACATACTATATCAAAATGAAAATTTGAATTCCATGATCACAAAACATGAGTTTTCATCTATTAAACCATAGCAAGTTGCGCAATACAAATCCTGCATCACGCCAAAATTCATTTTTGTTATCATAATATACTCGGATTCTTTTTCAAAACGGATGTACTCCGGTTAAAAAAACAAAAACAAAAACAAACAACAAACAACAAACAACATTGCATCCAAAGTCATATCGTATGACATAAAAACGTGTCATCCTTTCATTATATTAATGTGCAACTGTTCAGACACGTTTTGTATTCAAGTAACATGCCCCCTGTATTCATTTTGTTTAACCATTCACCATAATATATATTTCACCCATCAATTATAATTCTAATGAACTTAATATACTTCCATATCAAAACTGCACCATGCATATTATCCATGATAAACCAAAGATTACTCTTACAATAATCTTCCAAAAAGACCGAAAGCAACACAACGCTATAATTGGGCTTTAGCACATCAGGTAGTTTTCCCAAAAAAGAAATACACACTTGAGAAAGTCTATTACTTAATCAAAGCTAAAAATAATTTACACAGGAAGTTCACAATAGGTTCTGATCCTTTTCAACAAAAAAGTACACTACGGCCTCTATATTACCCAATAAAAGAGTGTGAACATATTTGTGGAGGCCAGCCATACAACGAAAATACAAAATCCACATTATTACGCAACTAAGTTGTGTTGTAACCAGCAGATATGCGACCATGAACACACAACCAGAACGTAATACACTGTAACGTACAACAGTATAAAGAAAATGTAACAGTATAAAGAAAATGTAAAAGAAAATTCAACATATTTTCACTTTTTCAACACATTTTCATTTTCGCATAATAAAAGAGCACTTCATTTGCCTCTTTCTAAAGGCGGGGGAAGTAATATTACCCATAACATTTGTCGGTAACGAGTCAGGGGAATGTGTACTTTTTTTCAAAAGATGGAATTTTGTGAAATTCTCTTTATATTTTCCTTATATTGTTGTACGCATGTGACATCTAAGTTATACATACACTGCAGTAGTCTTCTCATCCAGCGGTTACTGCACAAAAACTTCAAAAATTCATAACTTTTGAACTTTCACTGATGTGAAGAACTTGTGAAGAACTTGTTTCTGTTCAATCTTGGATTTTTGCAAACAAACTTTCCTTAAACCTTGAAAAAACTCATTATATTTTGTTTAGCAATTCCCCACCTGTACTACCTATTTCTGTCAAGATCAACAACATTGATTTGTCACAGGTCAACAGCACAAAATTTTTGGGTCTTTACATTGATAGTGATTTATCTTGGAGAACCCATGTTGGTTATGTAAGTAGAATTATTGCTAGAAATACAGGGGTTCTAAACAAACTTAGTTATTATTTTCCATGTAATATTCTACAGAGTATATATTCAACTTTGATATCTCCCTATCTTAATTATGGGATTCTGGCGTGGGGAAATGCTTCTAAAAATCTTATCGATTTGTTATTTATTGTGCAAAAACGCGCTATTAGAATTGTAAACCACGCTGGATATTTATCGCATACGAATGAACTTTTTATGAGCAATAAAATTTTGAAAATTCCTGAGTTATTTTCTTACAACGTTTGCCTGTTTATGTTTCAATTCTCAACTGGCCAATTACCAGATGCATTTTCCAAAATGTTCACAAGAAACAATACAGTTCATGATTATCCAACCCGCCAACGTTATGCGTATCACCTTCCACGTACCCGAACAATTTTTGCGAAAAAAACTATCATGTTCACTGGACCTAAGTACTGGAATGAACTCCCTACGGAACTTACTTGCAAGCTGCACCACTTTAACCTCATTCAAACGAAAACTAAAACAATATCTTTTGAGCAGCTACGGCATGCATATTGTATAGTACTTGTTGCTCAGTATTTCCTCCCTTGTCTATCTTATTTATCTTCTAGTAGTAGTCCGACGGGATCCAAACCATGAACATTATTATTATTCGATCAGTCTGCCTGTTGCGCTCTCTAAGTTTTTATTGTTACACTCGATTGTTGGAATTCTTGCGCGTGGCAGCTGTCTGTTACCATGGTCACACGGCCTACATGGTTTAGGACCCCGCTGGAATTTGACACCTGAGCTCCATTGTCCTTGTGTGTATATTTTATATTCACGACAAAATTCTTTTAGCCCACCTTCCATTTATGTATTTATGCCAATCGTTACGTCATCATCTATACCTCCACACCCACTTAAATCCTTACAATCTCAGTCGTTGTTCTCTCAATGTCCTCACTTGTAGTAGGTTATAGTTGCAACATGTGACCTTTCAGTGTTTTATTCTGTATTATTTTTATATAGCAAAATTTGATTTGATCTTGTTCGTTTTAATCGGAACCCCCAATTATAGTATGGTCTAAAAATATCTGTACTTATAAATGCTTCCCCTAATCTGATTTTACCACGGGACCTGCGGCTCTATACAAGCTTGCTTTTACGCAGGCCCCATCATATTTTTCGCATTATGATCTCAGTTTAACTCGCATGTATACAGACCTTGTGTATACCAAGACAAACTTTTGAACATTCCGGTGAAGTTCTATTTTGAATTATGTTCTGTATAGATTTCGTATCAATTTATTTTATATTGTGATATATGTGAGAAATATGAAAATAAATTGAAATGAAATGAAATGAAAATGTGTTCTACTAATATTGCTACATTCTCTCAATCCTTATGTTTATGAAGGTGAACTTGTCCTTTAATAAGACCGTTGCATGTGTACGAGGATATAATAGATTATACATGGTGGTCACTGGCGTAATGATTACTTTCAAGCAGAGTGCTGTTCAAAGTGTCTTGTGTTGATATTTGGTATACGGAAGGGAGCATTATTAAGCAAGATAAATACTCCACCGAAGTCAGAATGGTTGTGTACATCGGTTATGCATGGACATGAGAAAATGTTTAATTCTTTTCTGTAGGCACTGAAGTGAAGCTGCGGTGTTTGTAGATAGGTGTTTATTGATATGGAATGGTACAGTAATAATAATAATAATAATAATAGCTGGTTTTTATATAGCGCATTTCACACTTAAGTGTCTCAATGCGCTTTACAGACTACAGACAGTACAGAGAGTAAGTAGTTTTTATGTTGTGGTAATTGCGGTACTGTACTCTGTAGATGGCATTAACTTGGGTCAGCTTCGGGTGTACGTAGACAACCCGTGCACGCCGTGTAAAGATAACCCCAGCTCGTGACAATGTGTTCGGGCTACTTCGGACAAGGAAGGAACCCGCCGTGTACTACACGTCCAGTTGGAACCGTCCCCTCGACGAGGACTTGCACTCCGTATTCGCAGCGAACTGTTGTCGCGTTCGAATTCGACGATCACGGAGACAACTTCAGCATGACAATATCAGGTTTTGTTTATCTCGAAAGAAACATTTTGGACTGCTAATAATCAAACCCCAATTGTTAAACTGTGCGCATTGATATTATAAAACTGATGAGTTATTGTGAGTGTTGAGTTTAATCAAAGAAGCTTATACAAAACCATATCAGTAACCGGAGTAAGGTTTATGCAATATTTATGGCCATATTGTGAAGCATTTGTAAAGTTTTCTCTATGCTATGAATAGTAAGGAGGTTGATACGAAGCCGGCATTCAAGCATTACGTCGTTAGAGTGAGATTTGAGGTGTCATGATAAGCATTGACTGAAAATGTGTGCATGGGCGTATATGACGTGTCTGTGTGTTGTTTTGTTTCCTGTACCACCAACTTATTTGTATCTGAATTGAAAGACCGGAAATAAAGCTTATAATTTCCGGAATTATGGTGTTTTGTGCTACTTTGTCTGAGCACCGTATTTAAGTAGTCAACACTGGACCAACAAGCAATCACACGCTTTCACCGGCTGTGACACATACAATATAGTCTTAGGAATGCCGTCTTACCTTCATTTGATGATGACTCGAAAGAAATTTGAGAGGAGTTGAAAGACAAATTACTGCTGTAAATTTTGCTTAATCGAGCAGTAAATAAATCAATTAAATAAATTATTTTCTGGTAGAATTTTGATAATGCTTACGCAGCTTTAACATTTAATTGCACGAAAAATGAGAGATGTATTATATTACAACGTACGCATATATCTAGCTAGTCAGTGTATAATATCGGCTTCATTTCAGGGAGACTTTTGTCAAATACGTACAGTATGAAGTATTGATGGATAGTGATTCACAAAGACGAAAACAAACTTAAAAACAACAATCTAATGCCACAGATCCGGTGAACTCACCTGTATCAAAACTATAGCCACACGTTCCTATATAGCTACTCAAATGGAGTTACTTCGTTATTTCCTGAGACAGAAAATGATTATGATGTGAACTACAATTCTTTACATCAAGCTGAATTGTATCTATATTGAATATTGCATGTCCAGACATGAATTGAATTCCTTTTCCATCAGTATATTTCTCCTTGCAAAATATTCTTATATCTTTCCACATATTTCGTGCCGATAAGAATTAATCACGTCAATAAATTGACTTTGCAGCACTAAAGCTTAACAGGAGACGTTATGGAGAGTACAGCGTAGGTCAACAGCTGCAGTTCATGGTTATCAAAGTGTTGTTAATTACTGACTGTAGGTATACGTGTCAACACCAATGTCAACACATTATTCTACGAGTCGAGACATGTTCGGATTAAATCTTATCTTCAAAATAGAAATATATAGGGTGTCCCGTAATATGTTATATCATTTCTCAGAACAATAGCAAAGTTGCGAATTTTAATCATACAAACACATTTGGTCATACAAAGATAACGATATTCTTTCAACTACATGAACATGAAATCGTGAGCACTTCTAGCTGGTCGGAAAGAGGTACTGAGGGAGTATTGCATGTTACACGACCCGGCGTGTGCAGTGTTTACACAAGGTTCGAAATCAACGGTGTAAATGCCCCAAGTTCATAAAGAATAGATGTCGGAAGACCACTTTTCGGGAAAGGATATATTCCGGTAGCCTAACCGGGACAAATGACTATAAGAGAATTCATAATAAAGAATTCATACAATGTATGTCTGGTCTTCTCATCCCAAATAATGGAAAATAACTCTCGGTTCAATGAAAGGTATTTATGTGGCTCCCGCGACGAGCCATCCCATTTTGCCAAACTTTTTTTTTTCTTACTGTAACATTCACCACCAAATATCATCTATCTAATAACTGAACCACACGTTATAACCCTATAATTTGCCAATTTCGAATACAGTAATTTAATGACTTGTGTGGGGTCATAGAAAAATCATCTTAAAGCCACTGTTTACCATTGGAAGCAATGATTAAAAAAAGTTGTCACATTAGATGGGAGTATTATGTACAATTTTGTTGTATCACAGAAACATTCTTCTATTAAAAATGTATATATATATATATATATATATATATCACAATAAACAAATATATACTTCTTTTCAATAAATCATGAAGGTCAGAAGTTTATTCTAGAAATAATCATGAATAAACAATTGTTAACATTTTTTTTTGCATTTAACAATACTTATCATTTATTTTAATATGAACATATTTTAATTGCTTATTTTTATCCTTTACATTTTACAACTGTTTTGAAACAGTAAAGCAATTCATTGTTTCTTGATCGTTACCATGCAATTTATTATTCAACATTAAATAGATATGTATTTTGCTAACTGATAATCACTTACGTCGCATCTCAAGTCATGTACTCAAAACCTGAGTAAGATAATTCGGCAATTTCTATTTTTGAAAGATATGATGCTCCTGCATTTAAAGTTAGTAGTGTTCATAGTTAGAATAGGTCAAGAGACCCTACTCAATGTCAGCTAAATCTGATAATCCCTTTACGGTTGCTGCTCGGAAAATTTAAACCCTGTTTTCTGTCCACTTCATTGCATAGACGACAGCTTGGTCAGATTAAGCGCTTCATATACACTTTTTACTTTCGAGCCTTTTTTTTTCTCATGCAGTCAATGATACACACTTTTCCGGAGTTTATATTACATTCTTTCAATTCAAAGATAGATTAGGAAAGTCCATTTGTATCGAGCTATACATAATTTTCGAGCTAAAAGCCTATTCGTGAAGAATCTACCCCTACCACATCCATGTCTGGCTACTTCTGTTGGTTTTGTGGTGCAGGGTCTCATATTCGATATATAAGATGATTGTTTCGATAAAACTGAATGAGTTTATGTCGTTTGCTATATTTGATAACTGCACTTGAATGGGACATAGTGCGACAACACTTTATTGTTAAGTGTCACAAACTAACAATGATAAGAATGCTTGGCCTCAGCCTTCAATCTTTGTCCCGCAAAAATAATTCTGCATGTCCAATCACATGCATATGGACATAAAACAATGTGGCATAGACGGTGAGGTGCAGGCTAACACTGACATTTCAGATATATTAGAGAGATAAAATCTATAAAATCAATTGATGTGTTCCTTTCATAATAATTATCTGATATGCTACCTACCTGTTTACGGCTTTATTCAAATCCATGTTCAGTTCAGTTCAGTTCAAATTTTACTTCATATTTCCATTTTCTCAATGATAAGATTACAAAATTATTGACAACAAAACAAGAATACAAAATATATACAATTATGTCTTTTGATTGTAGAAGAAAAAGAAAAAAAAAGCCTTGACAAAAATGTACACGGTCATATCGTGTGAAAATGTCACTAGTAAGTATAAGAAATATGATGGGGCCTACATAAAAGCTTTAAAGCTTGTAAAACTGTAGGTTCCCGAGTTCATAGGCACATAATCTTACATGGAGAACGGATATGTTTGTCTTGACCAACTAAAATTACACCAGTACAAAAAAAATCGATAAGTAATAAACTAATGAACCACATAGATATCACACAAACCAGACTGCATACAAATCTCGCAGTGTTTGAAAATCAAAAATGCTATATTATTAAAAGGTGTATCGGTACCATGAAAAAGCTTGAATAACTTGGAGCTGTGGACAAGGACAAAAGACTGGGAGCATAAAAAAGTTGCTAAAAGCTTGGTAGTGTGTATCCACTGAGTACTAACTGTTTTAATTTGCGTTTGAAGGTGAATAAAGATAAGGAAGAAGTGATATCTAGAGGGAGATCATTCCAATATCTCGGTCCAGTAAATATAATTGTTTTCTTTTTCAGAAATAGTGCGAGTACGGGGAAGGTGATAGGCGTCACTCTGGCGAGTAGGATAACAGTGGATAGAGCGATTCCTTTTGAACATGTGGATAAAAACAGATAATAATTGATTAGTTGTTAGTTTATACATGAAAATTCCGAAACTGTAATAAAATCGGTCTGGAATTTTCAGAATTCTGTTTTGATGAAAAAAACAAACAAACAAACAGTTGGTATGAGCAAAATATCCGGCGTGGTTTATGATTCTGATTGCACGCTTTTGAATACGGAGAAGGGAATCTAGTAATTAATGAATTGCCTATCCCCACGCCAAAATTCCGTAATTAAAGTGTGGAGATATTAAACAAGAATATATACTCTGTTATATATGTGCATGCATACAGACTGACAGAGACAAAGAAAGAGAGAGATAGACACATTCTTATAGGCACTCATGTTATCTACACCTTGAGTACTAGATACAGAAGTTTTTACGCCTTTTGTCCTTTGCTCTTTAGACTATCGACACAGCCTTGATTATATAAACACACTTTGTGATAAAGGAATATTCTTTCAACAGTGAATCATTTACATACATAATGTGGCCTTGGAAAAATAAGACAATGTTACACTCCAATAGTTACTCTCGTACGAAATTGATTTTTCGATTCGTGTATGATATACGACCGTGCATTACAAAACCAATAAAAAACTCGTTCCTCTTGATTTTACATGAGGACTCAAAAAGAAAAGTGAAACGAGAAAACAAAGTCAATTTTACGTTTTCCATACTTTCTGAAAGAGATATTCTTCTAAGTTATTCTTGAGTTTGGGATAACAAAACGAATGGGAAAGTGGGTTTTCAGACGTTTTTGTACAACCCCTCCCCTCCTTTTTTTTTTGTTTTTTTTTTTTGTACAGTAATGGTATCAGGGTTTGTCCTCCGTAATGGAAGCCCCCTTTTTATTTCTTGAAAATCTTTTGCACACTCTCCACCTTTAACTCTAATAATTTATGAAATGATAGTGCCACTGCTTGGAAAGTTGGCATTAATCATGAACAAACTGTATTAATAGAGCATGCTGTATTTCAACTTAATCTGATCATCAATTCGTTGTTGTTATGTTGTTTACATCCTGCTTTTTTGTCACATTCATCGCAGGTATCATGACTATATTAAAGTATGGTGGAAGAGAAAAAAAGAACGATATTCATAAACAAGGTGATTTATATATTTCTGGATAGCTTAAATCTCTAGGAATGGGAATAATCAACTTTCAGAAGGTAAAAACGTCTCTAGAACGATGGAGAGATTGTGTTTTGAGACCCTTTTTAGACTAGCTAAACACGATCTGATGGCAAAATTTTGGTGACCAAAATGAGGACGTCACGAAATAGATGAATTAGCCCTGCCCTGACATGTGCTGTGCTACGCGGCGCCGTGGTTAAAAACATGAATTTCGCATGATGACCTGAGTGCTGCGGGGTGTCTTTTTCACACAGTCAGGCACAAGTGAGTTATAATTTCACTTTATTACTGAATCCATCTTCCTTTGAATTACCATTAAATATACAGAGGACAACCTTTTTAGACTTCTACTTGCGCTTTCGCGCCTCAGTCTCGACTCTCAAACGGCTCGTAGTAAGCCTAGGCACTCTACTGAAGTAACTTAGAACCAGGACCCTGATCTACTAGGCCGTGGGCCGAGGGATTTTTTCGTTCAAGTTCACTACGTAGCACAGCGGGACAAAGTGTGGATGAGCATAAAAACTAAGATAAAAATACGTTTACCATGAAATGCGTTGGACCCCGGTTAGACTCTTGCACGTTAGTGAAGAAGTAAATATAATCGTCAATTTGCCGAAGAGCACTATGCGTGAACGAAGTACGTACAGCCTTCAATGTATATCGTGTGTTACTGCTGTAGCGTGCGGTGACTGTCGATGCTTGTCCAGCGCCCTGCTGTAAACCACGAAGGTCATGCAAAGAAACCGAATAATTCTCCAATTTACGCAAGATTTCACCAAACTCATTGCATATTGTGGTTGAGATATCGAACAATTTTGCATATGATGACTCCACACAGTCACTGAGATTCATAAATGATGAAAATATTTCGCAAATTGCGGTCAGCTCGCCATTGAACACACTACATCATGTTGCCAATTTGACTGCGTGTACAGATCACGTGCTTTATATGGAACGGATATTGCACAGCGTACAATAAACCGTGACTTATTTGGTGTGAGGAACAATTCTGAGTGCCTCCCTTCATCATAATTAGTTAAGAATACATTCAATCCAAAGTATTCCTTATAAGTAGCAATGTGATGTTCTCTGGCATACCAGCTAAATCACCATGTGAAAGGTTGTTTGATACATTTTTTTTTTTTTTTTTTGGGGGGGGGGGGGGGGGTGTCACTTGTATTTACTCGTCATTAAATTGAATTCCAAGCTAAGATTTTGCCAGTTGACCTGGACACCCAAAAATGAATGAAATGTACACGTTTGTGTGTGCATAAATAAATAAAGGACTGGTAGTAGAAAAAAAAAATGTATAAGTGGCCGCCACTAGGGAGTTCGGAGTGGGGTGGGGACATGTATTTTAATTTTAAAAGGTTTGGATATGGGAAATGGCTGGCGTTTCCTGAATGATTTCGAGGGGGGGGGGGGTTGTCAAGTTTTGTGTACATTTTGTGTGTGTGTGTGTGGGGGGGGGGGGGACCATACTCGTTCAAGGGGATTTAATTGGTGCAGTGATCCATAGCAAGACCATATTTTAATGAAGAAGTTCCCAAAAGGATTTCTCTTTGCCAAGGTTCTGAACAATTTTCAAAGTATGCATTAGCAATATAATCGAAATATTTGTAATGAAAATTGTTCTGATTTATTTATTTTTTAATTGATTCAATTTGATGCCACTAATGGAACTAAGATGATTACTATGAATCTGATACCCTTAGCATGAGTCCTGGGACCGCCACTACTAGTCCCGTCTCATTCAACATCCAAACCCCCTTCCCTCCTCAAAGTTCATCTAAATGAACACCCCCCCCCCCCACACACACACACACAAATGCATACAATCACATGTATGTACATACAATAAAAACAAACACTCATTTCATTTCAATACAAACACACACATAATTATGTACTACTTGTTGACAATTGTATTTAGATGTCTTTATGGTAATTATGCATAAACATAATATTTTTTCTTCATCCTAAGTCACAGGACTCTATTTAATTTCATAACTAAACGATGTACAAAAAAAGAAATAATTCCTTCAAACGTGACAAAAGATATGGAAAAAAAATCAACAATTTACAGAAACGTCTAAAATAATATTTGATCCTCTTATAATTTATTCCAGTTGTTTTTTACTTTATAAAAAAACAAAATTCTTTTGCTTGCACTTTAACCTATTCAAGGCTTAGATTCTACATAATCATCATTCTTGAAATAAATGTTCTTATATCCAATTCAAATGACTGTGTTAAAGTGATTATATTTTAAATATTTTCTAATCTAAAAAAAAAAAAAATCCTTTGATGTACACATGACCACTATTCCATTCCACCCAAACTTTTGATTTCGAATAAGTTCTCGCATGAATAAACATAAAATTTCAATTTTTACTTCATTTATTTGTTACATAAAAACAACTGATGAACAGCATTGGTGGCTGAAAGGTTCAGCTTACAATATGTGACCCTGCACCTCAAAACAAACAAAAAGTCGCCAGACATGAATTTTTAGTTAACACCATATTCTGAAAGAGCAAACTTTAAGCTTTAAAATAATGTATAACTCAAATCAAATGGACTCTCCTAACCTAACTAAATATTGGAAAGAAAGCACAAACTCAGGAAAAGTGTGAACTGAGAAAAGAGGCTCTGAAGTACAGTGTCTATTCAAGCGCTTAATCTTTACCAAACCGTGCTGGCTGTGCGATGAATGGGACAAAAAACAGGAAGTAAACCACCAGAGTAACAACAATGAAGAGATTATCAGATTAAACTGAAATTAAGCATGCCACATTAGCACATTTTGTTCATAATTAATGCCAACTCTCAAAGCAGTAGCACTATCCTTTCAAAAGTTATTAGAGTTGAAAGTGAAGAGTGTGGACAAGGTTTTTCAGAAATGAAAAAGGGGTTCTAAAGACACACCTAATCACACTATTCTACCAAAAATGTTCAAGATAAACTGCTAAAATAACACACTTTCCTGTCCGTTGTATGATACCAAATTTTAGCATAATGTAAAAGAAGACCCACTCTTTCAGAAAATATGAAAAAGTCAAGTTCGGCTAGGTTGACCCATTTCACTTAAAAGTGCTGGCACTAATGATTGTGTCAGTGGATCCAGTATCAATCAAGAAACAGCAGTTTGTTGACCGAATTTTCCCTGTGACGTAGAGGCCTTGTTTTGCTTCCGTTGAGAAATTAGGTATTGTGTATACCCTGTCAGTTCCTGATGACTGATTATTGTCCATGTCATCTTTTGGCCCAGTTCGCTTCACAGCCTGCCCGCGCACCCTTCGGTCGGCTGGAAGTCGTTTTTCTTCTTTTGAGTCGCGAATGGGGTGGTTCGGGTCACCACAACGATAGCACTTCCGGGTTTTTTTTTCCTTGTGTTGTAGTGTTCGCATGGAATTGTGCCTTCTTCTCCTGGTTAGCTTGCTCCTTCTGGTTTTGTACGAGTGCGTTTGTCAATGCCTCCATCTGATGCGCATGTTGTTTGAGGAGCTTTTCTATGTTCTGCATTCGTTGCTCATCTTCATGGTCCAATGTACGAGTGTACTTCAGTGGTCTACTCTGTATACGCTTATTTCTTCTTTGGAGCTCGATTTTCTCAAAATTGTCTGTCTCTAAAGCAGCACAGATTGCTCCATCCAATGATGAAGGACGAGCACTGTGGATTCCTTCTCGGATAGACTGGCTTTCGATCGCATCAATGAAGTGGTTCCTCTCGAGCCTGTCCCTTGACGCTGGGGGGAATGTCTGGGTATGCTTTGCTTGCCAGGTCATGTATGGCCTGGCCCAATTCCTGTAGAGAATCTCTCGGGCCCTGCCTGCGATGGCGCAATTCTGCTAAGTAATTTTCAGCTTGCTGACTCTATAGGGCCAAATCTCTGAGAGAAGAGTCGTCTTAGCTCACTGTAGGAATTTTTTACTCCTACTCCTACAGTGCTAATGGCTCGTATTGCGCTTCCTTGAAGACTTGCTGCCACCGTTTGTAACAAATTTGCCTCTTTGTTATTACTGAGTATTTTCATCAACTCAATCGGGATACTCGCCAAAGTATATGGCTGGCAGGCACCTCAGCTTATCGTTCACTCACTCATGGTCATCTCATACCATCGCTCATCAGAGCAACCACCAGCAATGAGCACCCACTACATGCAGTTATCATTTAGGTCAAGACATCATAAAATGAGTCAACAGTCAGGGTACATACCGTTCCGAATGTGTTTTATCAAGGAGGATCACCTCCAATACAGCTGCAGTGTATGTCGATTCAAGTACAGAGCGAGAGACTTGAGAAGTACAGTAAAGAATATTGCATAAGCAGCATTCAAAGCAGCACCGTGGCAGGATTAAGTCTTCATCCCACTACAATCCCTGGACACTCTCAATACATCACTTAACCAATGCACAAAACTTTGCGCTGATCTGACACTGGGTCAGGCACACACACACTCATGACCTGTGTACTTTAACACATAACCTATGCCTACAGTACGGTACACACTCCAGTGCACACTTCAGTGCACACTCCTGGACTGATTCATTTCAGTGAAAGGGGTGCTCTAGGCAATTTTGTGGCAGTATTTAGCTTGTGTGCACATTGCAACAAATGATTCTTTTTACTGCTTATATACAAATAAAAACTCCTAATCAGCATATGAAATAGTATCACAAAAACAAACACAAACACACACACACACATAATGTACAGATAATACGATTTTTCACATAGATTGTTTGGTCGTGTATGTGCTGATGTAGATATGTTCCTACCGCATTAAGAAGCTTATTTTGTTAATAATTTCTATTAATGACAGATCTATAACAGCTGGATAAGGTTAAAAATACATTGTCTGCACAAAAAAAGTCTTTTTTCATGGATGTTGTAATATATTAATCAGATAACAAGAAAAATACACAACATTACTGTACCAACAGGCATTTTGGTTTGTACATTTAGTGGTGCAGCGGTGCAGTCCTCATGAAGCTTTGGCAGTCAAAGAATTCATCGTGTCATTCTGTGGTCATCTACTTTTAAGCATCTGGGACATGATTGGATAACTTTAATACTGTGGGTTGGCCAGAATGCGGATTTATCGTGCTGTTTTGAACATGTACTTCCTTCTCATACCAATTATGTTTTTCACTTCAGTCCCACTTATAACTTTCTGTATAAGTGACATGTGGCATCCCTGCAATTTTCTACTATCATCGTATTGACAGTTAGATTGCTGCTGAGTTCTCTTTTCCTCCTCACTGGTTTGATTCATTGCTGTACTAACCCCGCAAATACCATGGCTGGTCAAGGTCCATGTTCTAAAGGACTTTCGCAGGATAGTCTTGATCCAGACTTTTCCACTATGTCTACCATGCTCAAGAAGCTGTTTTGCGAGGATGATTTTATCACTGCCCTGGAGAGGTGTGTGGAGAAGATTCTGGCCAAACGATTTCAGGCCAATGAAGATCGCCTTGAGAGGCAGGAGGGGGAGCTCATGGAGCTGCGGTGTCAGTTGGAGAAGAAGGACGCTGAAGTTCAGTCCCTTTCCCTCTCGCTGAATAAGCTGTCAGAGGAAGTAGAGATGTTCAACATTCGGGCGAATGATCTTGAGCAATATAGTAGGAGGAATTCTGCGTGTGTATTTGGCATCCTAGAGTCGCAGTGTGAGGACACCGACCAACTTGTCATCAAGGCCGTGTCTGATCATCTTCCGTGCACAATTTCTCCTACTGACATCGACCGGTCGCATCGCTCAGGCAAGCCTCGAGCTGACGTCAAGAAGCCCCGCCCAATCCTGGTCAAATTAACACACTACAAGGTTAGGCGACGTCTGAAAGGAACTGGAATTTTTATCCAAGACGATTTGACCAAGGCTAATCACCAAATCCCCATCCCCATGAAGCTTGCACATCATCCTAAAGTTGAGGCTGCTTGGTCGGTTGACGGGAGAATCATTGCCGCCTTAAAGGTAGGGAATCCCATTTGCATGCCTTAAATGAAGAATTGTATATATACAAAGGTATGTTGAAGAGAGTATCATTTTAGAAACTCCCATAAAGTATTGAGAGTGGAAGGTAACATTTAGTACATTTTTATTGACCGTTAGATTTTGAATTGAATTTTTTTTCGGGGCTCACCGTAAATTCTAGTACATTACAAATTGTACTAGGCTACCTTTGCAGACCCATGCACTGTATGTGTGTCCATCATGTATATTTTGTGAAGAAAGTTCATCAAAACTTACAAACATTTCTATATATATTCTTGCCACACGCTCTATTTTTTATTTACATCAGCTCTTATACTTTTAGATTTGTGTTTATAGATAAAAAATACAGAAGACTGCAACAAAAAGGCTTAAGTGTGGCTGACACACAGAACTACTGAGTAGTTGAATTTTGTGCATTATTCAAATTGTAAATAACTGTTGACTTCCAAATTCTCAGCAGTGGACTAAACAGGTCCCCTGAGGTTCATACATTAATGTTTTGCTGCATTTTGGGAGGTCTGTAAAAGGTATCCCCTACCTTTAAAGACCACTGAGGAGGGGATTTCCATGAAGAAGGCATTCTCTACCCTTCGACAAGTTTCATTTTGAGGGAGAAAGATTTGCGGTGTCACCATGTGTATGTAGTCCTTAACCGGATCGTTGTTTGGCAGAAGAGCCTAGAAAGAGGAGAAATGAAGAGGGAAGCGACATATGGGGGTTGTGAGGAGGGCAAAAAGTGAAGAGTGGGGGACAGTAATGGGCTAGAAGTTGAAGTTGCACTAGTGGAGACGGTGGGGAAAGGAACAGAGAGAGTGGTAAGGAAGAATAGTGTGAGAATCAAGTAAGATGTTCGGACATCGTTAGAAGGGGAAAGATGAAATAGAAGGGAAGAGGAAGAGGAAGGAGTTGAATGTTGTAGAATCATGGAGATAGGGGAGAGAAGTGAAGATTCATGAAACCAAGAGAAGAACGAAGTCGGCGAACAGCGTGGCTATGGAATGCGGAATCAATGGACAAAGAATGAATAATCCCTCGAAGGAAGGGTAAGTAGAGGAGAAATGAGAATATGTTGAGAGAAGGGAGACAGAGGGGGGGGGGACAAAGAAAAGAAGAAGAAAAAGAACAAATTGAAATTCAAGACGTAAATTAGAGGGAGCTAGTGTGGATCCTAGAAATAAATGCTGCGGAGGAGAAAAAAAAATAAAATGGAGAGGAAAATTGATGACAGTTAAATCCTGAAAAGGTTCCTGTACTTTGGGAAAAATGCAAAAATGAGAAATTAAAATAAGGTTAAAATGTAGACCTGAGAAGAGAAGACAAGAGAAATAAGCTGTAAAGAGATGTGTAAATTAATATAAGTGGTCCTGAAAAGGACCGTTGGGTTGTATGGAAGGAAGAAATAAAAAGAAAAAGAAGAAAAAAGAAAAAAGTTTCAATTTTATAGTGGATTGGAAACATGTAATTTTACCCATCTGGTCGGTCATCCATCAATCCCTGAGGTTTCCATTTTGTCTCCATTACTGAACCACTTTCTTGCTTGTATTCTGTATATATTCATATATTAGTCTTTTTCATGTTTCTCTAGCTTTTATTGTGTAATCATGTACGATTACGCTGCTTTCTATTACATATTCTGTATTCATCCACTGTTCTTTTACTTGGTAGCTAGTGTTGTTTGTGTGTTGATGCTGGTGTTTGTGTGTGTCTGTGTGTGTGTGTGTGTGTGTGTGTGTGTGTGTGTGTGTGTGTGAAGGCTCCTCCTCGACGATTTTACTTGTTCATTAAGTCTTGTTGTCCTTTACCTACATGTATGTTCTCTTTATAATTTGGAACTCTCTCCTTTTGTTGTACTGAGTGGTTTACTATCCAATCTCAGAATTTTCTTATGGATAATGACTTTCAAGATTAAATTGATCTTATAGTTAGTGACTGTAAGTATATGAACTGTAGTGATTTTCAACGTAATAATATAAATAAACTTTCTATCATGTATATTGGTTCAAGAAGTTTTTTAAAGAATTATGAAGATTTTGTGGTTTTCTTGTCGTGCATAAAACATAATTTTTTTGTGATTGGGATTTCAGAAACTTGGTTCAAGCCAACAACAGATATGCGTTTGTTTGACATTCCTGGGTACTCTCTTTTGCAAGTTTGTAGATCCAATAAACAAGGTGGTGGGGTATTATTATACATTCGGGATGGTGTCGATTATATGCTGCGTACTGATTTATCAGGCGAGCATGGTAGTTTTGAATCTATTTTTTGTAGAAATAGCGATTGTAATGCGAAATCCATTGTTGGTTGTGTATATAGAGCACCTGATAATGGTATTCCTTCTTTCATTCAATCTTTTGACCATTACATGCAAATTATTGGCCAGGAAAAGAAAGATGTGTATCTTATGGGTGACTTTAATATAAATTTAATAAATTATGATTCTGATGGTAAAGTTAAGGACTTTGTTGATTATTTAGCATTTTATGGTTTATTTGCTTTGATTACTAAACCGACTCTCATTACTGCTGCTTCTTCTTCAATATTAATAGATAATATTTTTACGAACTGTGTTCAAGATGATTTTGAACGTGGAATGTTTTGCTCTGATTTATCTGATCATATGCCCATTTTTAGCATCAATAAAAGGAAGTCACTCGCAAATAACAAAAAGAATAATACAATGTTTAGGCGTGTGATTACAGATGAAAGAGTTCAAAATTTTAAGCAAAATCTTCTGGTAATTGACTGTCTTTTCTTTATAGTCTTACTAGTGCAGATGATAGTTACAATTATTTCTTGAGTGTTTTCTCTGATTTGTAAGAATTTCATTTTCCTCTTGTTCAGATGAGCATGAAAAAAAGTGTAAAAAAACCTTGAACAACTTAATAACGTATGTACTAAAGTGGCTCGCAGTGTTGGTGTAATATCCAAACTTCGTTTCTTCCTTCCGCAGTATACCCTAGTTACTTTATACAATGCAATTGTTATGCCTCATTTGATGTATTGCAATATTGCTTGGGGACACACATTTAGGACTCATATATATACGTTGTATGTTCTTCAAAAGAAAGTTGTCAGGTATAAACAAATTCAAACTATAGATCACCTAGTACTCCTTTGTTTTTGCAGCTACATATTTTGCCGTTTGATGAAATGGTTTCTCTTCAATGCTTAATATTTATGTTTAAATGTCGATCTCTTCAATATACATTTTTGTCTGATGTGTTTGTGGAAAATTCTTCCATCCATCGTTATAATACTCGCCAGAGTAACCTCATCCATCAGCCATATGCAAGAATACAAACTACCTTAAATTCATTCAGAATAGTCTGTGTTAAAGAGTGGAATAAGTTGCCCCGTAATATAATTAGTTCCACTACACTGTCTCGATTCAAATTTTTGTGTAAAAGACACCTTTTCGACAGATTGAAATTAGGTACATGAATGTAGAAAATGAGATGAGGTAGCCATGTGTGAAGTGTGCATGCATGTATGTATGCGTGTGTGTGTGTGTGTGTGTGTGTGTGTGTGAGTGTGTGTGTGTGTGTGTGTGTGTGTGTGTTGTGTAGTGTATGTGGGAGGTGGTATACGTGTACTTGTCTGCATTTATTATGTTGTATAATTTGTACATAATATTATGTTATATTCCATGGAAATATGTTACACCCTGCCATATACTGTAGTGTATTGTGTAAAGGGGCCCCGACCACAAGCTGTGCTTCACTGGGGTCCCAAACCTATGATTCTGAATTTTTGCTGTTATGTCTTGTATTTGTGTCATGTTTGATTTGGTTTGAATAAACTGAACTGAACTGAATTGAAATTATTATCCTTTAAAGTATTCAAAGTTTCCCGTTAGAGTGACGTAAAAATCTTGTCCGTAAACTTACCGTGAAAACAATCGGCTGGTTTGGAACTTGCCGTAATGTAGCACTAGCGCTGAAATTAGAAATGAGTCGTTTTAGAAAAAGAACACACCGTTGCAACATGAGATACATCGCATTATTTCAATATGTCTGAACTTTAACACAGATGTGTTCGGCTAACATCAAATACGATGCATTGGATTTAGAGCTGTTTTTGGTTTGGTGAATCGACAAATTATGCTGCAATTGGGAAAATATAATCTTTTATCAACAAAGACAACATCTGACAAAAGAACGTGTGTCATTAGTGTGAGCATATACGAACTCTTTTCTTTAGACCAAACAGTCTTCAGTTCCATATTAGATAGAATATATAGAATATGTTGCGACAAAGATTGTTGCCCCGTCAAAGATTGTCGCCCCCGGTTCGGGAGTGGTGCTTATGCGTGCGGGCGGATGCTGCTTTTATGCATACGGTCCATTATGTCTTATGTATCAACATTGGGAAGTCGTTTCATCAGGAAAGGTGGTATCGGTTCGGGTGTGTGTGTGTGGGGGGGGGGGGGGGGGGGGGGAGGTTACATTTCGTTATTCCGAAGGTTCGTTATTCCGAAGGCTCTTTAGTCCGAAGGTTCGTTATTCCGAAGGTTCGTTATTCCGAATTTCATTTTCGGATCAACGAACCTTCGGAATAACGAACCTTCGGAATAACGCCACAAATGTTCGGATTAACGAACCTCTAGGTATAGGGAATTTTTGTGTTTCGGATAAATGAACCTTCGGAAAAACGAACCTTCGGAATAACGAACAGTACCCGTGTGTGTGTATGTGTGTGAGTGTGTGTATGTATGTGGTTTGGTGAATGTGGGTGTGGGATGATTTAGGTTTTGGTTAATCGAGGGTTAGTGGGATGGGGATTTGATTTGAAGAAGGATAGTTATAAATGGTATGACAGATTTTGGTAGGATTTAACATTTACGATAGATGTAGATTTGTTCGTTTGGGGGGAAGGGTTGGTCGGGTTTTTTTATGAATGATTTCATTCTAGATTTGTATAATGTATTTGGTGTTTTATGTGTATGCCCTTGTAAGTAAGAAGGAGTTACATGATCTGAACCAATATATTCAAGGGATATAGGTTTGGTACATGTCAAAACTTTCTCGTGAAGAATAATTGTTAGTAGGGTTTTGTTTGTGTTTTGAATTGCATTTGCAACTTTTTTGTTCATGTTACACCCAGAATGGGTTGATTTATGAATGATTTGAATGAAATCAATAAATATCAAGGAAAAAGGTGTTGAGATGGTTTATTTGCATTATGAGGATTTGTTTGAGTGTTTGTTGGTGTTTGTTTACAATACGTATGTATTGGCGGTGTGCATATGACAAAGAATAGTGATATGGAAGTTGTAGTTAAGACTGATGGAAGAATAGACCTTATGCATATGACGTCACACGGTCTTAACTGAAGGGCGCCCTACCTCAGAGGGCAAGCGAAGCGTTGCTTGACAGTTTTGACATAGTAGCCATTCTGTCCCTGTTTTTTTTTTTCTTTCTTTTTTTTCCTTTTTTTTTTACCTCTTTGATTGAGCAAATAGATGCTCCAGCAGGTATATCGTGGCAAAAAAAAAAAGAGGTCGGGTCTAAAATGTAAAATATCGAACAGTTGTAGAGACGAACAACGAAACGTAAAGACCGCACTGACACTGGCCTGAGGACTGGCGAGGCGTGCGCGGCGAGTAAGGCTAAGAAAAGCATATAGCTAGCTGCACGCATACGTTGTCAAGGACTTCGCTTGCCCTCTAAGATGGCGTCGCGATTGGTTGTCAAGCGAGTGATGACGTCAATGCATAAAGTCTATATGACTGCAGTGAAAAATGAACAAAGACAGATTACATTTAGGGAGGGTACCTCCTCGTATGCCTTTTCTCTCGGTCTCTCTCTCTCCTAGCCCGCCTCACCGCTAAAATTGACACACCCATACTATCTTGAAATCAACGCTGCTGTGACCTCTTTAAACACGTGCTCATACACGCTGAAGGCATTTTCATTGCCACAGTTAGTGCCTGCTGCTCAAAAAAAAGTTCGTTCGCACAAACATCAAAACACAAACAGACACACGTACGAATACAGGCACACGTACACACACAGACAAATAAACCACTACCACTATACAACCACCACACATGCAGTTTCCACATATTGTATTAATATATACTCCAAACACACACACATACATAGCTATACGCAAACGCACAAACAAGTCACATATTATACGCACCTATACATAATTATACACAGCACATGCCATGCAGCCCCCAACACACACACACACACATACGCATAACTTACCAGTCACACCCACCCCACCAAAGCATAACACCGGAGCAACCACCCCGAGCCGGGGGCGACAATCTTTGACGGGGCGACATTTTATGTCGTAACAATTTTTTGCCATCATAAACTGTCGCCATCGAGGTCAAAAATTGGGAACTTCACAAGCGTCAAAAATTGTCACCAGACAACAATTCATGACGGGGCGACAATCTTTGACGCCAACTCCGTCAAAAACTAACGCCCCGAGCCGGGGGCGACAATCTTTGTCGCAACATAGAATATTGGATTGGAATATAATTTCAGATGGATGCATAGAGAGTTAGAATATGAATTAGAATATCAACGCTATTTGCTAAAAGAAGAAAATACCTACAACGATGTCACATACAGAATGTCGCTACTTTGTGCCATTCACTACTTCCATTCACTTTCGTCTGTTATATATATATATATATATATATATATATATATATATATATACATATATATATATATATATATATATAATTATGTATATATATCAAAAGTAAATTGTCAACGAAATAGTAAAAACAAGCTATATGCAATAATCTACAATCCAACACCTAGAGCGATATTTGACGTTCTTCGTACTTCGTTGTCCGATCTTGGGTCAGGTGGGCTGGGGAAATTAAGGTCAGTATAAATATCCGTTGCAAAAGAGAAGGAAGAAGGAATTATTTTTTTTTTTTTCTGTGCCAGGGACATTGGACACTGTTTACAAAGGTTAGGAATTCCATTAGCTAATCTGTCCTCATAGCAAGTAATTGATCATACAATCAAGTACACGAACACACTTTAGATCCATTTACCGATATTTTGTTTTTGTTTTTTCTTCTTGAGAAGAAAAGATAAACAAATGAAAACCCAATCTTTACTTATCAATGTATGAACTGTAGACTTTAAATTACATTCCTGACCTATAAATATGGAAAAGTAATTTTGTTCTGTTTGTTTGTACAATATATTATGCTTTCATTCTGTTTATTATTACGCTATATTTCACACACATGCAAATTTTGCATGTGTGTGAAATAGAGCGTGTGAGTTTGTGGTCACTTTAAACACGCAAACACACACAAACACAAACTCATACAGAAATACGATAAACCCAAATATGAAAAAAAAAAAAAAATCCAGGCTAACATCAGTAGTTGATACATTGGCCAGAGTAAATTCCACCGCTCCCGATGTGTTGTCTGCCACATCAGCTATACTGTAATGGCATGCATTCTTCTTGTTCATGTCCGTTGACATGCGCGTTAAAACATTAAAACATATAAATTAGACAATATGTTAATTCTCGTGTCTCTGAAGTGAGAGAGAGAGAAAAAAAAAACTATCCCCATAAAGCGCTACATCTATGTATAATGCGAAATTAGAAACACATATAAGTCTTCATTGGGATAGTTAATTTGACGCACCTGCTATGTTGGGATCCACCGGTGATGAATAAGAACGCATGCTCAGTACTGATCAACCGATCAGGAATCGTGATCGTCAGGTAATGCCACCAAATGGCACTGTCGGAGTCATTATCTGCGAAACAAGATACTTTGTAATCTTTCCAATGATATTGTGAACACTTTTTTTTTCTGTAGCATCCAAGTTAGATTATAATGAATGTATCAACAAATGATATTCTGACTCACTTCACTTCCTACCTATTAAACGCCACACATTATTATCGTAACCATTGCATCAAAAAACAATGATAATGTGTTCAAACGCAAAACAACGGAGTAAATAGGATATACCACAAACACAGTCAAATGTGATTAAAAATAATGCTATGAAACCTTGCATGAAATAGGCAACTCACATGTAAGCCACTTCTGTGACGTCATGTTGATGACATAGGCCGTATATTCTTCTGGAATGACATATTTGTTGAGGAGTGAAAAGCTGTAATGATCGTCGGGCGCATTAACGTAATCGTCAAGTGGTGTTGCGCTTGCTACTGCTACCAAGCAGGCAACAAGCAGGACAAGACAGTTTGAAGAAGCCATCATTCTTGCAGGTCCTCTCTACACGACACAGTGGTGTAAGCTGGTATTTTGTTAATGTTAGTACAAGTGTCGAAACTGTCTTTTCGGAGGCAAGGAAAGATTATCCTGTTGCATCAGCGCAAAGTACAAACTATTAGAATATCCAGTGTATTTTGGGTCGTTATGCACTTACTGTAGCTTTTAATTGTTGGTTGATAAAAATAATGATATCAGCACTGACATGTTTGGGTAGAGCAAGTCGAGTGGTGGCTTATCAGTGGTTTGCACAAAAGTCAAGTGGCAAAAGTCTACGCACAAATATAGACAGACAGACAGACACACGCACACAAACACACATACATGATAAATACGAATAGATTTAACACACACACATATCTATACATATATACATATAAATATATATAAATATATATATATATATATATATATATATATATATATATATATATAACAATTTTACTTCAAAAAGACCAAAGTCCGACTCTCAACTGTTTCAGACATATTGGTAGAACCTGACATAAATTTCATGTTTTCCTTCAAAGGACATATATCTACGTTTATTTGCCGTGTCCTGACTGACCAACCGGAATCACTATTGCTTTAAGTGACAAATAAGGAATCAGCACACAACCTACACCGCTAAACAAGCTTAACATATTACTGGGTCTAAGGATCTACCTTGAAATAATTATACTTTATAACCTTGACAAAGATGGTGATAACGTCGATGATGATGGCGAAAAATGATATCGTCGTGCATCACAAACAACAAAAAGTCGTACCCCTTGGTTTTACGTGAGGACTCAAAAAAGGTAAAACAGGTCAACCAAGTCAAATTTGAGATTTTCATATTTTCTGAAAGAGTTATTCTTCTTGTACATTATTTTTAAGTTTGAAATCATGAAATAAATAGGAAAGTACGTTTTCAGCAGTTTTCTACAACCCTTTTTTTGTAGAATAATGTGATTAAGTATGTTTTCATTAGAGGCCCCCTTTCGTTTCTTAAAAAATCTTTGCATACCCTTTACTTTCAACTCAGATAGCTTTTGAAAAGATAATGCTATTGCTTTGAAAGTTAGCATTGATCATGGACAGAATGTGTTGATAGAGCATGCTTAATTTCAGTTTAATTTCACTATCCCTTCATTGTAGTTTATACGGCAGCTGCTAACATCCTGTTTTTCTCTCATTCATCGAGAAGTTAAAACGGTTTGGTGAGGATTACGCGCTTTGATAGACCCTGTACTGCAGAACCTGTTCTCAGTTCACACTTTTCCAGAATGACATTATGCACTTTCTTTCCAATATCTAGGTAGGTTAGGAGAGCCCATCTGAATTGAGTTATGCATCATGTTAAACTTAGAGTCTGTTTTTTCAGAATCTGCCTTTAAAAAGAAAAAGAAATCTATGTCTGACGACTTTTCTTTGGTTATGTGATGCAGGATCGCATATGGTGATGGTGATAATGACAATTACGATGGTGATTATGGTGGTGATGGTAGATATTGCTGGTATGCTAGGCAAGCCTGCGGACAGGTTGCTGAATGCTGATACGGTATGCCAATGTTTAAACCATCTCACTTTATGCAATAATGACTACTGAAACTTAAAGGGATAATGCCAAGTCAGTCATGGTATATCTGGTACTTATGTGCACAGATTATTCAGATTGAGAGATTTATGTGATGAAGAAGTAAGGACAAGGAATAAGACTTTTTTTTTTTATTGTAAACCATCTTATGTGTGCTTTTACCATTGTTGTTGTTGTTTTTTAAGGTTTTTTTTGGGGGGGGAGCAAAAGGGCACACAATATAACATTCATATCCACATTATTCGAGACATGTATAGGACTGGTTTAATTGCAATTTTTGTTACTGTCATCATATGACATATCTTGTATTTGTCACGTAATAATTTGTCTCATTTTATTAATGCTCACCATGTAGATTACGTAAGAAATTGATGCTATCGTAATGGTTAGAAAAGAAGTGAATTTTAATGACAAAAATCTGCATCAACATAGCCACATAAGAAGATTTTGCGCCGCACAATCAAAGTAAAAGACAGTGATTGGGATTTTTTTTTTTTTTTTTAGGATGAGAAGACCCTATAAAACATGACGTCAAAATAAGAAGAAAGGATATCCCTGATAGTATGCCGCACACTGTGTTGAATGTGGACGTCATTCACACCGTCAAAGCACTTAAGTTTACAGCTTGGTCAAAACAGGACCATTTCAAAGAAATTCTGGTTTCCATGGACAGGAAGTGATGACGTCAAGCGGAGGCTTGACCAATGCAAACTGAAATACTCAAGAAAGTTTTGACAGGCAGAAAACTCCAGCCAATAATAAAAGGGGGCGGGAATTCTGTAAAGACTTTCTAGGTAGTCACTTCCGTTAGCTAAGTTTACATGGAGGCCTATGGTCCAACAAATGAATAAACATGCAATGTTTACGCAAAAAATTCAGATGCCACATATTATTGCGGAACACTTAGGACCAGGCTACGTTACATAAAGATTGGGAAGTTAGAGAGTAGAAAAGTGTTGGAATCTGTGTGATTCAGGGATTGTTGCATTTCGGCTCGGACAGCCTGACCGCCCAGAAGAGATTGTAAAGTGATATGTAATTTTGGAATTCAAGCCTGAATTTCAATTAGCCTGTCAGTTATGAACCGTTACCAGGTTTAATTAATTTGTATATTTCATAGATATGGCTACAACTGGTAAATGAAGTCCCACATAACGCATATTATTCTTAGAGATGACGGGTCTTTGGTCCGCCGTCTGGTCTAAAACACACATGGTTGTTGATATCAAACATCTTGTCTATTTGTTTGTTTGTTTGGGTTTTTTTGGTACTTTTTACATCTATTGGCAACGAAGTCTTGCGTAACGCAACATCGTCGTCCATATAGTCGGTTGGTCGTTGCCCTAGCTGCCTGATTAAGCTTTTACATATTATTGTATAAAGCCTGGGTTTTGCACATGAACTCTCGATGCCTTGCAAGTCAGGTTGTTTGGCCTGCCCCTTGTCTTTTGCTGTTCTATATTTTCATTTGCTACTCTGAAACATATGTCGTTGAAACGAAACAATTTGTCACCTTTATCATGTCAGGTGTTGTAGGCCACTTTCGTTTGAGGTATAATGTATGTACCATCCTGGCCTTAGTGAGAAAGATTATCAGTCATTCACAAGTCAACTTGAAAAGTGAGAGTCAATGTGCATCAAATGTTTCAAACGGTATCTTCTGGCGACGAAGCCGTACGTAACACTCCATCGTCATTCACAGTCGGCTGGTCGTTGCCCCAGCTGCATCATTAGACTGTTAACATAGATTTACAGTATGAAGTCCTCGACTTTGCACATGAACTCTGAATGCCTTGCACGTCATAAATTTTGTTATGTTAATTTTTGAAGATGTAGGTCCAATGTGCTTGTGTTTGCATACACAGTGACATGACTCATGATAAGGAAATCCTATGTAACAATAGAACAATCTTTTATGTTATTGTTGTTAAACAATTGTTATTAAAAGCAGGTTTTAGGGCTACTTTAAAACTTGGCAGTGAATTACGTTAGCTATAATAGAAATCAATGATTTTCGCCCCAACCGTCCTTCATACACTGTATAGCATCTTCCGACGGTCACATTCCTTGAAGTTCTTTTTTGTTGTTGTTTGTACATCCAATTGCTTTATTTTCTTTTCTTTTCTTTTCCCGCCACCCACAAACGATAGCCTCCAAGCCGTTTAAACTGTTGGCTACATCCACACACATTATAAAGACGCTCATCGTAATTTACGTAAAAATAGACTCAATGATTTAGAGCTCGCGGGTCATTGCTAGCTCTACTCCCCTCGTTAATTTCAATGCTGTTTATTTGTTCTGAAACCTGAAGTAACACTATGAAGAATCCCTTACGTCACAATCTTTTGAGTTTTGCCACCCCGGCTCCAAGAGTGAACAGTTTGTAATTCAAAGGTGAATTTTGTTCTTTGGAACATTACTATTGTGCGTTGAAATGGGGACACGTGTCATCGTAATATTATGTAACGCATTATTGTTGTTTGATAGCTAACAGGTTCTTTTGCCTGCTCCCTGGCTTCTACTGTTACACTGTTTTGTTCTTTTGTTACTCTGCATAACACATGGTCGTTGATACGAAACATTTTATCATCTTTGTCATGTCACGTGCTACAGGTCTGTTTTCTTTTGGGGCATTATGTACGCACAATATCTTGGCCTCGACAGAAAAGCTTAAATCAAGGACTCTCGTTATTTATAAATCTATTTGGAAAGTGAGAGTCAATGTGTACAACAATACCTCATAGTATCTTTTGGCAATAAAGTCTTACGTAAGACACCATCGTCGCTCACAGTCAGGTTGATCGTTGCCATATAGCTACTATTACTCATAGTATAAAGTCTTTGATTTTGTGAATGAATTCTTATTATATATATATATATATATATATATATATATATATAGCGAAATGAATTATGATAAGGAAATTTTACAGTAGAACAGTTTTTTTCCAATGTTACTCCTGTTCAACAATTGAATGTTTGTTTTATAAAAGAAACAATTTTTTTTTTATTAGCCACTCAAAATCATTTTATTTCAGCCATTTTATTAAGTAATTCTATGTGGGTTATTCTAAAACTTGCTAATGAATCATGATATATTATAGCATAGCTATTATAGAAGTTAATGGTCTTCGCCCCAACCGTCCTCCATAGACTGTATTGCTTCTTCCGACGGTCACGTTCCTTGAAGTCGCTGTTTTGTTTTGTTTTGTTTTTTTCATCTGATCCCTTTATTTTCATTTCCCGCCACTCACAAATAATAGCCTCTAAGCTGTAAAAGCTGTTGGCTATTCTTCCACAAACATTATAAAGACGCTCACTGTAATTTACGTAAAAATAGACTCAATGTTTTAGAGTTGACGGGTTATTGCTCCACTTCCCTCGTTAATTTCAATGCTGTTTATTCGTTCTGAAACGTGTAAAAACTGGCTTGAACACCACGAAGAGTCTTTTACGTAACAATCTTTTGAGTTTTGCTACCCCGGCTCCAAGAGCGAAACGTTTGCGATTCAAACGTGAATTTCGTTTATTGTAACATAACTATTGTGTGCTAAAATGGGGACACGTGTCATCGTAATATTACGTAACAAAGCATCGTTGTTTGATAGCTAACAGGTTGTTTGGCCAGCTCCCTGGTTTTAGCTGTAATATTATATTGTTCTTTTGCTACTCCGAACACACGGTCGTCGACACGAAACATTTTATCATCTTTGTCATATCACGTGTAACAGGCCAGTTTTCGTTTGGGGCATTATGTACGTAACATCCTGGATTCCATAGAAAAGCTCAAATCAATGACTCTCGCCATTCACAAATCTATTCGAAAAGTGAGAGTCAACGTGCCCAACATATTTTATACGCCAATCTTTTGGCAACGAAGTTTTACGTAAAACACATCATTGTTATTCATTTATGGTTGGCTGGTCGTTGCCTTACTATTCAAAGCTGCTCAGTTCAATCTTTTGCACATGGGGCTGCAAAGTTTCACCCTTTCAGAGGGTGCTCACCTCTTATGAGGTGTTCAACTGGTATCTATCCCTAGGTTAATTCTAATATACCAAGTTGCGTCTCAGTTAGCTGTATTTTCGTTTGTCTCTTTGCTCTTGTTTTCCATGAGGGAAATTACAAAGCAGAGATTGTTATACTTTCCGAAACGTATGAAATGACTATGGGCTACTGCCGCCCCCCCCCCCCCTTTGGGATTTCTGTGACGTAGGAGACCGGAGGTGTTAAGTGATTATTGATTGCGAGATAATTGAGTATATGAATATAAGAACGACCCAAGTCCATGGAAGACCATTTCGAGTAAACTAAAAAAAAAAACTCAAATCTTTTTTGTTTGTCCAATAATATTCTATTTAACTGTGATGGGAAGGCAACATTGTATATACAAATTAGAACATATATCATTATGACAATTAACATTAACATTAATTGTGGAGACGCCATTTTGTGTGATGGACTTGGGTCGTTCTTTGATTCATATGGACTTGGGTCGTTCTTTGATTCATATACATGAAATTCTGCTATAGAGATGAGAGAAAGACGAGAGAGGGCGCTATAATATGAATGTAAGAATGACCCAAGTCCTTCATTCTTACATTCATATAAGATTTAACTCATTTATTTCAGGCACTTCCGGGGGTAATTAGGATTTATCATTTATACACAAGATGAGTCCATGCATAAGCTACAATTTCCCAAGTCAAACTGAACTTGGCCAAAAATTGGACTTGGGTCGTTCTTATATTCATATACTCAATTATATATGCATATACATGTAAATGTTTGATATGTTTGAAGAATAATTCAGTGATATGGATGATTTCTTTTCCTGCCAAGTAAATGTATATCGGTAAATAGCTGATTGTTTACTTTTTTTTTCTTGTCAGTGGGAGCTCTGTCCACTTCCACTCTCCACTGCCTAGTACGTGTAGCACACGTCCTTGCTTGTTAAATAAGTTCATGTTAGGCATTGTACACGAGGCCATAGCCTTGTGTACCATCCGCAACGATGTTGATTCTGTGTCATCTGTGTTCATGTTCGTTTCCCTGTTTTGTGTGTGTTTCATGTTTCTCTGTACGCATTTCGGTTTCCTTTCTTCTTTTAGGTCTGCATACCCCCACGTAGCTGCTGAGCTAGGACCAGGCGGGAAGCCAGCTATTAATTCCCGAATGTTTTATATTTTAACCCATGGCTAACACAACAAATTTTGTTTTTAATTCTTTGAATAGTGATGAATTCTATAACACAGTAAGGCACTCTGACTCTGATCATGTAAATATCATTTCCAGTGTATATGAAGATTGCATATCCGATAAATACAATGCCTCAGCACAAGAATTTGAATATAACTTTGACTCAAATGATCCAGTCCAGAGTCCATCGTGTGTTTATTTGACCGAAAATCAGTATAAAAATCGGATCACGAATACAGTTGGTGAAAAATTTTTGTTAGCTCACTTTAACATACGCAGTATCAACAAAAATGTTGATAAGTTACGCTTACTCTTAGAAAACCCAGATCATAAATCTTGCTCCATCATAGGGTTAACAGAAACATGGCTGAACTCTAATATCAGTCATTTATTTTCTTTACCCGGATTCGAATTTGTATTTAGAAATAGAAGCGAGAGAGTTGGTGGTGGAGTTGGTTTGTACATCTCGAAAAAAAAATTAAATATATTATACATGAGGAGATTAGTGTTATGAGCGATGTACTTGAATCCCTTTTTATAGAATTGATAAATCCACATGGAAAAAACATTATGATTGGAGTAATTTACAGGCCCCCTCGTTCTAATTTAAATGATTTTTTGACTGTTTTGCAGGATTTAGTACAAAATCCCATGATACTTAATAAAGATACATTTTTGATGGGCGATTTTAATATCGATCTCATGAAATGTAACTCCCAAAACAGTTCAAAAGAATTTATAGAAACATTAATGTCTGCTTCGTTTTTACCATTAATCTCCAAGCCTACCCGTGTCGCCAGCCAATCGGCTACCCTCATAGACAACATTTTTTGTAATGTTTTTCCACTCCCTGAGTCTGGTATCGTCCTCTCAGACATCACTGACCATTTTCCTATATTTGCTCAGGTACCAGTTAAACTGATTAAACAAAATAATTATTATAAGCGTCGTAAGATTACTGCAGATAATCTTACAACTCTCCAAAACAGTTTAAAAGGAATCGACTGGTCTTCTGTATACAACACTACCGATGTCAACTTGTCTTAAGACTATTTCATATCTACTCTTACCTCCGAAATTGATAACCATATTCCCCTGCGTAACATAAAAAATAGATATAAGCAAATTCCAAGACTCCCTTGGATAACCCAGTCTATATTACGATCTATAAATAGGAAAAATAATTTGTTTTATAGATATAGATGTAATCCCACTGAAAAAAATAAGAAAAAATATGTTTCATACAAAAACACACTCACCAAATTATTACGTACGCAAAAGAAAATGTTTTATGTTAATCAGATCAGCAAATACAAAAATGATATTAAAAATACATGGAAAACATTAAAGAATGCTATGAATATATCAAACAATTCATCTAATATTTCTGAAATTCGGTGGGGCAATGCCTCCAGCAACACTCCCGCTGGCATGGCGGAAATTTTCAATGACTTTTTCTCTTCAATTGGAAAAAATCTTTCTCAAAATATTCCTCTTTCTAGTAAATCTTTTAATGATTTTTTAGATACACCTAACTCCAAAACTATATTTTTTGACCCAACATATAAAGAAGAAAAAAATAAAGATTGTTGCTAGTTTGAAAGAAGGAAAAAGTCCTGGTCATGACGGAATTGGCAACTATTTGATAAAAAACATAATTCCTCAAATAGTGGATCCCTTAGTACACATTATCAACTCATCGCTTACAACTGGCCATGTGCCAAATAGCATGAAAATTGCGAAAGTAATTCCTATTTACAAGAAAGGGCAGAAGGATGATGTCAATAACTATAGACCCATTTCTTTGTTATCTTCTATTTCTTAGATTCTTGAAACAATAGTTTATATCAGGACAGTACGTTTTCTTAAAACCTACGACATATTCTCAAACTTTAAATTTGGATTCAGGGAAAATCACAGCACAACACACGCACTACTTGCCCTCATCGACAAAGTCACACACGCACTCGACACACTTTCACACACAATAGGTATCTTCTTGGACTTCTCCAAGGCCTTTGAAGCGATTAACCACGGAATACTTCTCGCCAAACTGTCTCATTATGGAATACGTGGAAAGGCCTTGGAGTGGTTCACGAGTTACCTATCAGAAAGATCCCAATTTGTACATGTCAACGGCTTTGACTCTCAAAGTAAAACAATTGCATGTGGTGTTCCACAAGGGAGTTTATTAGGCCCATTGTTATTCATTATTTATATTAATGATTTTCATAGATCCTCGGAGAAACTATCATTCATATTATTCGCGGATGACTCTAACTCTAAGGTTAAACAATGGATATACGCAAATAAATTGTCATTAAATATTAAAAAACAAAAGTTATGCTTTTTAGTAATTCTTTAGATAGCCTCCCAGGCAAAATAACATTTGATACTACTCCCTTAGAAGAAGTTTCTTCTTTTAAATTTCTTGGTGTTTGCGTTGATAACAAGCTTTCATGGAGGAATCATATCGATAACATATGTAAAATTATATCACGTAACATTGGCGTAATGAATAGATTAAAATATTATCTTCCTTCATCTGCATTATTCACTATTTATTCTAGTTTGATACTGCCTTATTTAAATTACGGGATTCTTGCTTGGGGTAATACATATCAGATGTTACTTGATAAACTTCTTTTATTGCAAAAGAAAGCGCTTAGAATTGTTTTTAATTTACATACCCGAGAACATACAGATGCTTTGTTTTCTGACCATAAAATATTAAAAGTAAATGATTTGTATGTGTTTCAACTTGGCCAGTTAATGTTTAATTACAACAGTAACTTTTTACCTAAAATATTCCACGATTCATTTCATCGAAACAGTCATGTTCATATCTATCCCACGCGACGATCCGACGAATTTCATCTTCCATTAATGAGAACCGCACATGCCCAAAATACATTTCTTTATACCGGACCCAGACTTTGGAATAATGTAGATAATAGTTTAAAAGATTCCCCACAATTTGTTACATTTAAATACAAACTCAGAAAATATTTACTTTCTTATAATCTTAGATAATTTAAATTGTTTTGATTCATGCTTGAGCCTTCACCTGTCCTGATGTCGCAGCACTTGGCGTGTTCTGTGTGCAGACTTCTCTTCTTTCTTCTCTCCTCTTCCTTTCCTGTCTTTTGTTCTTCGTAGACTTGTATTGTTACCGTCTTCTCTCCTCTCGGTACTGTCTCGCGTCTTACAGTGGATATACGTGTGGGAAATCGAATGTGTGTACAAACGTGTTGTCCTTGTCATATTTTCCCGGTACACGTGGTTCAGTGAGCAGTGTCCGGGTACTAGCATTGGTATTCTATATTTTTTTCCCAACCGGTGTATCTCAAAATAATTACGTGTATATTATTGTAGAATATTATATAATTTACTCATTATTTATCTAGCGATCCACGTCCGACAAGCTTTGCTTTTTAGTGGATCACTATTTTCCATAATCGAATTTATTTTCCGCTCGCCCACGAAGAATTTATACAGTGTTTTTCCTAAATATTGTACATGTTATATGTTGTTCTATAATTTTTCTTGTATATATATTACATGAATCTTTTGCAAACGTTTGAACCTTATTTCATCACATGTATACTTTGTACTATGTTTTTTGATTTTCGATGATTGGAAATAAACTATGATTGAATTGAATTGAATTGAGAATCTAGGAAGGATTCGAGTTTAAAAACCAACAACCGTTGTACAAATTGTAGGTACATGACCATTTAAGTGAAAGTTGTCTATACCTTGTACGTTTCTATGTAATCTCCGATATGGCATTGTATGTCTGAAGTTTGTATGTGAAACCGAATTTTAATTGCATTGTGGAAGAGATAGAAAACCAGAACAACGCTTAGATGTTAATGGGCTGATGGTTCACCCCTTACTCAACACTGAATTAATTATAATGATACATCGTCACACATTATTATGGAAATTATGTGTGGTTAATCAGTGTTAATGCGATGGAATAAAAATGTATTTTGTTTAAGTTGTGTGAATACATGTAGATTCAAAAATAATAAAAGACCACAAATTATAAGGGAAGTATCTTGTTATTCAATATACAGGGTGTTTGGGGTTCCAGAGAGGACCACAGTTTAGGGTTCCAGAGAGGACCAAAGTTTGGGGTTCCGACAAGGACCCAAGTTGGGAAGCCAACAATCAGAAAGGGGAGACGATCCGCTACTTCAGGCAGGGCATCGTCGACAGCCCAGAGCAACCAAGCACAGGATCTTCTAGAATTAACAACCGAGCAGAGCAACCAAGCTCAAGATTGAGTGGAAGTTGAAATCTGTACTCAAGTTTGTACTAAGTCATTATTAAGTTTGCAAACCATCACAACTGCGAAACCAATATATAAGAAATATCATTGAGTGTCAAGCCAGCTCACACCTTTGCATTTCGAGTTTGCTTTCAGCTGCGTATTGCCCGAACGCAGTCTAACGCAGCCTAACGTAGTACTACGCAATGAAACGAGTTAATACGAGGTCAATACACAGACTAGCGCAGAGGCTTTGCGTTCTAGCTCGCTAGTTTGAATTTTTTCAAACATCCGCAACTGAACGCAAGATCAAAATCCATACGAGCTAAAACCTAGCTCACACCTTTGCGTTTCGAGCTTGCGTTCAGCTGCGTATTGCCCGAACGCAGTCTAACACAGCCCAACGCAGCACTACGCAATGAAACGAGCTAATACGAGGTTAATACGCAGACTAACGCAAAGGCTTTGCGTTCTAGCTCGCTAGTTTGAAATTTTTTTCAAACATCCGCAACTGAACGCAAGATCAAAATCCATACGAGCTAAGACGAGGGACAACCAGCTAATGCGAGCAAGGACGAGCAAGGGCGAGTGACAACGAGCTGCTTAACGCAGGCCAACGCAGCTTTACTTTGAACTGCGTTTCACTGCGTATGGTTACGATACCTGCTCGCTTCACCTCGACTTACCTCGCTTTAGTTCGCGTTACCTCGCTTTACCTCGCATCACCTCACTCTACTCCTAGTACTCTGCTCGCATTAGCAAGGACCGTTGCGGATGTAACTCGCTTTATTGCGAATCTAGCTCGTCCGTCCCTCGCTCCCCCTCGTTCATCCTCGCCTTACCTCGTTCCTCCTCGATCCTGTTCGATGCTGCTCGCTTTAACTCGCTATGACTGCGTATACATCTGTTCATACAAAATCTAGTTAGATTTAATTAAAATTCACTTAGTTGACTGAGAAACACAATACTATGCTTATCAAATCATGAAGCTTTTGGAATGATTGTGTGCTTTCAGTTACATCAGATTCAAACATATCAGTTTTTAAAAACACCTCAAACTGAGTTTCCCGCTGTTATTGTAGGTTTTGTGGAAAATCTTTTTTTTTCTCAGAATTGTATTAACACACAATGTATATTGCTGAAAAGTAATTTTTTAACACAGTAATATGCTCTGTTCAGTCCTCAACAACTGCAGGTAATGAGCAAGGTTGTCATTCCTGTTATAGTGACCGTAGGCAAGCCATTTTGAAATAACCTGTAGTGAAAATAATGTCCTGACCCAAAGCGATATTAAGGGTGACGCTATAAGGAAAAGTTGACTTCAGACCATGAAAACAACATTCAGAATCGATTTCATTGACCCAGAAAACCTATAATACAGATTTTGAAAATTATTGTGAATGTTTACCTTTTTAAACAAGTGAATTGTGGAAGTGAATTTTGAATTTCAGGTGGCGGTCATATTGGATTTGGCCAATATGGCCTCAGGGCGCCCTTCTTGGCGCCCATCAAAAATTGAAATAGTATGGTTTTGGCAACACGTGTACCAAATGTAGTGCTTTTTGAAAAATTTGAACCAAAAAGTCCTTGTGCTCCCCCCCCCCCCGTAACTGTAAAATGTCAAAAATTATATACCAGTGAAGCTCTCTACGAGCTTATACGCAGCAGGGCAAACTGATACGCAACGGAACGAGCCGGAACGAGCAACAGTCGAGTGGATGAGCAGTGAAACGAGGAGAAGCGAGTTCATGCGAGCTGCTACGAGCTAGTGCGAGATGCCAGCGAGCAACGAACTAGTGGCGAACGAGGTACACGCGCAACGGGGCGAGCAATCTTCGTACTGAATCGTACTGTTACGAGCAAAAGCGAGCTGGAGCGAGGTGAAAAGCTAACTAAGGCAACCGTAGGCAACCATTTTGTACAAAATATACGAGCTAAAACGCAACAATGTGACTGCTACAAAATATTTTGCCGCGGAGTGCTGCGTTAGGCTGCTTTAAGGCTGCGTTCGACTGACGCAGCTATACGCAGCTAAAAAACGCAAAGGTGTGAGCTGGGCTTAAGACGAGGGGAAGCCAGCAAATGCAAGCAAGGATGAGCAAGGACGAGCGACAACGAGCTGCTTTAACGCAGGCCAACGCAGCTTTACTTTGAACTGCGTTACATTGCTCGTTACATTGGGAATCTAGCTCGTCCGTCGCTCGCTCCCTCTCGTTCCTCCTCGCCTTACCTGGTTCCTCTTCGTTCCTGTTCGATGCTGTTCGCTTTAGCTCGCTATGACTGCGTATGTATCTGTGAAAACAAAATCTAGTTAGATTTAATTAAAATTCACTTAGTTGACATAAGAAACACAACATGCTTATCAAATCATGAAGCTTTTGTAATGATTGTGTGCTTTCAGCAACATCAGAACCAAACATATCAGTTTTTAAAAACACCTCTGAGTTTCCCGCTGTTAAGGTTTTGTGGAAAATCCTGTTTTTCTCAAATTGTATGACCTCACATATGTATCGCAGAGAAGTAATTTTGTTGCGTTTCTTTTTAAACCAGTAATATGCTCTGTTCAGTCCTCAACAACTGCAGGTATTTTAGCAAAGTTGTCATTCCTGCTATAGTGACCATAGGCAAGCCATTTTGAAATAACCTGTTATGAAAATACTGTCTTGAACCAATGGGATATTTAGGGTAACCCTATAAGGAAAAGTTGACTTCAGACCATGAAAAGAACATCAGAATCGATTTCATTGACTCAGAAAACCTCTAAAGGGCTTTTTACACTTGTAAATTTTTGCTTAGCCCCGGACCAACGGTGGGGCTAAGGGGGGGGGGGGGGGGGCCTTAGCCCCACCGTTGGTACGGGACTATCCTTAGCCCACTTTCTGTTTACACTCGTTTTTGCCAAAGTGGGCTAGCCCCACCGATAGTACGGTACTATCTGGCCCTGCAAAATAGCAGGGGTTAGCAATCGCAATTGCGGTGCCAAGCAAGTGAGTGTAAACAGAACGAAAAAATAATCCTGGGCTAAGCGACGGAGACGAAGTCCGACCCTCACTGACCAATCAGAAACGAGGTAATCAAGTGCTGCCGGTGCGTGCGTGTACGTGTACAGTACACAGCGTAATTATGAATATTCATGTGGTTTGGAAAGTCCGGGGCTAAGAAATACGAGTGTAAAAAGGTCAGTTTTCTCCTTAGCCCCGGACAAGAGATAGTACGGGACTAATTAGCGAGTGTAAAAAGCTGAAAAAATTGGTACGGGACTAACGATAGTCCTGGGTCAGAGAAAGTCCGGGGTTAAGAAACACAAGTGTAAAAAGCCCTTGATACTGATTTTGAAAATGATTGTGAAATGTTTACCTTTTTAAACAATGCAAGTTACTTTTGAAGGTCATATGGCGCCATCTTGGATTTTTTATCCGCAACCGTGTTTAGGCCCTGTCACACCTTTCCGGGCAAGCTACTCGGGCTTGTTACGTGTAGGGATTTTCTAGCATACCGGACATTCCTGAGGCGGGAAAGGATTTGTGCGAGTCAGCGCATGTGTCTTACTTGCTGGACGCGTTATACTTGCGAGTATACTGTGTGACCTTTGTACCAGTCGCGTGGGGGCTGACAACTCAATGAAGGAATTCCTCTAATGGAATGGCTGAAATCTCACAGAATTTCATTATCTTGGCTGCATACGGGACTGCGAAGTACCTGCGTGGGAACTGCCTGGGAAGTACTGCCGCTAGGGGTCTCCTACTGGCGTTCTCCGTGGACCTCTACGGGCATTCCCGCGACTCACCCGGAAAAAGTTTTGGTCATGCTCAAAACTTGGCTGCGGTTAAATCGGACTTGCGTTAGCACCTCCGGGCAACTACGCGCTAGATACTGTCAGGTGCGGACCAACTGCGGAGAGCTCCGGGGAGTAAATTTGTTTCCCCGCAAGTCAAGCCGCAGAAGTTCCCCCGTACGGTATGACAAGGCATGAATGAAAATTGCAAACATTCTTGTTCGCCCGCTGAAAATCTTCTACGTGCTGGAAACTACCTCCTCGCCACAAGCCCGCGTAGCTTGCCCGGAATGGTGTGACACGGCCTTTATGAATCGTACTGTTACGAGCAAAAGCGAACTGGAGCCAGGTAAAAAGCAACCTAAGGCAACCGTAGGCAATCATTTTGTAAAAAATAAAAATAAAAATAAAAATAAAATAAAAATATGTGATTAAAACCTAAAATGGCATTAAAACGCTTTATCCTTGCGAGGAAAGCGCATGTTTTAGAAAAAAAAACAAAAAAAAAACATGCGCTTTTTTTTTTGGGGGGGGGGGGGGTTTAGAAACAATTAAAAAAAAACACATATATGTATAATTATATATATATATATATATATATATATATACGAGCTACAACGCAACAATGTGACTGCTACAGAATATTTTGTCGCGGAGTGCGGCTGCGTAATAGGCTGCTTTAAGACTGCGTTCGGCTAACGCAGCTATACACAGTTAAAACCGCAAAGGTGTGAGCTGGGCTTTATATTGTACGAATACAGTGTGATTAGCCACTTATTTCGAGGCACATGAGTTGCAAAAGTCGAAAGAGTTGGTTGAATGAATGGCCTGCTAACAATCTGCTGCAATTTGAAAAAAAAAAGTCAACCTTTGACCCTATAGAAAAGATCCCAGTCGCAGGGTGGACTTTCGTTCCCCACATTCAGAGGAAAGTCCCCTGTGATAGTTACCCATTGCTAAGGATCTTCAACATGATACAAAAACTTTTCCAATGGCAGCACAAAATTCTGTAAAATAAAACTTAAGGCCCCGGTCACATAATGCTCTGCGTCCGGAGTTACGTCCAAAAAAAAAGTCATTTTTTTTTTCTGCGGACGCTCGCGGATCCCTTGCCGTCAACAGAATTTTGTTTTTTAAATAATACGGGAAAAATTCGGGGGATACGGACAGACACGATCAGATGAGGAAACCTGCGTCCACTTGCGGATAATTTTACGAATTGACACGTAATTAATTTGTTTTTTCGACTTGAGTAAACTTCCGAATACCTCCGAATACTTGTGGAGGGTTACGGATAGTTACAGATTGTTATGAATAATAATGGACAATGTGGTTTCCTATGACGATCCCTGCTCACTTAGCGTATTCATGACAACTAGGTTATCACATATCACACTGTCTTATTTTGTACACTTATGGAAAAGCTGAAATTATGTCACGTACAAGTTGTGAAGACTTTTAATTCCTTTAATTTGTTTCAAAGCGATAGAAGAAAAATGAAATTTTGAACTTTAACTATGAATTGAACTTTAAATATTAATTTTGTGCAACTAAAAAATGAATACAGTGTATACATCATCAATGTAAAGGATACAAGGAATAATTATACCACAAATAAAATATAATATAGATCGATAAGCTAAACAATAGAGTAAGAAAAAATTGATTACAGTCGTGGAATAGACAAACTTCGATTTAACTGTAATTGTGCATCGATAGTCATGACTTACTGGGTTACGTTAACGAGACGGATATAATAAAGTAATGCTTGATAAGTTCCAGATATAAAAAAAATAAACCTCTGGACTTTCGAACACCCCTGCCCTTCAAAAAAAAAATGTAGTACACATTCCTTGGAGTTTAAAATGGTTAAGACTTTATAGAAACACAGTTGTTTTCATTTTATGTAGTTTATCACTGCCCCACATCCTCCCTGAGAAGAAAAGTAAATGAAACGCTGTGACCCCATTCCCTACCCAAAATACTGACCTTTTTCGAATAACATACATTCAGAGAGTGCAAGAATAATAAGTTCAGCACCCATAGTCAACAATGTCATCTGTATATTGGTGCGACCTAAAATGGCCGTCTGTGAGTGAAATTTCATAACTCGACCATGCAGCGGTTCTGCCACTCCACCACTCCGACTGTGTTGCAGTATTCCTTCACTGTAAAAAAAAAAAAAAAAAAAAAAAGTGCGTCAGAACTGACCAGGAACCGGGTCCGTTGGGGCCACACCCCATTACGGGTCAAAAATGACTTGGAATTTGGTCATGAAGACGCAGAATGTGGTCGCCCTCACCCAATTCATGACTCTGAATGGGGTCATATCTGAACCCATTCCTTGTCATTTCTGACCCGGAACGGGGTGTGACCCCAACGGACCCTTTCCGGGTCAGTTCTGACCCGGATGTTTTAAGAGTGTTCAGATACAATGCGCTGCAGCTTATCAACTTGGGTGGTGTAGTTTACCACGAGTCTCTATTCCCATGGGAGAGGAAAATGGAAAACGTCAAAGGACGCAATTGTCCGCAGCATCTGTAACTGTCCGTAAATGTCCGTAAGCGGTAGTAAGTGTTGTGATACGTGAACTTGCGGTTAGTTTCGGATACTTACGGTGGACGGGCATAAACGCAAATGGACGGGAGGTAAAATTATTTGCGGATGGTCTGCGTCTTTGCTACGAATCGTTACGTTCAGTTACGGTTACTTGCGTAAGTCTGCATCCGTGGAGTCCCTCTGCGAAATTTTGAACATTTCAAAATTTCGCAGGGTTGGCCCCGTCATTTGGCATTTCTTTACCGATTAGTTACGGATAATTACGTCTACATACGACCCTGCGGATGCCTGCGTCCACGCTGCGTCCCCCTGCGTCCACTCATCCGTATCTATCCGGGGCGGAAGTAACCCATCGTAAGGCACTGTGAGACTGGGACATAAGGCCCAGTCACATAATGCTGTGCGTCCGGAGTTACGTCCCAAAAAGTCGTATTTCCTGCGGACTCTCGTGGATCCCTTGCCGTCACAAGAACTTTTTACAAAAAAAAAAAAAAAACGAAAAAAATGCAGGCAATACGGACAGATACGAACAGATGCGGACACCTGCGTCCACTTGCGGATAATCTTACGAATTGACACCTTATTTGATTTTCGACTTGCGTAAACTTCCGAATATTTCTGAATACTTGCGGAGAGTTACGGATAGTTACAGATTCCTATGAATAATCATGGACAATGTGGTTTTCTATGACGATCCCTGCTCAGTTAGTGTATTATGACAACAAGGTTATCACATATCGCACTGTCTTATTTTGTACACTCGGGAAAAGCTGAGATTATGTAACGTACAACTTGTGAAGACTTTTCGCATTCCTTAACTCGTTTTACAGCAATAGAAGAAAAATGAAATTTTGAACTCTAAGTTTGAATTGATTTTGTGCAACTCAAATATGAATATACATCATCAATGCCCAGTATACGTAGCATAATTATACCACAAATAAAATATAATATAGATCGATAAGTTAAACAATAGAGTAAGAAAAAGCAAATTACAGTCATGGAATAGACAAACTTTTATTTAGCTGTAATTGTGCATCGATAGTCATGACTTATTGGGTTATATTAAAGGAAACTGATATTATAAAGCTACCGTAATGCTTGATAAGTTTCCAGATATAAAAAAAAAAAAATAGACATCTGGACTTTAGAACACCCCTCCATTTCCAAAATAGAAAATAAGAAATGTAATACACATTCCATGGAGTGTAAAGCGGTTGAGACTTTATAGAAATACTGTCGTTCACATTTTATATAGTTTATCGCTGCCCCACATCCTACCCGGCCAGAAAAGTAAATGAAATGCTGTAACCCCATCCCTACCCAAAATATTGACCTTTTTTCGAATAACATACATTCAGAGAATGGAAGAAAAATAAGTTCAGCACCAAGGGTCAACAATGTCATCAGTATATGGGTGCCACGTAAAATGACCATTTGTAGGAGAAATTTCATAACTCGACCATGCAGCGGTTCTTCCACTCCACCGCTCCGACTGTGTTGCAGTATTCCTTCAGATACAATGCGCTGCAGCTTTAGCAACACGGGTGGTGTAGTTTAATACCATGAGTCTCTATTCCCACGGGAGAGGAAAATGGAAAACGTCAAAGGACGCAATTGTCCGCAGCATCCGTAACTGTCCGTAAATGTCCGTAAGCGGTCGTAAGTGTTGTGATACGTTGACTTGCGGTTAGTTTCGGATACTTACGGTGGACGGGAATAAGCGCAAATGGACGGGAGGTAAACTTATTTGCGGATGGTCTGCATTTAAGATACGGATCGTTACGTTCAGTTATGGATAGTTACGTTTAGTTACGGTTATTTGCGTCAGTCTGCATCCATGGAGTCCCTCTGCGAAATTTTAAACATTTCAAAATTTCGCAGGCTTGGTCCCGTCATGTTGCGTTTCTCTACGGATTAGTTACAGACAGCTACGTCTACAATTGTACATAAGACCCTGCGGATGCCTGCGTCCACGCTGCGTCCCCTTGCGTCCACTTATCCGTATCTATCCGCGGCGGACGTAACCCATCGTAAGTCACTGTGTGACTGGGGCATAAGGGGAAGACACTGTAATTGTATCCCCCGAACAGAGTTCGGAGGATACTATGGATTTGGCCTCGTCGCGCCGCGTCCGCCGCCGCCGCCGCCGCAGAGATTTCCTTGTGAGCGCTCTACCAGCTGCGCTTCTTTTCCGATCATCTTCAAATTTGGCATGAAGGTGTATAGGGCTCACACCCGTAAATATAATGGATTCTTCCCGGCCTGATCACAAATTCGTACCAAAGATACCAAAATTAATTCAGAAAAAAAATCATTAAAAATCAGGAAATGAAGGTAGAAGAAAAGTTTTTAGCTCACGTTGATGAGTGTGAATTCCTCTACAAAATATGTTGTGCTTGGCAGGTGATAGGTTTTTCTTGTGGAATTTAAAGGGACTAATTTAACTCGGCGCACGCACAGAAAATCAGAGCCTTTTTGAGTTAAAAAGACACGTAGTCTGACTTTGCGGACCTTTTGACAGACTTTGAACTGAAAAAAACCCCTTGATATTTTGATGAGTGAAAGGGCACATCTTACTTTATTTTGACATGCGATATGAAAGACGCCATTTGTATGAGTTATTTTACAGAATTTTTTAAAGTTTGATTTTTAACACACATCCCTATGGGGAAATATTTATGGGTGTGAGCCCTATAGACAATGGTCATATTGTACACAAGTCAATGGGAACCTGAATTGCACTGGGAGTCATTGTTGTGATATGACGATGGCAGCTACTGTGAGCAAAAAGTAAATGCTGTTTTGTGAAAACTGATCATTTAGGCAATCTATTACACATTTTTTTTTTTAAATATGTACTTCAGTTAGAGTAATTATCATGCTCGTTTAGTGCAGTACAAGTTAGCAAGTCTGTACACAATGCAAATCCAGCTAGATGTAAGACTAGTCACGTCACATACTCGTGTTATTGTGGGCTGCTCGCTGAGACACTACATACACGTACACGCGTACCGCGTACAAGATAGGTATTCTACATACGTGTACTCGGTCCAGTGAATTCGGCAATGCAATTGGGAATTGCCAATGTAAACAGTCAATACTTATTCTTCGACATCTTCGCCTGATGAGAGTAGGATTAAACTGGAGCTGATGCAGATTTGGTAAATTCTTTCAAAATGATTTCAAATTTCTTTCAAGTGTGGTCTTTTTCTCATTACCGACATGAATTTTATAGATTAGGTGGTAGAGTCTTTTTGTCACTGTCAGGTTAAAACTTAAATGAGAGCCTGAGCGCGGAAGTTTGATTACTAGTTCGTAGGCCTAGTACAGTCCTATCCGTTCCTAGTTAATTATTGCTGTACTCTTTCTCTAGTCTCTAGTCCTATGTCAGAGCTAAGTTACAGTGAATTAATTTTCAAGAAGAGACTTTGTCATGGCTACAAGTGATTTAGGCTTCTCTCCGTTCAAGGAAAGGTTGCAAAGCAAAACTAAGAAGTGTGGGGAAGACCCAGCATCTTGCTGGCTCTTCACGGGAAGGATTAAAAAGAATGGTTATGGGCTGGTGGATGTTGTGATTCCAGAGAGAAGCAAAGTGCGAACAACAATTCATGCTCATCGACTTGCTTTGATGATCTGGGTCACTGGATCATGGGATATTCCATCTGAGCTCGATGCATCCCACCTTTGTGGCACACGAAATTGTGTGAGGCCCAGTCACCTGGTGCTAGAGAGCCGTGAAGAAAACAAATCCAGACAAATTTGTCAAACTTATAAAGTTTGCACTGGACATGATCCAAGACCAAGGTGCATTTTTCCACCAGCTCAATAATTTTATCACACAATGCCAACTTTGCAAATGGAAAAGAGTAAGTCATTGATAGATTCTTTAATTTATTGATTCTTTGGACTTTGCACGTATTAATCATTTTGAAAGTCTAAACTTTAGAACCACACTGTAACTTGTACTTTTCCCTTAAAATTAAAGACTGAACTGCTGTGACTGTATGGTATGAGTCTATCATGTCTATGGGGGGGAGGGGGGGGGGAGGGAGGGGATGATTCTCTCTTCTGTGCTGTAAATCTGTTGAATTTCTCTTCCCTCCCCTCCCCCCCCCCCCCCCCCCGGCCCCAGGAAAACAGATCTAGATGGATTCATCATCTGACTCTTCAAGTTCATTTGTAATCATTCTGTCATAGCTGTGATCTAGTGCAACAGAGAAGTGCTCTTCTTCAAGCTGCCCTTTAACATATGACCGAAATCGATCGTCGTTCTTCCAGTTTTTGCTTTGCTCATAAAGTCTGTATCTGTAATTCCTGTGTATAGCTTTAGAAACCTTCCCATGTTTTCTGTTCCTTTTCCTCCAGTACTCCCGTCGCTTTTGCAAGTGTAGAAGTCTGCGGTTGAGAACTCGACCTCCCTCCAGTGGTACACCAGCAGCCGAAGCCTTTTCTAGAATTGAGATCGGTCCATTGTTGGTAAGTTGGATAGCAGACTGTTCCCTGTTTGAACGATTACGGGAATATCTCCCATTGTAGTGGGGACTAGTTACTGCAAATGCGGCATTCATAGATTCTGCTTTCTGGGTTGATGAATGCAGTTTAGTTTTTTGCAGCATTTTCGGTGACAACCTCTGTGTGATGATGTTGAGTATTTGTCTCTTGTCATCAGCATTAAGTGTTAATCTTATTCTGAATGCTGGTCCCAAGAAAGAGAATTTGTAGTCTCCTTTACAAACCAAACTCTGAGTACGGCATAGTTCATGATTCCCAACATAGCATGATAGTATAGCCTCTGCACATTCACCAAGTTCCTTTGTATATTTCGTTAGATTACCAGGAGACCTTTCGTGCGCTGCATTGAGTTCTGCTTGAACACGCTGTGCAAAGTCATCTGCTAGATTTTGTTGCTGTTTTGCTCTGATTTGGGCAGTTCTTCCAGGAAAGCAAGTTTTGCTCAATTTCAATTTAGTGATTTGACGAGCCAGAGATCGCTGTAGATGAATGGAGCATAGATACGTCTCTGTTTTGATATTTGCTTTTTCATTCATTACTTTTTGTATTCCTCGTGCAAAATGGCCATCGCTATCAGTAGTCACACTTCCAATCAGAAGCTTTTCTTCTCCATCAAACAGGTTTCTAGCACACATTTCGCCCCCTTTCAATTCGTCTCCGATGTTTTCATGCAGTTTTAGATTGGCTGTGCATTTTGGATGATTCGGGCAACTGGGCTTATTACCAGCACGGATTTCCCTCTGCCCATATCGGCACAGTTTGTTGAAGGATTGATGTGAAATGACATACTTTTCTGAAGTCACATTTTCCACTGCAATATCCCTTGCTTGTGTAGCTGGGGCAAATGGGGTTCTCCTCCTTCCATGACTCAGTGGCACATTGTACTGTCGATCAATTTCGATATCGATTGGTGTGTCTGGATCCATACCTCTGTTTTCTAGTACTTCCACAACTTTCCTGCGCTTTTTTGTCATATCCATCTCATTTGCTTTTGACATTATATCTCCACACTGATTAGAATTAACCTGAAGGGTCTTCATACAAGCTGGTGGTACACTCATCGATATCAGGATTCGCGATGCTGCTGACTGAGCGATATTACTCTGATAAAGCCCAAGTTGGAGGGCCATGTTGGGTACAGCAATTCTTCTTCCTGGTCCTGTTCGAGCAATCTCCTTGTAAAGTTTGTGAGTGGAAGACACAAAATTACAATTCGTGCAAACAAAGTATGTACGCACAGCGATTCCTCTCTGATGTTCTGCTTCCTCTGGTATTACTAATTCCATATCACTACACAGAGGGCTTTTCTCTCTGTGCTCTTTACAGACACCATTCATTGCTTCTGTCAATTTTTGTACATCTATAACTCGATGCCCTTTTGCCAAACCATCTTCCGATGTTACACAGCTTTTGAGAAGTGTCAGTTCCGATTTTTTAGGCCGTAACAGCATGACTGTTCTTGTTTGTTGGGAAACTTGACCGCAATCTGGAGGGTTGGTTCCACAAGTGTCTGAAAGTGTTGTGCGTTCAAAGTCTTCCTTGGTAAGGCGAAAATAGGTTGTCAGAGAATTATTTTGTGAATTTTCACTCTTGTAAGTCATTCCCTTGTTCCATGGTTGGTGGCCAGGCAAATAAGTCTTCTTCTTCAGAACAGACAGTTTTTTCGGCCCCATCTCCCTTTACTTTCTCCTATGACAAGATGGGGAAGTATTGAATATACTGCTTTATCGATGCAATGTCGAGATCTAATGATCTGAATGATATTCCTTGCAATATAATAAAGTGTTTGTGCTCTTGTTCTTTATGCTCCTTAATAATTATAAGAGTATGTATAACTAATGATTTTCTTTTCTATGGAATCAGTGAGATAATTGATTACATCATTTTTCTAAGAGATATCATTTTTCTAAGATATTTCATGCTACAAGGAATGGGGAAGACCTTCTCCTTTCTGTTATGTCATTCTAGTGACGTCATAAAATATTCATTTTGTTGACCCATTCAAGCAGCCATTACCATGGACACAACCTCGGGCTTGGTGACTGATTGATGGCAGCAAGGAACTTTGACAGGCATGCAGTAGTAGGTACTACCACTGGAGCACTCTCAGTCCTGAGTGACCCGATTACTGTTACCCACTCTCTCTCTCTCTCTCTCTCTCTCTCTCTCTTTCTCTCTCTTTCTTTGTAGTTTATTGAATAATACCTCTTTGTTCTTTAAAGCCTTGTTTCTTATCATTGCACACTTGTGTCCTCACATTGTTGGTGGAAGAAATACAGTCAACACTCTTTGTTTTCAATACACATATTAGTTTTTAATGTTTTTGTTTATTTCATTCATCTGTATGTTGCAAATTAGGGTCAATGTCTTACTTTACACGAAGCTCAAGTCTCTGTGTGTTTTTCGATTCCATGAGAAGTGATTATCTCTCCATCAGTGAAAACATAACATACAACTGTCAGTTCCTTGCAGTATGAGTTAAGCAGATTTGTTACAACAATAATCTGAAAAATCCCTATGTACATATCTTGTTGAAATATCCCCTTTAAATGGGTGAACTATGATATGATATCAATATTTTTGCATTAGTGTGGGTCAATATAACATAAAAAAGACATTAGTTATGAAAAATGATAATTTAAGAAAAATGACCTTCACTATAGGGCTCACACCCGTAAATATAATGGATTCTTCCCGGCCTGATCACAAATTCGTACCAAAGATACCAAAATTAATTCAGAAAAAAAATCATTAAAAATCAGGAAATGAAGGTAGAAGAAAAGTTTTTAGCTCACGTTGATGAGTGTGAATTCCTCTACAAAATATGTTGTGCTTGGCAGGTGATAGGTTTTTCTTGTGGAATTTAAAGGGACTAATTTAACTCGGCGCACGCACAGAAAATCAGAGCCTTTTTGAGTTAAAAAGACACGTAGTCTGACTTTGCGGACCTTTTGACAGACTTTGAACTGAAAAAAAACCCTTGATATTTTGATGAGTGAAAGGGCACATCTTACTTTATTTTGACATGCGATATGAAAGACGCCATTTGTATGAGTTATTTTACAGAATTTTTTAAAGTTTGATTTTTAACACACATCCCTATGGGGAAATATTTATGGGTGTGAGCCCTATAATGGTTAGACGAAGACGCCTATTGTTTTTGGTAATGGCGCCCTCGCTTGTTCCGTCTTTATACATGAAAAGGTAAATCCAATAGGGTCTGCTTGTGAACGCTCTACTTGCTGCAGTCCTTCTTCGATCATTTTCAAATTTGGCATGAAGGTGTATTATGATAAGACAAAGATGCCTATGGTTTTTGATGATGGCGCCCTCGCTTGTTCCGTCTTTATACATGAAAAGGTAAATCCAATAGGGTCTGCTTGTGAGCGCTCTACTGGCTGTAGTCCTTCTTCGATCATCTTCAAATTTGGCATGAAGGTGTATTATGGTAAGACGAAGACGCGTATTGTTTTTGGTGTGGGCGGAGACATCGTTGCCATGGTAGCAAGAATTTTTGTGGAAATAGCAGAGATTTCCTTGTGAGCGCTCTACTGGCTGCGCTTCTTCTCCATGGGTATGATTGGGTGTTAGGTTCAAGGCAGACTAAAGATTTGGATTAGGGTAAGCGTTAAGCTTTATGTGCGCTTCAACACTAGGATTCCTTGCCGGAGCATTTGTCATGGAACCCGCTTTGTCAGTTAACAAAACAATAAAATATCAGAAGTGGAAACAAGAGGCAAAGTGTGGACAGGATCATTGTTGCCATGATAACTGTATTTGTTGATGGAATTTCTGTGTGAGCTCTATATATTGCGATGATGTATGATGCTGTGGGTTCGGGGGATACATGTGCTCGGCTGCGCGACCCGCCGAGCACCAATCTCTAGTTAATCTATGTGTTTATCTATCAGGACTAAGGTGATTTGGAGAAGTCCCCCTATTAAAAAAGGTTAATCTAAAGTAAAATACTCCACGATATAACATATTTAAGGACAATCAAATAAAAAAACAAACATATCGAAAACAAAGCAAAATAAAAATGATGCAAAGTGATAACCTGCCTTGGGACGGGGCCATAAACAAGATACCAATTATTTATTGTCCGACAAAAAAAAAAAATCCTAATGGCATGGCTGATAATATAATAAAGAATATGGTATACAAGATGAAATTTTACTCAACAGTGCTTGACTTTAGTGATTGAGTTTCAGAAGATGTTATTAAAGTCATACATTTTCCAAAATCTTCAACATGAAATCATTTTTTTTTTTTAGGTCCAGACACAATTAAATTGGATGAAATGTTGTTGGTGGTGTTTGTTTGTTTTGCTCTTTTTTTTCACAGGGCCTGTCTCGATAGAATTTTGTTACACCGTAAGTCCATCTGCCATAAGAGGGAGTACTTATCTGTTTAGCACCGACTGCTCCATCCGTTTTGTATTCATGCCATGACCATCGAAGATGTTACTGAATACTTGATTTTGCTTTGGGACGTATACAAACACCCCCTACCCCGCATTATATATATTTTTCGGTTGCTGGTGAGATGCAGCTGGTATATGACATGACATCATACATTGCATCTTGAAGAAGTGCGCATTCGTTTCCACCAGCCTTAAGATATACGGCAACTCAAAATTGACAAGGTTGATCCAAGGTTGATCACCTATTTTGGGTCATCACGTCAAATCAGGACATAAATTGAAAATATAATGTACAACATTATCGTAATAACTCACCAGTCAACGAAAAAAATGTAAACTTTTATGTCAATAAATTACTTTAGAGATATTTCGTGTGGATTCCCTCATGAATTCCCTTATGTAAACACAGAGTAAAAGCTGGCACGTTTGTTTGTTTGTTTGTTTGTTTCTGACCTACCAAAAAATCAAATACCCTGAGAGACTACAGTGCGCCATCCCGCGCAATGCTCACACTGCCCAATGGTGAAAGACTGAACCATTCAAGATCGATTGTATCTGTTATTCGCTGTCAAGCCTGTAGGTTAAAAGCAAATATGAACTTTGAGCACGAATTGATTTATATGGCGAAGGAATTACTCTGCGTGCTATAGCGTATTGTCACAATATCATATTGTCAGATTTCCAATGTTTCATCCATTGTTTACCTAGTTTGCAAGCACAAAACCTTGTGGGTCCTAAAAGAGTCTGCGCTGAACTATAGGCTCCCACTTTAACGTAGAAACGCCTTGAGTGTAAAGACGAAGTTGCATCAACCACATGCAGATGCAGCAAAATTAGGTAGACCGAACTCTACTTGTTTTTCTGCTACGGTGTGATCATCTTTTCTTTTGCTTAAAATTTTCCGAAAATCTATTGAAATCACTGTTTCCCTGTTCTTGGGACGCTGATCACGAATCCTAACAACAGCAGAACAAAACGTTTATAACTGTTCCCTATATAAACCACGATATGAAGTAATTCATTAACACCTCCAATAAGTATCAAGGTTCCAGGCCTGCAGGATTTCCAATTTGATTTTCCCCTGGAAAATCAAATGTCTGATGACCATCTATATACCAAAGCAATGCAGATTTTACTAGAAATGTCGCTATGGCGACTGGTATGCCTCCGCAATAATGCATGATTCTCCTAATAGGTCTATAGTACATGTGGACAATGTGTGATTACATTTTCACAAAACTGGCAAAATATCAAAATGACATGTTTGTCACAAACGTGTTGAATGTTCACCTTCCTTGACATAGGTTTAATTGGATGAATAGGAGAGCACGTATTTGGGGATTGAAGGACTTTAACTTGACTTTGACCCTTTCATAAGTTTATGCCTTGAGTAAGATTCAAGGTATGGAAAAAATGCAATTTCTGTATTGAATAGTAAATTCGTCGCGAAATCTGCGAACCGGCACAACCGGCCAAAATCGAGTAAGTTTTCGATTTTGAGATTTTTGCATATTATGATAGTATATAGGCCCTACCGAGTTCTACAACCCGATAAATTTTTGAACCTCAATCTCGAGTAATTACGTAATAATAACGACTGTGCCACTTCGTGAAAACTCCGACTAGTCGGTCTGGATTTTCACGAAGTGGCACTATCGCGTGCGTACACGCCGGATGTCATCAAAATTCACTTATCTGTCAAACGTCCTCATACGCGCTCGTCCAAAATGGCTGCGCCCAGAGCAGCGGAAACCAGACAGATAAAATCGTTAAAGTTACATATCGCTCTGTATTGACAGTTAAATTATTCGAATTTTTCGCCTTATTGAATGTAGATTTGTGAATAAGGAATTAGAATATCCAAAGAGTGTAAATATATACTCTAACAGGTCATAATGACTTACTTTGGCTCTGTCCTAGCTTCGTGCTCTACGTTTGCAGTCCCACGGCTATTATTCGGTGTAAGTGAAGAATAGGGAAAGCGGTTCGAACTAGAGTCAAATGAACTCGTCTCACATTTGCATCGAATCTGTAACGCACTAAATGGTGATATATTGTACAATTTTATTGTTGCCTGCAATACGAGCTCAAGTATGTAATGCTACGGCCTACTTCTTCCGAGGTAAATTAGCTCTCTTGTACACTCTGAATCTTCCAGGAATTATCTACCCCTACAGTTCTTCTAGATCTAATGTAGATAGTTAACTGTGTTGCAGTGTTAAATTATTGATAGTGATCTTGAATACCGTTACCTGTCCAGGTTACTGTGATGTTATTTCGCTGACTACCCTTGAAGTCTCAATGAAAAAACAAATGATTTAAAGCTACTTATGCTAAAATCTAAATGAGGAAGGTCCTCCTCCCACCTCATAGCAAGTGTCTAAATTTCAATTTCAATTTTTCAATTTCAATTTATTTTCATATTTCTCGATGAAAAAGTACATCAAATATAACAAAATTAAATGAAATACATGACATACATAGAATATTGCAAATATGTAAAACAAAATAGTGGTCGATCTGTTAAGTTTGGAATCTGTGAATGAATGCTAAAGAAATATGAAGGAACCTACTTAAAAGCGAGCTTGTTGAGCGTAGGTCCCGGTTAAAAACGAGTTTAAGATTGAGAAGGGGAGCACGGGTACAACAATGACCGGAACATAAGAGAAAAACAAAATAAAAAAGTACAAATATACAGTTATATAGCAAATTCTTCTCTAGTGCAGGTTAGGGGTCGGAAAAGCCACATGCTGTATATAGGCGGATGAACCATTGTCGTTCTGGCAATACAATATGACTTAATATAGTTATAATAACAATGATACCGTTCAGACAGTATTAGAAATGTGTACATTGCGTGTATTAAGAAGGGAACACATGCACCTGCAAATCCATTAAAAAAAGACATTCAACAACCAGTTGCAGTGCAGTGAAAATGTGAAATACCAGCTGTTTCCTCGTTCCAGCTATCTTTAAAGAAGGAAAAATATACATAAACACAGTGATAGAATTTAAGGGCGCAAACAGCTGGGCTCTTAAAGTCTGGTTTAACATGACAACAACCCTGGAGTACAGTATAACGGGATAGTCCTGAACAGCACAAAACAGAATTTCAATGAGCTGATGTAGCGTAACTATTCAATAAATACTGTCTTAATTTGCATTTGAAGGATGATAGTGATAAACAACCTTTGAGTTCAGGGGGGAGGTCGTTCCAGTATTTCGGTCCCGCATACATAATTGTTTTCATCGCGAAAATTGTGCGAGTACGTGGAAGGTGATAAGCGTCCCGTTGGCGGGTGGGATAATTTTGAACTGAGTAGTTTCTTTTGAACATGTGAAGAAAAACATCAGGAAGATCATTCGTTGAGTATTTATACATGAAAATACCTAGATTGTAATCAAACAAATCAATTGAGGGCGAGGCGTTAAGAACAACAATAAGGTTTGATAATGTTGTCGTGAATATCATACCAGCAAATTTGATTTGGATAGACAACAAGCAAAAACATATTTGTTACGTTAATGCTCAGCACCTGAATTCATAAATTGTGATATCATGCTATAGACCGATTCAATTTCGATGACCTATTCAACTACCGCCGCGGCGCTATAACGGCCGCCATAACTGGGGGCCAACGGAGGCTTCCAGCGAGCTAGCTACCCAGCGAGTTGCACTTGCAGCTCAGCGGCCTAGCGTACCCATCGCGCATAGTATTAGCCGGGCGCAGCCGCTGCGCCGCGGCCGGCGACCACTGGCGCCGCGCTAATATTGTGATTGTTTACTCACTGTGTGGAAAAGTCATTCAGCGGCCTTTAATGCCTTTCTTTTGGACAAATTGAGTGATTCAGACATATTGATCTACGTTGAAAGCTTCAAAGGAAGGATCAGGAAAACACATTGTGCAGTTGTTGGGTGCACAAATAACAGGAAAAAAAAAAAACTAGAAATGGAAGCTGCACAGCAATGTGTGAAATTCAGACACCGCTGACGCATGATAAATTAAGGCAAAATTACAACGGTATAAAAATGCACAGATTTCGAAACAAACTATGTCTACTAGATTCTCTAATTAGGTTATCACTGCATATTCGTAAAATATGTTGTTCATCTTAGAAGACAAGTTTAGATCAAAGAATTAACTAATTCACTGATTTTTTTAAAATATTTCTTATCCTTGGTGTCCTACTTGCCAAAGTTAGAATACACTTCCTGACTAGACTTTTATGTCAAACATTTTACAGCCTACACTACAGCTAAATAAATGTTTCAAGATGCGTTAAATTCTTATATTGTTTTCACTTCTTCAATGTTCAGCACTGAATTGACCATAGGCCTATTCAATTTTGGCCTGGAACTCTGAATTTGACTTTAGATAAAGTGATACTTATAGATATTAAGCCATGGATGGTGGCAAACATCCGTTTCATAATCATACTAAGAAAGTATGATTTAAAAATCACTTTTGTAGATTACAATATTAGGCGTTAGCGTGATGTTATGCAAGGTTACTTAGACCTAAAACAGTAGAAGTTTTGGTTGTAGACATCAGGCGACGTAGTCGTAACTTACGTTTAGGCATATACGGCCTAGAAACGCCTAGATTTTATATATTATATATCTAGCTCAAGATTCTTATTCATTATTTGTATTCAATTATATCAGTTAACTTGTCAACAGCCTAGGCTTATTAGCAAGACGTCTGCCTGCTCCTAGCAATAATTCTCCCCAGCGGTTTTTATTCTCTTGCAAGTCTTACACAAATGTGAATATACCGTACGGGGCTTACACGCGAGTACCCAAGTCATCGCCAAAGAAATAGAGTCTACAAACATTCACGGATCGTACCGATATTTACCTTGAAATTCAAGTTTTGGCTACAGCCGTATGTCATCTACCCATTCGCTCATAGTCGGTATAAGTTGTTAAATTTTATCTATTTTTAATTAGCTAGCAAAAAAACAAGAAAAAAAGTAGACTCTAGTTGTCACAAATTCAGATGCGACGGTCGCTGCCAGCGCCAGAGATAGCTAGCTGGCCGGCTGGCGCCGGGTGGTAAAAGCACTGGCTGCCGCTGGCACCCTTGCCACGCACGCACGGCGCTTGCCGACCCGGCCTGTTTGGCCCCCAGTTATGGCGTCGCCTTAAGAGGGCGCACTTCCATGAACAGTCGCTTGAATCGGTCTATAGGCCTAAATGTAAACATTATTAACATGTACCTGGCAAGTAATTTTGTCTTAGTTTGTGATATTTGCTTGTTTTTATTTTCTACAATCTATGGTTCTTTGAAACACAGTGTTTGTTTGTGGGTTTTGTTTTGTTTTGTAGTTTGTTTGTTTTGTTTTGTTTTGTTTTGTTTTGTTTTGTTTTGTTTTGTTTTTTTTTTGGGGGGGGGGAGGCAGGATGATTCAGAGCTGTGCAAATCGTAAAATTAGACCAGAGTGATGTTCTCAAACTTCAGATTCTCATAAGCCATATAATGTAGACCTGAAAAGGAGGCAGTGTGAGGTTTTGGAAATTCGTGGCTCATATTGATGATCTTACAGAATTGACACTACTTAAAGTAGTGATGGATTTTCATGTAACTGACATCTTGCATTCATCTTCCATTCCAAACAGATATTGAGGCATTTGTGTGGACAACGCAACAACTTGCAGACTGGACTGAAATGAGTGAGGTTCTTCGATGATGTTCTACTTTACAAAATTGTACTCCAAACCGCATTCCTGTAGATTTCTACCATCATCACAAGCTTGAACAAGAACCGTAAGTTACATTACTATCTGACAAGGATTTAGACAGACCAGTGTGTAATACTAGTACACAGTGCAGGCATACGACAAATAATTCGACTTTTCACATACTGAAATGACTGTGTATCTTACTCTTTTTTTATTACAACTGTATTTGTAGTTATGATGGACGTGAAGCGCTGACATAACATGGAATCCGACATTTTGACAACTAATTACCTGCATTCATGCTGCATTTTGGTATAAAGGCAATGCTGTCTCTCAATCTGATCTTGATATGGTACCGGTATCCATTTCTTCAGTGTCATGTATCTTTCATTACTGTTATAACTGAAGTTGTGTCTTTTTTTAATGTTTGCTGTGTGTGTTGTTGTTGTTGTTGTTGTTGTTTTGTTTTGGGTTTTTTTTTGGGGGGGGGGGGGGAGGGACAATGGAGATGGGGAATGAGCAGCTCCCTGTACTGATATGAGATACCATCAGCTTTGCAAAAGTCAATGGCACATTCAGTATGACAAATACTTGGCAAAGACAATGAAAATGAAAGGTCTCAATTTACATTTAAAGCTTCACTAATATTAATGTTTTTTGCTTTGTTTTGTGCACTCAGAAGTCAAATGTTGTAAGAGTCCGAGACTTTACTTACATGGGGTTGACTATGTCACTGATTTTCACGTGATGTTCTGCTTTCTTATTATTAGTCTTATTCTTTACTTCAGTTATGCTCCTGATTCTAGTCAACAATGTGTTCATTCACCATTTCGTCTGGCTTAGCATCCTCTTCTTACTGCACTCAAAGGTTACATTGTGCACTGAGCTAAAGGTGAGCAAGATATAAACAGCAATCAGTGCAACACTTATTCATGTAGTATTGGGTTTTATTTTGTCATAAATATTACTCAGAAAATCCAGTGTCAATGGACAATTAGATGTTATCCTAGTATAGTCTTGTTATGTACATTATCACATTGATTAAAACTTATAATTCAACAGAATTGCATTAGCACTTTTGAGCAAAACATTACCAAAGTGTTGATATGAAAGGAACAGTATCATATGATTATTTTCTCAGGCAAATCAATAATTATAGTTTTACAGATGTGGAAAATTGATTAAGTAGTACGTTATGACTATTATCTCAAATGTCATCATTCCCCTCTGCAATACAGAAGTAACATTGTCGTGAAAAACAATTGTTCATCTTTGCATATAGGGAGAGAAGCTGATGACAACTGTCTACTGGATATGTCGAAGTGGAGAAAGCAAAGAGAAACCTGGAATAGCTTCAAATGACTAGGGTGGGTAAGCTGAACATCTGCACTAAAGTCCAAGCCAGGGATCATTATGGAAGGAGATCGTAAAAGCAATATTTCACTACAATCACAGAGTTGCTCCAGACAGCACTCAGCGAACTTTTCATAAATGTGTGTGCGTGATGAATGGGCAGTCAGGTTCTGGCAGAACATTATCTTGGTGTTCTGCTTAATGTCCTATTTAATGACTTTGGGTTGTGTATGTGCAGAAATGGGGGGGGGGTAGTGGGATTATAAAATATGACATCATTCTAATAATGATAATTATAATGATAATAATAGTAATAATGATAGTGATGATAATAATGATATTAATAAAAATAATATAAATGATAATAAAAGTAATAATAACAATAATCAACAGTGCAGTATCTAGCACATAGAACATTCTGTATTATGTCCCTATGTGCTCAAGGATAAAAATGATTACACAAAAACATACAATTGCAATAACAATAATACCTTGTTTTATGTTTAGACTGTAATGAAGGCATTCCCAAGCAAACAAATAAGTCCCTGCCTTTTGAACAAAGGTTTCTCTCTGGTGTGTCTCCTATTTAGAGTAGTTCTCTCAAATAGTGCGTATTCAAAAGTTAATATCAATATTTTGTACTGAATATGAATTTTGACTTGAAGCCAGTGCAAGCTTCTTAGAACCAGTGAAATTTGTGTTAATGTATATATATTGTATATATATATATGGGTCAGAATTTTGAACGATGTACAATTGAGCCTAAACAAGGCAAAATTTAAAAAGTAGGAAATTCTCCAAATTATTCATCTTACCTGAAAGAGTATAACTCAAGCTTTAATATGAACCCAATTATACTAGGATTTTCCCAGAAGAACAAGTTTTTATTCACCGCTGAAGTTTACCATGTCCAGAGCAGCGAACGTCCGTGAGGAATAGTACAGCACATACACTTGAATACCATTTAACATAGTTTGCAAAGATCTGATTCAGTTCAAAATCCTAACAAAATATCTTAAGGGACATGTGTACGTGCTTGCAGAATATTAAGCTTGTACTCTTAACCTGTACGTAATGGTAGACAACTGATGATTTAACTAAATTCGTCGTTTCTGTTGAAATATTGCTCTTCCGCTAAACACTTTCTCCACTTTACGCGCATTTTACAGAAACTCAATATTTTGACCTCTTATTTCACTATCCCATACTTCAATCCCCACTCCCAAATAATAACATACCTTTTTAAGATGTATCTGATCTAGGCAGTCTCTATAACCCAACGAACATAGCATAGTTTTCATCACGGAGGTTCGCATGTAGCTCACGGACGTTCGGAACAAACAAGATGCAGCTCTCTTGAGTTGGAAACGCATTCTACTCACAACAAACAGCAATTTCATGTCGAGAACAAACTCCTCTGCAAAATCCTGAACAGATATGACCAATTTTCAATTATATAAGCTTGTTTATCTTCTCATACTGAGGAATCAAAGAAAACAATTTTCCATCTCTCGTAAATAAACGTACAATCGTACGTGTAATCTCAGTGACGTAGTCCATCCTTGAGAACGAATATATTTATCAAAATTTCTTTATCATGAAGTAAAGATTCAGGTCCTAAATTTGTTATCTAAAGTCTACAATGCAAAATTTGCTTATAACGAACATGGTCACAGCTGAAATTATGACAAAGAATTAACATAGAAAGACAACAGAAATGTGCTCTGTTATAGAAATACGAAGTTTAGCTGGGGAGGGCAAACGAATACGTTGGGAAGAAATCCCTCTATGTTTGCTCCTTGTGTTACACACAGTTACCGAGGAGAATTTGTATTATTATATTAGTCAGAAATGATAATAGGTTCGATACTGCGAAGTTTCGTCATAACAAGACACAATAAGTCCATATTACTTGGATGGATGTTTGTGACTTCGATATTATACAATATGGTTTGTTATAACAAACATGTTGTCGCGCGTCATTTCGGAGGCTCGTTATTCATACAGTTTGTCAATACGAAAATGGATAGAGTTCGTATAATTATGAAGCTTTTTTTATTCGGTAAATGATAGGAATCTCCGAAGGTTAACCGAAAGGTTTATTAATTGGAACATGAAAAATCATGTTCGCTTATCCAAATGTGGAGAAACAATTAAGTTAACAACTAAAATCCTCCAAATTTCAAAACCTCATAATAACCATTTTCACCTAAACGAATATCAGGCCCTTTCCACTTTTAGAAGAACGGACCTAAAAATAATGATCCTTAATATTTATTTTTCGGACTAACAAACTTTCGGAATAAGAAAATTTTTAATAACAAACCTCCTTAATTAACTACAAACTTTTTTTTTTTTTCATTTTCGGAATAACAAACCTTTGGACATCAGAGTAACGAATCTTAGGAAGAGCGAACGTATCAAAGTGCAACCTAAAACCTTTTCTTAATCTTTACTTTTTTTAACATGTGTTTTCAAAGTAAGCACAAAAGCACACACAAATTGATGATCTCTCTGTCTCTTAAATGTAAAATGAAAAAAAAAATCTTGGAAAGAATTACAAATGAACATTTCTTTTCATTGATGAGTATAAAACAACACCATGTGATGATGAGCGGAGGATTTGTTTGTTTTCATCAGACAATAATTGTATACTGCATTATTTTTGTTCGCTTGTGACAGCATTTCGATGAATAAAAAACATAAACAAACAAACAAAAACTTCTCCAAAGGAATTTGGTACAACGTGAGTGCACTGGCAATTCTTTTCTCTGTGTGTTAGAGCTCGATCCCTTCTCTATTTCTCAGTCACTTTTAGTTAACTGCTTCCATATACTTTTGAAACTTTTCCATTTTTTATTCAACACATGCCCATTACAGACTTCCTCCGTCATTATCCTGCATGTGATTACGTAGCACTTTTCGGATTTATTTTGGTTTGTTTTGTTTTGTTTCTGTTTTCTGTTTGGTCGCAGCATGTCCAGGCTATTGAAAGAATGAGAGAAAAATCGTCATGAAGAGAAAAATAAGAATGAATTAAGGCATTTAACATCATGACAATTACAGCGAACGTCCGTTATGGAGGCCAAAACTGGATGTGTTCTGTTTGAGACGGCAGCTACCATACTCAAAAGATAAACACTTGGCGCACCTGTCACTAAAATATGGCACTGATCCTCTTTCTCCTACTATGTAATCCATTGACTTATTCTACTAACGAACATCCGTGACCAAAACGTTTTCCATTTGTTATTACAAGTAAATTGAGTGCTGAACATTATTCACTTTTGGGTATGAGCGGCTCGGTGATTTGGTAATATTTTCAACTAACATTAACTTTATGTGCAGTGATATATTTGTAATTATCAGCAATTTCCTTTCTCGGACAGAACGTCCGTGAGCGAAACTTTCAGAACCTGTAACAGTACAAATTGTCTCCAAATCCTCATTAGAAAGAAATTTAAATGCACAGAAATTACAGATTACGCAAAATTCTTTTTTCCTACAACTTTGTTTTCAATGTTTAGCTGTTTTTGTATAATTAGAGGGAAAACAAGCGTAAAATTGTGAGTAAATTTTCAACTGTTTCTTCATCATGATCACATAACGCCTTAAAAATTCTGAAACTACTGCTCTAAACTCATTGTTTGCTTTGTAAAACTTTATTTGTGACTATTGGAGCTAAAAGTTTTAAAGAATATAGGACACTTTCGGGACAAGTTATCCCTATCGAAGGGATTGCATACGTCACGGACGTTCGCTGGCATTGTCACGGACGTTCGTTCTACTGATTGGGTCATGTTCCCGGACGGATAACTGATCGGCAGAGAGTACCTAGCCTTCCTAACTCTTTCAAAAATTTGAAAAGGTATTGTCAATGCAAATTATAAGAAATTTGACATCCTTACAACATATGTATTGCTCAGAGGGGGATCAGGAGGTGAATTTTTAGAGAAAATATTAATTATTTGCTTGGTTTTCGGTGAATTGCATGGTCCAAAAACTGCGGACAAGCCTCAGTCCGCTCCAAAAATAACATACAGCTCCTCGGCTAGAGAGCCAAAGGTGAAATGCACCTTCGTCATCAAAGCAAGATGGTGTCCCACTCGAAAACGTTTTAATCATCACGGACGTTCTTTTTTTCTCGGAGGTTCGTCTAAAAATATAATTTCGGTTCCTATTTGACAAAGGATGGACAGAAACTCAAAACAAGCATATTATCGTGTGGCTAGATCTTAGTTGATTACGACTCAGAACAATATCACCAATAGCGTTTAATGGGATACGATTTTTATTAGAAAATAGCGGAAGCACGTCCGTGACGAAAACTGAGTATAATTTTGCATAAAAGAATATTACGTCCCATGTACAGCCAGCAGACGTACAATTTTTGCAGGATATGTTCATTAGGTGGAACACCAAATTTTCGTATACATTACAGTTGGGACAACAAAGTAGAATTTGCAGCAGCGATAGAAATAAAAGCACCACGGACGTTCGTCTGTTTAGGACTTTGATATTTCAATCGTTCTCTGTGATTTTATACGTGCTCATAAAGTTCTTATAATTTTGTGGTTCATACCCATGATATGTCAGATCCAGAATATGGTCAGATATTAGATGCCACGTACGCTTAAAAATGCACATCATTAGTTTGAAAAATTAAAATTATTGTGAAAATAGCGTTTTTACCGTATTTTTACGCTTTAAGTCCTTGTCAAATGAAAATATCAGGCAAAAGTCAACCAAACCATATATTTCCTGAAAGGAAATTTACTAATCTTTGAGATGACATGAAAAAATCTGGTTTCTTAGATCATCCTGGCGTGTTCTAAGGGAAAGAATGTCATAAGGTGCGAAAATTGGCAATTGTACATCGTTCAAAATTCTCACCCATATATATATATATATATATATATATATATATGACCGTGCACCTCAAAACGAACATAAAGTTGCACACACTGATTTTGCGTGATAACTGAAAATAAGTGAAATGGGTCAACCTAGCCGAACTTAACTTTTTCATATTTTCTGAAAAAGCGGGTCTTCTTTTATTAATACATTATGCTAAGATTTGGTATCATAAAACGGGCAGGAAAGTGTGTTTTTTTAGCAGTTTATCTCGAACATTTTTGGTAGAATAGTGTGATCAGGTGTGTCTTTAGAATCCCTTTTTCATTTCTGAAAAACCTTGTCAACACTCTTCACTTTCAACTCTAATAACTTTTGAAAGGATAGTGCTACTGCTTTGAAAGTTGGCATTAATTATGGACAGAATGTGTTAATGAGGCATGCTTAATATTAGTTTAATCTAATAATCCCTTCATTGTTGTTACTCTGGTGGTTTACTTCCTGTTTTTGTCCCATTCATCGCACAGCCAGCACGGTTTGGTAAAGATTAAGCGCTTGAATAGACACAGTACTTCAGAGCCTCTTTTCTCAGTTCACACTTTTCCTGAGTTTGTGCTTTCTCTCCAATATTTAGATAGGTTAGGAGAGTCCATTTGATTTGAGTTATACATCATTTTAAAGCTTAAAGTCTGCTCTTTCAGCATATGGTCTTAACTCAATATTCATGTCTGGCGACTTTTTGTTTGTTTTGAGGTGCAGGGTCATATATATATATATATATATATATATATATATATATATATATTCGTTTTACAATTGAACACTACTTTTGCAGCAGAGTTTGGGATAGCTTGTTATCTCTGTATCTGTTTGACTGCCAATCCACAAACTAATTAATGATGAAATCAACTGAAACATGTCAAATGAAGAAACCATGAACTGAACGTACTGCTATGTGTTTATCACTGGAGTCTCAAATTTTCCAAATATTGTATGTGAAAGAATCAAGGGGACATTAAGGGACATTAATCCTATGTATTGTATCTTACACTGTCACTTTGTTCACTGGCATTACTCGTGATAACCATCAATCCACGGGTCTCTCTATACAGCTTTGTCACAATGATGCCATCCTCAATTTCCACTGTAATATGCTTCCGTTCTCTTTGGATTAACAGTGCTTTTCACAGCAAAAGCTATATAAGTATCAAAATCCATATAAAATGTACTTTCTTTTACTTTGTTTATGAAGCAGCTCACCTATCATACTATTCGTTTTGTCTCCTTTAGCCAGGCCGCCATTAGGCCAACCCCGTTAACGATTCTCAGTGTTTTTTAATCATGCCTACCCCAGCACCTGGCACACCCACAGCAGACATAAACTAAAGTCAGGACCAAGCTTCAAGTCAAGTTGTGCGAGTTAGAAAGGTATTAGGAGACTGCAAGAGGGTTATAAGCAATTGGATGCTTACATTTCCTCTGCTTGCTCTCTCTCTGCAACTCGAGAATGAATAATAAACTCTGACAGAAAATGTTTTATTGGATGATACGTGTACTGCAGTACACAGCCATATTCTTGCAGTCTATGTCCACATCAGGACTTATAGCATGGCCATCATTATCTATGTCTTTTTATGTTGAATATTGTTATGGATTTCATTTTTCAAATAAAAAATGAAGAAATGTAGGTCTGATATGTTAACAGTCTACTTGTAAACAGGTACAGTGCCAGAAAAAAAAACAGTCACCTTGTTTCATGGTGTCAATATTATTTACAGAAATATGTGCAGAAAATTATATACAGAAATATTTGTGACGTAAAGAACCACAGAAATATAAAAACAGGAAAAATTTGATTGCGTTAACGAAACTGAATGTGGAAAGTGTGATACTCGAAGAGATATCAAAACTGATAATTTCCACGTAAATCTATAGTAAAAATATCAGGTAGAAATTCATCGCTATGAAATCTTTTTAAAAGAACATTACTTGTGTAGATAATTTTGTAAAGTGTTTAACAATATCTTTGTACATGTACTGTTTGAAGAAATATTTGCTTTGAAGAGGTTGGACTTTATTTCTCCAATTAAAATAAATCATACTTAAACAACAGTAAAGTCTATGAAGTAAAACTTATCATTAATTCGTGTACAGGGAATATCCAGTAGCTGATTTTGGAGTAAGAAACGAGATTGATATTATGCCGTTTTGGAATGAACATGAAATTTCTTTCTACCAGAGAGCTAAAAGCTGCGAGAACAATAAATTTTGTAATCGGTTCCGAAAAAGTAGAGATGACAAGTATTCAATTTGATGATAAAAAAAAGATTCCTTCATTTTTTGGTCAGAAATGGATATAAGAAATACTAAGCAATATTTTATTCTATAAAGGTAAAGGAATATTCTGTAAAGGTACAATGTAATGTATTTCTATTTCATTGTAATATGGGTTCCTCGAAATTGTCTTGTTCATTAGAACATATATGTTAATAACGTTAAGATTTCTTTCATTACGGGAAATATAGTTACTTTAAATTATAATTGAATGAACTACTGTCTATCCTGGAGATAATATGAAATCTCATTTTAACAGCATCTTATTTAATAGCAGTTTTGCTTATTATATTTGTCGTAACGGAATACCATAGTAATGAACTTTGAATTTGGCTGAAAACGAAATGTGGAAATCCGTTTAATGAAATGTACAACTTATGATACTTGGAAACAATACAATATAATTATAGTAATGAATATATATTCAAACGATTATTTTTCCTAGATTTCTTTTTTTTTTCAGTTCTGCACGAATTAAATGTTGAATGTAATATAATAAAAATAAATGTCATTTGTTAAAAAGGAATGTGTATTTCTTCCTTTAATGAATGATTGAATATAATACAGGACTGTAGAGTGTTTGAAAATGTCATTATTTCTCGAAGAAGACAAGTGTAGAGGATGATATTGATGATGATGATTGAAAGAGAAGAAGTGATGGAGAGAGGAGGCGACTACGAGGAATTTGTGTGAATTCTTATTTGGTATTAGTGTACGTCTGCATACCTATTTAAAATGAGTCGGGAATTTGTTCATTTTCGTAAACAAGGAAGTGCATGAAGAACATAAAATATAAAAGGCTGCTCTTCTGTTTAAATGAATATTGAGAATACGTAATGAAAAATACAAAAAAAAAAGAAGTGAAGATCTAAACATGAAGCTCCATAATCTAAATAAGAACAACTAATCTACAATACTTTTATCCACGGATATTAGATTTACAATGCCAAGAGCACAGTGCTAGGATTACTAGAATTTAAACTTTTCTTAGTGAAATAACCTTAACCTGAAATAAATTTGAAAGCCATGTGCCGTTTCGTGAATTTATTGGGTGCTGTTCGCTATTCCGAAGGTTCGCTATTCCGAAGGTCCGTTATACCGAAGGTTCATTGATCCGAAACACACAAATTCCCTATACCTAGACGTTCGTTAATCCGAAAATGAAATAGGGTTCGATAATCCGAACATTTGCGGTGTTATTCCGAAGGTTCGTTAATCCGAAAATGAAATAGGGTTCGCTATTCCGAAGGCTCGTTTATCCTAAAATGAAATAGGGTTCGTTATTCCGAAGGTTTTAATCCGAAATGATAGGGTATAGGGTCCGTAACGAACCTTCGGAAAAACGAACCTTATTTCGTTTTCGAATTAATGAATTTCCGGACCAAAGAACCTTCGGAATAACGAACCATCGGAATAACGAGCTGTAACCAATTTATTTTGCGGAGAATCCTGAACGCTATGTGCGACACAAGAGCAGTGTGCCGGTTCGTGGATTTATTTTGCGGAGAATCCTGAACGCCATGTGCGACACTAAGCGCTGTGTGCCGGTTCGTGGATTTATTTTTCGGAGAATCCTGAACGCCATGTGCGACACTAAGCGCTGTGTGCCGGTTCGTGGATTTATTTTGCGGAGAATCCTGAGCGCGATGTGCGACACTAAGCGCTGTGTGCCGGTTCGTGGATTTTTTTGGACCTAGTCTGGAGTTTTCACAAACGACACACAACTTTATAGCGTTACTGTGTGCATATTTTACATCACTGGGAGGATTTTTATGCATAGCAAGAAAGAGCAGATTCTTCTCATACGTCACATTGAAATTTATTGAAAATCAATTCCATTAACATATCTTACTAATAGTTTGAAAAGACAGAAATCTTTAAATGCGATTTACTCGAAATGTACTTCGCGCACCGGCGGTGCACGTGTGCCGGTTCGTGGATTCAGCGACGAATTGTTACTATTTTCATCTGGTCATTGACCCTAAAACTCATAAGAGAATTACTGTCAGGCAGAACATGCATAAATATGTACTAAGTTTCATGATAATGTAATATATCAAATGTAGGAGTGTTGTTGCCAAAAACCCGAGCTTCAACCACTACAGACTTGAGGGGAAACTCCTCAGTACTTTTCTCAGAATTTTGTCCAACCCGACTGGTTATCACATCCTGTGGTCAGTCCACACACCCTACCTCCCTAGGAGCCTAACCTCTCCCATAAACATTTCTGGATAACCTGTCTCCCCATTGTCTACCAGTGATAAGTTTCTCCCCCATCATCCCCATCATGTAATATGTGAGTCAGTGGTGTCAGTGACCCATGGATTGACAGTGGTTACTATTAACCTACACCTTTGTTTTATCATAATTTGAATCCCTCTATTTTGAATATTTGAATATCATAGATTAAGCCCCTCCTTTGAGTATAGATGTAGTATAAAAGTGACCATGTGCTTTTGGTCAAGAGTTCTCTCTTTCACCCTCTTCGGGTAGAGACACATAAAGCGTTGGTCTCCCTTGCCATCCCTCTTTAGGGGCGATATATGGCCGTCGGATAGGGAGCACCTATTATACCAAATATTGAATCTTGTATCCTCGCCTGGAATATTATTCCTGTGACTAAATAAAGAGCCCGGAATAGTATACTTTATAATATGAACTGATCTCTTGGTCTCTTCTGTGTGCTGTCGAGAAATGTTTTTTTGCTGACGCTACAGCAAATGTTCGTGCTCCATAAAATTTGGTGACAGTCTGGGGACAAACTAAGAGAGACTTGGATTTTCAGCGAAGATTTCTAGTCGGATGATACCTTTGGATGAGGTCTTGGAGATATGTGGGACCCAGACCCCGTAAGCATAGGAAAGTCAGCGACAGTATTTTGTATTGCACACGGACCTTTATTGGTAGCCAGTGCAATTCATGTAAAATAGGAGTGATGTGGTCATGCTTTTGAGCATGTGTCACCAATCTCGCAGCAGAGTTTTGTATCCTCTGAAGCTTGTTTATTTGCATGTCAGGAAGACCATACAGAATACTATTACAAAAATCAATACGTGACATCACATGAGCGTGAACAAGTCTCTCTACTGATTTCCGGTTTAAGTACTGTCGTATTGTCCCAATTTTATGGGATGCGAAGGATGCAACTTTACAAGTATCATTTATGTAAGAATTCAACGTAAGGTGTTTGTCGAGTCTGACACCTAGATTTCTAGCAGAGTCAGCAATTGTATTAACAACTCCTTCATCCAGTGTAACAGATTCAAGTTGATTACGTTGTCTAAATCTACTGGTAAAATGAAGAACCTCAGTTTTATCTGCATTAAGTTTGAGACAATTGTGAATAGACCAATGCTTAATATCTGAAATGCAAGCCTGTAGCTTCTGAATGGCATCATTTTACCTACCACCTTCAATAAATACATAAACTTGAGTATCATCAGCATACATCATACAGTTCAAATTGTGATGTGAAATGATGTCCTGTAGTGGAGCAGAGTACAATGTAAATGCTAAAGGGCCAATTACCGACCCTTGTGGGACACCATGGGTAGATGAATAAACCTGGGATTTTGAGTCCCCAATAACTACACAATGACTTCTGCCTTCAAGATAAGATGCGATTAGCTTCAGTGCATTTCCGGTAAATCCATATCTTTCTTCTAGGCGCGATACTAACATTTGTTGGCTAATGGCATCAAATGCACCTGTGTAGTCAAGAAGGAGTAAGATTGCCTCATGTCCCCTATCAAGAGCTAACAAAATATCATATATATTTTGCACTGTGAGATTGCAGTTTCACACAGTGAACAGCTGTGAACTATCACTTCTGTAGAGTTAACTACTGTATATTTATTATGACTTTCCTGGATTTTGGAGCAGTGGATTGATACCCGTTTTATGCTTCAAGCAACGTGATATTTGTGCTCTTCAGCCGATTGTATCCTGTTGTGATATCGTCATCGTGGCATCATCGCTTGCTGGAATGTTTCGTGTTTTGATGTAAGCTGTTCGCCACTACTGGAGAACCAACCTTTGCTGTTTTACAGTGCTGAGCTGTTCTTTATCCTGGATCTTTTTTCATCGCTGACTTGTGCTGTGTAATGCTGTTTAATGTTAACGTGAGTCTACCTGTGCTGTACCTGGCTGTGCCTCCTGTTCAGTCGTCATCAACCAGTGACGTCATACATGGACTGTTCAGAGCTACTGGTCATCTACGAGGGATCTGGATGAGTTCTTCTTATTCATATTATTTTTCCTCTTTCACTGAACATTAATTACTTAATTTGGACAGAATCTTTTACAAATAGCCTTTTCTTTTGTCTTAATCCTGTCCTCTTTTTATGAGATTTGTTTTTGATGTTGTGAGTATTGGTGCATAGCTTCATTATACTCCGTTGTTTAACATTTTTTTTTCGCTTTCATTTTATGCGCATGTTGATATACGTATTTAATTGTAATTGTGTGACGTGCGTTTGTTTGTTGATGACATTACTTGTTTTTCTTACATTGATTACGGTTCATAATAATTGCTAGTTTTGTATGTCAGTTTATGCTTGATTGAGCATAAGTTTGTTTGCTGATTTTTTTCCTTTTTATGTTTGCATAGGGAGATTTATTCACATCTGCACATTTTTGTTCTCTTCATCTCTCTTTTTCTTCTCTCTTCTCTCTCTCTCTCTCTCCTGTGTAATCAATACTAGTAAGTTGGTTTTTAAGTTGGTTCTTTCTCATTTTTGACTTGGTTAAACCTTTTAGCTTCTAACAATGGCTACTGAACAACCCACTCCTACCACATCTACATCTCCTTCCACCTCCGAACCCCTTATCCGCATTGATCTCCCTCCTCCTTTCAGCGGCGATGGGAGAGAAGATTTCTCCCTGTGGTGTAGGAGATTAGAAGTAGCAGCAGAAGCATGGCCAGGCAGTAGTCAGATTGATCTGGCCAAAATCCCCCCCCCCCCCTCCCGCTTGGAAGGCTCTGCCTTCACTGTCTGGGATTCCTTGCCAGCTGCTGACAAGTGTAATTTTCCAAAATGCAAGACACATTTGTCCAAAGTGTTCTCTAAAACGACAGAAATTTCAACATTTCAGCGAATGTTGAACGCCCGACCCCGCGCCCAAAATGAACCCCTTGAGGTTTATGTTGCAGACCTCACCATATTAACATCCCTTGCTTTCCCTAATTTTGACGAAAAGGCGAGGGACGACGAAGGTTTTCCGTCGATTTTTGGCAGGATTGGATGCGGAGTTGCAGCGAAAATGCCATGAGCATGGCGCTGCAACTCTCGACGATGCACTCCGCATCGCTCATCAAATCCAAAGAGCGGATGAGGCGCTTCGTCTCCCCTTTAACCGCCCCCAATCCCCAGTTGTTGCTGCTGTTGCTGCCCCCTCTACAGATGTTTTGAACACAGTAGTTGAGTCGCTTGCTCAACTTCAGGTTCAAGTAGGTGATTTGGCGAAAACTGTCAACAGTCGTTCGCACCACAACCACCCTAATACAGCCGCTCGACATCGTTTCCCCTCCCCATACTCTCGCTCATTGTCACGTGCACACCCCTCCCATTCATCTACATCTCGCAAGCAGAATACATCATATCGTTCCCCTTCCCCATATTCCCGCTCATTGGCACACTCACATCCTCACCACTCGTCTACATCTCGTCGGGAGGATACATCATATCGTTCCCCTTCCCCGTACTCCCGTTCTAACTCACCAATTCGATATCTCCCTTCATCCTCCTATTGTCACCACCCACGTACTCGCTCCCCATCCCCATATCATCCTATCAATTCACGGCAGTATTCCCGTCGGGAATATCGTTCTCCTGATAGGTCTTCCAGTTATGGTGGACCTGACGTGCGATTTTCACGCCGAGATTACATGCGATACAGGACTGATAGTCCCGCTCGCCCCCTCCATCTTACTCCCCGTATCGTTCCCATGACTACCGCACCCCCACTTCCTCTCGCCATGTTTCATTTGCAGACAATCAAAATGGCGGCCCCCATGGATCTCAACATGCCTTTTCTCGGCTGGGAAACAGGTATTAGCTGGTACTACGGGTAGACTACCAGCATCCATCTCTCCTGATAGACCCACTGATTCCCTTCGCTCCGATTGCCTTCCTCGTATGTTGGTCAGAATTGACAACATGCAAATTCCTGCCCTTATAGATACTGGTGCATCTGTCTCTCTTGTTAGTGATAAATTGCGTTCAGCCATGCCTAGTTTGCGTACACGCCCTGTCCACTCATTACCTGTTAAGGTTAATTCTGTATCTGGTGACCCCCTTGACACATTAGGTGCAGTTGATGTGAATTTTTCCACGACCTCTCATTGTTTCACATTTCCATTTCAGGTGGCCCGTGACATTGATCCCCCTTTTATCATTGGCTGGGATTTCTTGCTTCACTATCATGCACAGCTTGACCTCACTTCAGGTGTCCTCATCATTGGCAATGCTACTATTCCTTTCATGCATCCTCATGAGTTCACACCACTGATGTGTAATGCTGTTGTTAAGGAGCAAATTGTAGTGCCTGCATGGAGTGAAATGACAATACCACTCTCTCTCGCTAATGAACCATTTTCTTTCCTCCCTGTCAGCTATGATGGCGTTCTCGAACCATCTACAGATACTCCCATTGTCGTAGCATGTACGTTAGCTTCTGTGCATGAAGGTACAATCCCAGTGCGGATTAGCAATCCAACCACAGGTGACGTTACGTTGTACTCTGGTATGATTTTGGGTGAATTTCATTCTGTCATAGGCCGACAAGGTGAAGGCTACTGTGCTGCTGCTGCCCCCTCCCCCTCTTCCCCTACCTCTCCTCCCCCTCCAGACACCTTGTCTTTTGATCTGTCATCGACTTCTCTGACACCATCTCAACAGGCTAAAGTTCAGGATTTGCTAACTGAGTATGCTGATATTTTCAGTCGCACTGCTGATGATTATGGTCGTACAGACCTGGTCCAACATGAAATCCCCACACCCGACACAAACCCAATTCGCCAACGTGCGTATTGGGCTTCTCCCCAAATCAGGCAGGAAATAAAAGAGCAATGCGATCGCCTGTTGGAAGCAGATGTCATTGAACCTAGTTCAAGCCCCTGGAGTTCACCGATTGTTATGGTAAAGAAGAAAACCGGTGGCTATCGGTTTTGTGTTGATTATCGTAAACTCAATAAGGTGACACGCCCAGATTCCCATCCCCTTCCCCGTATCGATGACACAATTGATGCGCTTGCTGGCAACTGCTATTTTAGCACTATGAATCTCCCTTATAGTGGATATTGGAAGGTAGGAATGCATCCCAACGACAGTCCCAAGACTGCTTTCACTACTGGTACTGATTTGTTTCAGTTCAAAGTCATGCCCATGGGATTACGTAATGCTCCCTCTACCTTTCAGCGGCTGATGCAGCTTGTTCTACGTGGACTGCACCTTGATTCGGTTCTTGTGTACCTTGACGACGTAATTGTTTTTGGCAAAACGTTTGATGAAAAGCTGCAGCGCTTGCGCGAAGTGTTCGCCCGTCTCCGATCAGCAGGTCTGAAATTGCGCCCAGAAAAGTGTTGCTTTTTCCAACAAAAGGTTACATTCCTCGGTCATGTCATCTCACCAGATGGTGTCTTACCTGATCCGTCCAACATCGAGAAAGCAAGAGACTGGCCGACCCCGCGCACCATGACAGATGTTCATGCGTTTCTCGGTCTGAGCAGCTACTACCGCCGATTTGTGCAAAATTTTGCAAAAATCGCCCGACCCCTGAACCATCTCACTAATAAAGGTGTGCCCTTTGTTTGGTCTGATGAGTGTGAGAATGCATTTAACACATTGCGTAATATCCTCATATCACCCCTCTCATGGCTTTCCCTACTTTCTCTCAACCCTTCACTCTGCATACTGATGCATCGAATTCTGCTGTAGGTGCTGTTCTGACACAATTCACTGATGGTAAGGAGCGAGTTATCGCTTATGCGAGCCGAGCGCTTAGCAAAGCTGAACGAAATTGGTCTACGTATGATAGAGAGCTTTGGGCCATTGTCTGGGCAGTGCGTCATTTCAGGCATTATCTTTCAGATAATCAGTTCATTATCGTCACAGATCACAAGCCTCTTGTCAGCCTCCGCAAATTACCCGTCTCCCTTGATAAGACTGGACGTCTAAGTCGCTGGGCGCTTGAACTTGACACCCTCGACTGGGTCATTGCAAACCGCGATGGAGCCAAGCATGCTAATGCTGATGCCCACTCCCGAATCCCCACTGAACCACCTATTGAGTCTGTGTGTTCTCTTCATCCGCCACCTCCTCCACGTCCTCCACCACCTTCACCACCTCCTCCACTTCATCCTCCGCCACCTCCACCTCTTCCTCCTCCAGTCCCACCTCCTCCTCCTCATCCCCCAGCCCCTCCTCCTCCACCACCCCAACCTCCTTTTTCACCTGTGTCTTCCTGTGATACTCATGACCCAGATTTCCATACCCCGGAAGATAGTAATGACCTCTGTTTCTTGTGAATTAATGAAGGCTTCAGATTACATCAAGCACAACACGAGGACCCCATCATTCGTGAAGTTCGGTCCTGGGTTAGATCTGGAAAATTTCCCCACAAATCATCTATCCCTCGTTATGAGTCTGCTCTTCGCAAATTTCACTCAGAACGTGATCGCCTAGTGCTCCATGATGGCTTGCTTTGTAGATTAAGACGTGCTTCAAACGGTTCCCTCGATCGTCAGGTTGTCATACCGCACTCTCTTGTTCCTAATGTATTGGCTATTTTGCATGGTTCCCCATTTTCTGGACATTTTGGTGCTGCTAAAACTATCCAGAAAGCTGACAAGGTTTGCTATTGGCAGTCTATGCGCCGAGACATTACAGATTTTTGTCTCCGCTGTGCCCCGTGCCAAGCACGTCGCAATCCCATTCCCGCTCTCCGTGCCCCCTTCAACCCAGTACCTCTTCTCGTCCCTTTGAATGCATTGCCGCTGACCTGACCAAATTACCCCTCACCTCACAAGGCAACCGCTATGTTCTTGTTGTAATGGACTATTTCACGAAGTATGTAAATCTCTTCCCTCTGCCCGACCAGAAGGCTACCACTGTTGCCACATGTCTTTTTGACAAGTATGTGCGTCAGCATGGTATCCCAGAATCGATCCACACTGACCAGGGACGCCAATTTGAGGCCCAGTTGGTTCAGACATTGTGTGTAGAGATGGGGATTACCAAAACAAGAACGACCCCATATCATCCCTCATCAAATGGTATGGTGGAACGCTTCAACCGCACCCTCAAACGAGAGCTCGGTAAGCGTTTAACTCAAGCTGGCTGTGAATGGGACCGGATTCTCGGCCAGGTTGAGTTGTCCTATAACACAACACCTCACTCCTCTACAGGATACACCCCATTTTTCCTTGTACACGGTCGCGAAGCCCGCCTTCCCCTCTCCCTTATGGAACGCCATTAAGGAAACAATACAAAATTCATTTCACTCTAGCCAATATTCATTTCACTTTTAACAAATACTTTTCACTCACAAACATTGATTTTACTTTTTATAAAAATACATTTCACTTTTCACAATAATACATTTCACTTTTAAATTAAAATTCATTTCACTTTTCAAAAAAATATATTTCACTTTTGCATTAAACTTCATCTCACTTTTCACAAAAATACATTTCACTTTTGAATTAAAATTCATTTCACTTTTCACAAAAATACATTTCACTTTTACATAAAGATTCATTTCACTTTTCATAAAAATACATTTCACTTTTAGATACAAATTCATTTCACTCTTCACAAAAATACATTTCACTTTGGCGTACCATATCACTCAGACGAAACCATTTCACTGCGCTAAAACCATTTCACTCTGATAAAACCATTTCACTCTGATACAAAAAAAAAAATACGTTCCTCTTTTTTCCCGGCCAAAAGGTGGCGCCAGTCTGAGAGGAGTCACAGTGCCATGGCACTTTGTTAGCGCTGAGCTGAGGTGAGTAGCCGGCCAGCTGGCCGGCTGGCTATGCATGCAGTACCTAGATTTACTGAGTAGCCAGTCAGTCGGCAAGCCCGAAAAACCCGTCTAGAATATCCAAGTCCTCGCACGCGAGTTGACCCCGCAAGTCATAGAGAGCGCGATTGGAGAATCGTTTTGAAATGCTCATATCTTGGTCACTGAATTACGTTTTCACATGATTTTTCTTTTATTTGATAGGTAAAGGTTAAAACTTGATGCTATCTTGTTGATTTTTCCAAGAACGACATGAAAGATTATCAACTTCGTGGCTAAGTAATTGCAGATGTTCCGGAAATAATGGATACAGATATTCTTCTAAAATTCTCCTAAAAGTCTTCTTTTTCATCGTGGGGCACCAACAAAAGTTATATCATGTAAAAGGAAATTTATTCAGCTTTAAGATGATACCTAAAAGTGTAATGTGATGATTTGTAGATGGGTCAGCAGCCAGCTGATATCATAGGGATGTCATTCCTTTTTTTCTCGGCACGAAATCGCGAAGTACTGTACTGTCCCACATATAGAAATTGACGTGTGTCCTCGATGCCTTTGTACGTGTGTGTCTAACTGTATGAGCGACCCCAGCGTAAATACACGTGGTCAGTTTCGAGCGTCTAGCTGTGATATACTGTACTTGTGTCTGTCATTAGACATTACGTACTAATAGTCTACAGCCTCTTGCTGGGCCTCCCTCTCTCTCTCTCTCTCTCTCTCTCCCTCTCTTTTTTTGATTATATGTCTTGTTCTTGTTATTCATAATACAATGTATGTTTGTTTTGTTTGCTTTTGTCCACCCTTCTGATTTCGTCAACAGGAAGTGTCTGATTCTCAGTTTCATTCTGCCATCAATCATTCACATCACTCTCTCTCAATTCAAAGCATCCTAAGCATCCACTCAAATACATTATAACCACTACTTATACCGTTCACTCCGCTAAAGTGAACACAGTTACATTATATCGAAATTCCGCTTACATTATCCACTTTTTTTTTACATGCTTGGTTATAACAACATTTTGATATAACAAAAGAAAGCTGTTGATCCCAAGGACTTCACTACATTACTTCACTCTATTACTATAGGCCTACCTAACTAGGCAGAGAAATTTACATACATTATTGCACATGCCATTCTCATCAATTAATAAAATACCTTTTTTTTTCATTAATAACAACAGAGAAAGGAGCACAATCCACAAGTTTTTTTCTTTATAAATGTATATACATCTCCATATATATATATATATATATATATATTTATTTATTTATTTATTACATGTAAGTGTTGAAAGAACTACATCGCAGTTAAGTTTCAAGGTATCCACCAATCTTCATGACAATGTATCACACACATAACAACAACAAAAAATAATACCTAAAGTAAGAGCTGCATAAGCAGTCTACAGTTTTATCTACTTTTTAGCAGTATAGTCAAATGCAGTTTTAGATCATTTTATTTTTTTTATTTATAACTCTCATGTATTTATTCATCCATTTATTATTTTTAATTTATTTTTTGGTGGTGGTATTGGACTCAGTCTCCAGCCAAGTGGCATGTAAGAGACCTGCAAAAGGTACAACTGTCAGCGGTCTTGTGAGTACATGTAGGAACGCGAGTAGGATCAGTCTGTCTTGACTACAACAGTGATGTACAGTGAACATTTCCAAAAAAAAAATCTTCTGGTGAAGCTCAGTAATAAGACAAGAGCAAATGAATGTACCAGGTAGTTTGAACAATTGCAGAGCTACATTGTATGGAGCAGATCTGTACAAATAAAATGCCGGCAAATTTTGACACTGGCAATAAACAAACTATACTGATACCGATGTTGCACAAACATGAAACAGTTGTGAATATGGCTTGAATGTTATGTAAGTGAATAAAATCAAGCAAGAATACCACAAATGTTTTGAGGCAATACTCTGTAAATTACATGCCATCTACACTTTTGGCAAGGTTTCACTCAAATGATACATGTACAGAGATAACTTCATTAATAGTTCAAACTGCATGAATGTTTGAGGGTGTACAAATGCCCTTGAGTACTCTGAAGGCAGGTACACATACGTGTATCTACTATAGTATTCACATCGCCAAGGTTTCACACACATGAATAGAGGGTGACAGTAAACTGGCAGCTGCAAGAGCAATTTGAAGGTGTACATGTATACATATGAAGTGTACTTACTGAAAACAAAATGAAACATGTACAAAATATATAAACTTCATCGACAGTCCAAACAGCAGAGAATGTTTTGAAGGTGTACATATGCCCTTAAATACTTTGAAGGCAAGTACAATGTATCTATTGGTCACACTGCCAATGTTTCAAACACATGAACTGGCAGCTGCATCAACAATTCAGAAGTGTACATACTACATATGAAGCAGGGGCGGATCCAGGAATTCCGTAAAGAGGGGACGCGTTTACAAAATTAAAGGGGGGTGCATGCACCCCTCCCCCCATTTTTTTTCTTTTAATTTCTTTTGTTTAAACAAAAAATAAAGGGGGGCATGCGCCAGTTGCGGTCCTAACTGGATCCGCCAATGTATGAAGTACACTTACTGGAAACTAAACAGATAAAAAATTTAAAGTAACTTTAAAACATCAATATTACTGGAAATCGAAGCAGACAGATTAGATTTGGCCTTATAGCATCTTGCAAAACATCTATGTGAAGAAATCTTTCATTCCCAACTTTAGCATTGACTGTATATAATCTTATCTGAAATGTCAAAAGGCAAACTAATCATCCCAACATCTCTGTCAACTGAATACACATGTATCAGTACATGTACACAAGCAGTATCATACACATTTAAAATATCTGTGTGTCACTCTCTTCATGGTTATGACTGAGTGAATGATACAAATGTGTATTCGAACCCCTTACCAGTAACAACACTCGACAACCCTGGGGTAGACTACAGGCCAACATGAAACCCCCCAGGTGTTATAAAAATCTGCTCATCTTACCTTTCACAAGGTCCACAATTTTTCTTTATAGGTATCTAATAAGAGCATGCCCGTTCAATGCGAACATGTTCAAAATTTTGGTTGATTTGGAAGAAGTACTAATGTAATGTATCATCTATCTAACTGTTGTGTCAAAATCTTCATCTTCCTTATCCCTTCTTGACCGTTCAATTCCTTTTGGTGACATACCTTGTGTATCTTCCTGATCGAACAGAATTCTTACATCTTTGAAACCTCTTCTGAAATGGGTCACAACCAAAATATTAGCAATAAAACATGCATACATGTACTAACTAAACCTCTTATAGTGCTTCAGTGATGATGTACAAATTAAATTCATACCTTCAGCAACAAGACATGCCCCTGTCGAGTAATGGCTGTACGTCCAGATACTACTTCATACTGTACAATGTACTTGCTTCCATAACATTTATCAAGAATATCATGAAGGATAATATTTAGTTTAATCAGGGCTCATAATTCTGCCATCTGTACAAACTCCAAAGTAATTTAAATGCACATAATTTAACATATACTATCTTGCATAGTTCCACACATTGATGTATCTGTAATGGTCGAACTTCACATTTACTACAACAACCGTGCTTTTCAAAGAATATACATGTACATCCTCTTTACTAAAAATGTTACCGTAAAGATGAATGAAGTTGATATACAGTAACATACTGTAATATGTTACAATTGTATATCAACTTCATTCTTCCTATTGTATCATATCACATATTTAGCACCTTTCTGAGGTAGGTTATCATGATCACATACTGCTCTAGGTTTTTCAATGAAATGAAAAAGTTGACAGGTGTACTAATCAGTTGTTTCTATTCTTGTGAGGAAGTCACTCAGCGCTTGCAAAACAGCAGTGCTCTCCTTGATAAAAATCTGTCAGAGATTGAATGGTACGTGTGCATCCAAGAAAACAAAATACACTATAGAACTGACAGTGTAGATCTTCTCGTTTATGTCATGCAGATTTTCCTGGAGGCCACAGAGAAGAGAATCACCTTAAATATGCATGTTCCATCGGTGTGATGTCAGGTACTGGGGATACCTACATATACAATGTGACACAAATAGAGAAAATTAATCATAGATGATATTATAAACCATTATTCACAATAACATGTCCGAAAACATTGTGTTGGAGTAAACCCCAATTCAAGCAGAGAGAAACTACAGACATGCACTGTACTATGGTAAACATATGAAGAGTCTGTTCGCAAAAACCGATAAGTCCATTTTTGAAGATTTTCAAGTACGGTCTCTGTCATAAAGTACAAAATAACATCTTTTAAATGAGATATTGGTCACTACATATAAAAGGGCATTTTTGAAGTTATGGTCAAAAGAAGCAAAAATTTTCTTAGTATTCTCTTTATTTTTCCTGACCTTTAATCGCAAATATCTCCATTTGGCAAATATGGACTTATCGGTTTTTGCGAACAAACTCTTCATATTATTCTGAGAATAATTGCATTCATTCAGACATCCTCGTAAACTTTATTGTTACAAATTGTAGATGCGGAAGACTAATACATGTAATACATCTCTATATTTACTGACAACCTGTATACCAACTTGAAAAATTCAAATAGCCTGGTACTCTATTAGTGTTAACATTGCAGCCGGGTCAACTCTTAAACATGTCATGAAAATTATGTTTACATCAAATACTAGAATCGCTCTTGTGCCTTCTTTCTCCATGCAAAAGAAAAAAAAACTAATAATAATAATAATATTGAATCTATACTGTTCTTGTTTGTATTAAGTGATGAGTAGGTGCCTAAATCATATAATAATTAACTACTAAGAGATGAAGACTAAGACCCTGTTTACTATAGACAGCATACACATTGTACACTGTACAATTTTTGTGAATAAGTTGTAAATTCAAATTTACAAATTGCCATCGCCACATACAATTATAGGCCTACCACCACCGGCCTACACTGACTCACTGTACACTGGACACAAAGCCATCAGAAATACATACACCCTGGGAGACACTCCCCTTGCATCTGTATCAGATCTCCGGTATCTAGGGTTAACTTTTTCATCCAACCTATCCTGGCAAAGTCACATCAACAACATCACATCCCGGGCCAATCGGATGCTAGGACTAGTCAGCAGAAACCTACGAAAGACCTCGCAAAGGATCCGCCAACAAGCATACTTCTCCCTAGTGAGACCACACCTAGAATACTGCAGCTCAGTCTGGAACCCACATACAAACAAACACATTTCCCAAATAGAAGCCATCCAAAGGCGAGCAGCAAGATTCACCCTCCAGAGGTATTACCGTCCAGACAGTGTCTCTGCCATGATTGAACAACTTAAATGGGAAAGTCTGGAGAGGAGAAGAAATGCTGCTAGCCTCTTCCTCATGTACAAGATTCAGCACAACATGGCAGCCATCAATGCACAGCACTACACATCACCCATGATTGTTAGCAACACACGACAGTACCATCCAAACAAGTTGCTGGCAATTCCTACCCGAACCCAACTCTATCGGAACTCATTTTTTCCACGTACAGTAACTGCTTGGAATGGGCTTCCTAAAAACGCCCTTGAACTTGAAGCCACTTCATTGGAGGCCTTTGGGAGCTCTTCCACTCAGCATCTAGACTGAGGAACTAGATTTTTACTCGCACCATATATTTTTAATGCACCAACAAGCATGCACTGCAAATGAGCACCTAAGTTCAACTCCTTAGCACTACATCCTGACTTATGGATCCTGCTGAGTATCTTCGTAGAAGTAGAAGAGTACACAACACACGATATCACAATTGAGCGAATGAACAACGCTAATTTCAATATATGGGACTGACCCTGCACCTCCGCAGAGATCGTTAACAACGGTGCATTTACGGTCCGAAAAAGTCCCCTTCCGCACTAGATGCGATCACGTGACCTTCCGGAGGACTAGAATACATTATTTGGCCTCTAAGAATGCAATCTTCAGGCCTAATTTTTAACAAGTTATTCTTCTAGGGCACCGTCGATCTTGGTATCTGCGTAAAGCACGAAGTATTACCGACCTGATGAACAAAAAGTCACATCAATCCCCTTTTTAGATGGGTCAGCAGCCAGCTATAAACACGGGAATGTTTTGAAAGAGGAAAAATACTATGTCAACTTCGAATTACTATTTAAACGGCAAAAAAATACTCATTTTGAACCGGAAAAAATAGCATGTCGATCACAAGAAGTCAGACATCAAACTTACCCCACAATATCGCTGTTGAAAAGCGTTGTAAAACACACGTTAATCATTCAGCAAGTCAGGCGTACCGGTAGATTCAATTCTCGATGTAGTATGCATGTAACGGCACGAGCGTGCATGTGAGTGAGGCCGAGGCGAGGACCGTCGACTGCTAGCTCGCCTCGCGTCGCTTCCGCGCCAGCGTAGCGCGCTAAATCTAGGTACTGCATAGCCAGCCGGCCAGCTGGCCGGCCACTCACCTCAGCTCAGTGCTAAGTGCCATGCATGGCACTGTGACTCCTCTCAGACTGGCGCCACCTTTTGGCCGAGAAAAAAGAGGAACGTATTTTTTTTTTATCGGAGTGAAATGGTTTTATAAATCAGAGTGAAATGGTTTTAGCGCAGTGAAATGGTTTCGTCTGAGTGATATGGTACGCCAAAGTGAAATGTATTTTTGTGAAGAGTGAAATGAATTTGTATTTAAAAGTGAAATGTATTTTTGTGAAAAGTGAAATGAATCTTTACGTAAAAGTGAAATGTATTTTTGTGAAAAGTGAAATGAATCTTTATGTAAAAGTGAAATGTATTTTTGTGAAAAGTGAAATGAATTTTAATTCAAAAGTGAAATGTATTTTTGTGAAAAGTGAGATGAAGTTTAATTCAAAAGTGAAATGTATTTTTGTGAAAAGTGAAATGAATTTTAATTTAAAAGTGAAATGTATTATTGTGAAAAGTGAAACGTATTTTTATAAAAAGTAAAATCAATGTTTGTGAGTGAAATGTATTTGTTAAAAGTGAAATGAATATTGGCTGGAGTGAAATGAATTTTGTATTGTTTCCTTAATGGCGTTCCATACTCCCTCCTTACTGCCTCTAACCCCACTCTCCCATCCTCCTCTGCTGGTGATTATGCGGCTGATTTACTCAGACGCCTTGATTTTGCTTTCACACAGACGGCCACCAAGGCCGATTGTGCTCATGAGACCCAAAAGTACCATTATGATCGACATACACGCTTTGTCCCATTGTACAATGTCAATGATGTAGTTTGGATAGATGACCCTACTGTGTCACGTGATAAGCTGGCCCCACAGTGGAAAGGCCCGTATCGTGTCACTAAACGAGATGAAAAAGGTATTCAATACCATCTCACTGACCCATCCTCCCCTTCTTCACAGCCGAAAGTAATTCACTACAATCGGCTAAAGCCCTATCTCGACACTTCCCTGCCTCTGTCATCCCCGACAAGTCCACCACCTTCCCTCGATGTCCTCCCTCCACCAGTACCCCCGCCATCACTCTCTACTAATATATGGCTTGTACCACTCCCCTCCCCACCTGTCCCACCTGTTACGTCCCCTCCCAGTCACCCCAACGCGCCTCCCCCTCCTCCCTCACCATCCCATGATGCCCATGCACGTAACCATGATCCTCCGAACCGCACTCGAAGCGGCCGGATTGTACACCCTCCCGATTACTATGGTAGCCCCATCTCCTCCGATTTCGCCTCTTTTTCTCGTTAGGCCTTGGTTAACTTGACTTTCAGACAACCTTAATTAAGGATTGTTGCCATTTTGAAGTTTATCGCGTCATTTGTCTTATGTTCACTTATGTTCTGTTATGTGTTTGACTTCAGAATACAAAGTAAGGAGGTATTGCCTCCTAATGTCATTCCTTTGTATATATATATTTTTTCATGACCATCAGACGGTTAAAGCAGGTCATGATTTATGTTTATGGACAAGTGTAGTTCCTACCGATGAATGCCTTGATATTTGTATTTGTTTGCTATAATTTCATGTTTGATTATTTTTTAAGCCAACGATGTTTTGTTCATGTTTCACACGAGTGTTATGTAGTTTAAGTTTTGATAATTGACTTTCTATTGCTTTGATTTTTCTTACGTTCTGGCTGTCTTTTGACTCCTCAGCTTTTGAATCTCCTCTCTATTTCATTTCACATGATGATTTCAACATATTTCTGCCTGTCCACAGCCTCATGTGGACCAATTACTAAACTTCCTTTAGCTTTGCACATTTTTGTGAGATTTTTATTTTTCACACACGTATTCATACGACCTTATCGCCATACCTAGATTGGCCTATTTCTAATATTTGTTTGAATGTGTTTTTCTTTTAATTATGTTACGCTAACAATATCCTGGTTTCAGGTTTTTCATTCCATAATTCTTAAAAGGCAAGATTATTATATTTTCATTCCATTATTTCAAGTTGGTTTTATTTTTAATGCTCATTCGAGACATGGGCCTAATTATATTTATACCAAGATGTGTTTATTTTATTGACCTTTTTGTTTGCTGAATTTGAGTGATCAATGCAATCACTTTCTTCCTGGTTATTATTCAATTTCGTTGGAATTTTGTATTCCTTTTTGTGTTTTACATTTTATTACACTTGGAGTTGATTGTTTTGGATTAATACGTTCAATACTGTAGTTTTTGTGTATTGTTCAGATGAAGTTGGTTTTTGTTTAGTTGTCTAAATTCACTATGCACACATTTTTTATGCCTCCGCCACGAAGTGGTACCGGAGGCATTATGTTTTCGGGTTGTCCGTCCGTCCGTCCGTCCGTCCGTCCGTCCGTCCTTCCGTCCGTCCGTCCTTCCGTCCGTCCGTCCGTCCGTCCGTAATGAATTTTGTGGACAGGGTAACTACCAAAACCTTTTGAGGTATCCTAATGAAACTTGGCATGTATGTGTATTAGGGGGTGAAGTTGTGCCTATCAACTTTTGGGTGCACATGCTCAAGGTCAAAGGTCAAAAGGTCAAGGTCAAATGCTTAAAATTTCACTATTTCCCCCATATCTATGCAATGCCTGAAGAAATTTTCTTGAAACTTAGTTTATACATTTATTACCCAATTAAAATTCTGTGGTGAAAGTTTGGGGTCATGAGGTCAAAAGGTCAAAGGTCAAAAGGTCAAGTAAAATGTTAAAATTTCACTTTTTTATCTGTATCTTGGAAATTGTTCAAGGTATCTTCGTGGAACATAGAATATATGCATGTACTGACTGGCAGTGGTTATCTAGGGAATTTAGGGTTCATTGGGTCAAAGGTCAGGGGTCAAAGGTCAAGGGCAATACTTCAAAATTTTACTATTTTCCTTATATTTGCAATGCCAGCAGGATTATTTTTTTTGACTTGGTGTATGCATGGATAACCCAATAGAGATTCTCTGGGATTTTTTTTTTGCCAAGAAGGTCAAAGGTCAAAAGGTCAAAGATCAAGTGAAAGTGCTGAACTTACTTCTTTCTCCATATCTCGGAAGTGGCTCAAGTTTTCTTGAAACTTAGTACATATTTATGTATGTTCTGCCTGACAGTGATTCTCTTGTAAATCAAAGGCCAGGTGAAAATGATAACAATTTACTGTTCAATACAGAAATTGCACTTTTTCTCCATACCTTGAAAATTACTCAGTGCATAAACTTATGAAAGGGTCAAGGTCAAGTTAAAGTTCTTAAATCCCCAAATACATGCTCTCCTATTCATCCAATTAAACATAGGCCAAGGAAGGTAAACATTCAATACATTTGTTACAAACATGTCATTGTAATATTTTGCCAATTTTGTGAAAATGTAATCACACATTGTCCATATGTACTATAGACCTATTAGGAGAATCATGCATTATGGCGGAGGCATACCAGTTGCCATAGCGACATTTCTAGTTTCTTCATAGTTTGAATCAGTATTTATGGCATTCTTTGATTTTTGCCTTGGGTTTACAACTTTCAGTATTGCAACACGGAAACAGGAAAATGTTTCATGATTTTTCCCATGCGCTCATTGCCTTTTAACTATGATTTCACTTGATGTTTTTGTAATAATGTTAACACCATGTTGAATTGGATATTTCTATGTTCTTTTGTTTCCTTCTACCTCTTTCCACTTTTTTCCACTCATTTAGTCATGTTTTATTATTCTGTATATTGTATTTCCGTATTTTGTAGTTTTGCAGAAGTTACATTCTGTATCCAGTTCCCCCTCTCATTTTCTCACTGGAGAATACTCTCAATTGTTTTTTAAGTCACCTGTCCCACTGTAATAAACCTCCTTGAAACGAGGACGTTTCATTTTGAAAGATGGAAGTAATGTAATATATCAAATGTAGGAGTGTTGTTGCAACAAACCCGAGCTTCAACCACTACAGACTTGAGGGAAAACTCCTCAGTACTATTCTCAGAATTTTGTCCAACCCGACTGGTTATCACATCCTGTGGTCAGTCCACACACCCTACCTCCCTAGGAGCCTAACCTCTCCCATAAACATTTCTGGATAACCTGTCTCCCCATTGTCTACCAGTGATAAGTTTCTCCCCCATCATCCCCATCATGTAATATGTGAGTCAGTGGTGTCAGTGACCCATGGATTGACAGTGGTCACTATTAACCTACACCTTTGTTTTATTATAATTTGAATCCCTCTATTTTGAATATTTGAATATCATAGATTAAGCCCCTCCTTCGAGTATAGATGTAATATAAAAGTGACCATGTGCTTTTGGTCAAGAGTTCTCTCTTTCACCCTCTTCGGGTAGAGACACTAAAGCGTTGGTCTCCCTTGCCATCCCTCTTTAGGGGCGATATATGGCCGTCGGATAGGGAGCACCTATTATACCAAATATTGAATCTTGTATCCTCGCCTGGAATATTATTCCTGTGACTAAATAAAGAGCCCGGAATTGTATACTTTATAATATGAACTGATCTCTTGGTCTCTTCTGTGTGCTGTCGAGAAACGTTACCAATGTAACACCGCCAATACGCCATCGAAGAATAACACCAACTACAAAATAAAGGTGCTACAATAACTTGAGCCACTTCCGAGATATGGAGGAAGAAGTAAGTTCAGCACTTTCACTTGATCTTTGACCTTTTGACCTTTTTGGCAAAAAAACAAAACAAAACAAAAACAAAAACAAAACGTTCTAGAGAATCACTATCAGGTTAAAAATGCATACACCAAGCTAAAAAAAAAATCCTGCTGGCATTGCACAAATATGAGGGAAATAGTAAGATTTTGAAGCGTTGCCCTTGACCTTTGACCCCTGACCTTTGACCCCATGAACCCCAAATTCCCTAGCTAATCACTGCCAGTCAGTACATGCATATATACTATGTTCCATGAAGATACCTTGAACTATTTCCAAGATACGGAGAAAAAAAAGTGAAATATCACATTTTTCACTTGACCTTTTGACCTTTGACCTTTGACCGCATGATCCCAAACTTTCACTAGAGAATCTTGATTGAGTAATACATGTATACCCTAAGTTTCAAGAAAATATCTTCAGACATGTCATAGATACGGGGGAAATAGTGAAATTTTAAGCATTTGACCTTGACCTTTTGACCTTTGACCTTGAGTATGTGCACCCAAAAGTTGATAGGCACAACTTCACCCCCTAATTCTGTATACATGCCAAGTTTCATTGGGACACCTAAAAAGGTTTTTTAGTTACGCTGTCCACAAAATTCATTACGGACGGAAGGACGGACGGACGGACGGACAACCCGAAAACATAATGCCTCCGGCACCACTTCGTGGCGGAGGCATAATAAAACACTAACGACTATAAATCAACCTTATCTTAACGTAAAACTTTAATAACAATTCGATGAGAAGAGTCACGTCTAAACCTCAAACCTATACCAAAAATAGAAAGAGTTCAAAATTTAGCGTAAAACACCTCTTCTGCCCAGCACATACACGACCATACTAATCGCAACGTTGGTGGAGTATAGCAAATTCTGAATATACGGACAAAACCAAAGAAGAAACAGAAACAGAAGCTCGGGTGGGGGGGGGGGGTAATGTTACTGTAATCGCGCATGCAGTATCTATTTACTGTCTACTTCGTACCAGTTCAAGTAAACTAGAGTGCACTTTCATCATATTTCACACACAGACACAAACACACGCACACGCACACACACACACACACAGCACACCAACGTGAAGCACATACACACACACGGTCACCCCATCGGAATTCCCCATCCATACACACACTCGCGCTCGAACTGGTACACAGCATTACGCCAGGTAAATGTCTATCAACAAAAAGCCATTGACAAATTTACTGTTTGTACATATTGTTGACGACGTTTGCGACATTTGCGGTCATTTTCTACATTAATAGTGGGCGTTTCTTTATGTGTGGGTTCACCAGAACTCCTAGGGATTCAGCCGCGCACAACTCACATTGAGGTCGCACAATGAGAGCGACCCCAAATTGGTCTCGATTGCACGCCGCGAAAGATGGTACACATGTCCAGGCTTATCTGCTGTCCGTCCCACAGGTTGTAAATTAGACAAAATTCGTAGAAAAGTGTATTAAATGCTACATATTCCAAAACAACCTGAGGAAAACAATGTCTATCCCACGAAAAAGTCCCGTTACCACTAGACCCTGAGAAAGAGAATTTAATCGTGGACTGCTAAAGGGACCAGCATTTGTTCCACAATGTCAATGGCAGGTCGGGAGTGGGGTCCCCTCCTCCCCCCACCTCTCCCTCCATTCAATGATACACAGGCTGTTGGATGTACAACTTTTGTTACAATATCAGCCCTTCCTAAATGCGCCGCAAAAACGGCATTTGCGAGATATGAGTTAAAAGCCAGCGGCTGGAGAATAGCCGTTAATCGGCGGCGCCGCGGTTTTGCCGCAGTATGTAATCTGTCGAGGCTCCTTATCTTTTTCGAGAATTGGAAAAGAGTTAAGAAATTATATTTTAAAAAATAACTAAAGTATGCACAATATCGCACGATGACCTAAAACTGTGACCATGCATCACCAAGCCAATAATAGGTCACGGTCTTTTAGTATCAGTAAAAAGGCAGATTTGGAAAAAGCAGGCTCTAAGCTTTAAAATGAAGTATTACTCATTTCAAATGGAGTCTCCTAACCTAACAAAAAAAAAATGAAAGAAAGCACATACGCAGAGTGTGAATGTGAAATGAGAAAAGAGGCTCTCAATTACAGGGTCTATTCAAACCCTTAATCTTTACCAAGCATGCATAGCAGTGTTACAAAAGCAGGATGTAGACGACCAGAGCAACAACAATTAACGGATTATGACAATACGCGGAAATTAATCATGCTTTATCAATACATTCTGTCCATGATTACTGCCAACTTTCAAAAGAGTAACATTATCTTTTCCAAAGATATTCGACCTGAAGTGAGGCTTGTGCAGAGAATTTTCAAGAAATGAAAAGGGGTCCTTATGACAAACCTGGTCACATTCCAAGCCAACGGCACGATACGACTCACGACTATAGGACCTTAACCCTAAAAATACTGGGCTATTTTGATGCCTCGTAGGACTGGGGGGGGGGGGGGGGGGCTCATTGCCCCCCCCCCCCCCCCCAAGATCTTGGCCGTTGGCCGCGCGATCGCAAGGAAAATAGGCACGCGCGTCACCCACAAGGTAATCTACAAAACTGGATAGGTAATTATTTCACAAATATACAAATTTATTTTTAATCAATTAATTATGCTAATTTATGCATGGGTTTTCAAAAATGGCTGTAAATCTGTCATTACAGGTCCAAAACTGCTAATTCTTGGTTTAGGTACTCTGTGTAGGATTTTTATTGAATGTACATAAAAAAAACAAAAAACGTTAGAACAAGAACATTGGAAACTTAGGTCTGCATATATATGGATCCCCCCCCCCTCAACTCCAGGGTGGAGGGGCAGGCAGCCCTGGATCTGCAGTGAACAAACTTGGAACTAAAGTCATCAATGTACAAACTCATGGTATTAACTTTGCTTTATCATTTCTGGTTCTAGAGTAGAAGATTTTAAATATTCCTTAATGTGGGGGGGGGGGTGGGCCCCCTAGGAGCCCACAACAGGGACATGGTGCCCATTTGAAGGAATTGAGATTCTATCCCCCTAGGGATGCTACCTGCTTCAATGTACTGACTCATAGTATTATCTTAGCCCTATCACTTCTGGTTCTAGAGAAGATTTTTCAAACATTCCTTAATTTTAGGGGGTAAGGCCCCCCTGGGGGGCCCCCAGGAGGGCCATGGTGCCCATTTCAACAAATTGAGATCCTATCCCCCTCGGAATACTACCTACCAAGTTTGGTGAAAATCAGACATGGGGATCTCAAAGTGAAGATGAAAATGTACAATTTAGGCCCCATTAGGACCCGTCCCACCCCCTCCCCTGGGTCCTGGGGGGGGGGGGCACCCTGATTCCCCCATGAAAAAACTTGAAACTACAGTCATCAATGTACTAACTCATAGTATTAACTAAGCCCTATCACTTCTGGTTTTAGAAAAGATTTTTAAAGATTCCTTAATTTTAAGGGGTTTGGGCCCCCTGGGGCCCCCAGGTAGGCCATGGTGGCCATTTGAACAAACTGAGATGCTATACCCCTAGGGATGCTACCTGCCAAATTTGGTGAAATCGGACATGGGGTTCTCAAGAAGAAGATAAAAATGTAAAAAGTTTACCCACGATGGACGACGCACGACGCACGACGGACGTCGGACGAAGAGCGATCGCAATAGCTCACTTGAGCCTTCATAAAAAGGTAATGATTTAGTAATAGGTTTAAGGTCGCACTTAAATATGTTAGCTTTTCCAAAGATTCGTTACTCCGAATGTCCGTGATTCCTTGGATTCATTATTTCAAAGGTTTGTTATTCCAAACATGGAAAAAATGGTTTGGAATTAATTCAGGTCGTTCCATATTAGCAATGTACTTTTTCCGAAAGTTTTGTTAATCCGAAAATTAAACATTACGGTTCACTATTCTATAAGGTCTGTTCTTCTAAAAGTGGAATGGGCCAGATATTCGTTAGAGTGAAAACGATTCTTATGAGTTTTTTTTTTTAGATCTGGAGGCTTCGGTTGTTAATTTGTTTCTCCACATTTGGATCAACGAACTTGATGTTGATTTTCAAATTAACAAACCTTTCAATTAACCTTCGGAGATTTCTCTCATTTACCAAATAAAAAATCTTCATGATTATACGAACCTTAATCAATTTTCGGATTGACAAACCGTGTGAGTAATGAGCCTCCGAAATTACGCGCTACAAAATGTTTCTTATAACTAACCATAATCATTGCATAATATCGAAGTCATAAACATCCATCCAAGTTATATGGACTTACTGTGTTTTGTAATGACGTAGCTTTGGAGTATCGGACCTTATATCATTTCTGACTAATATAATAACACAAATTCTCCTCGGTAACAGTGTGTGACACAAGGAGCAAAGGCAAAGGGATTTCTTCCTATACACATTGAAAGAAGAGGCGTTTGCCCTCCACAGGTAAATGTCGTATTTCGATAACGAAGCACGTTTCTTTTGTTTTTCTTTGTCAATTCCTTGTCATATTCAGCTGTGACCGTGTTCCTTGTAAGCAAATTTTTGCATTGTAGACTTATAAAACAAATTTAGAACTTGAATCTGCGAAATTTTGATAAATATATTCATTCTCAAGGACGTGTACTTTATCGCGATTGCATGGGAGCGTTAAATTGTTGAAATCAGTCAACTCTCAAAGCGATCTTTTTGCATGTTTTTTTTTTTCATACGGACTTGGGTCAATAACCGATATTCAGTTAAAACATCTATACAGAGTTATAATAAAACATGTTTTCAAAAACATCATCCGATTTATTTAGGTAACGGTAATAAAAGCAATGTGTATGGAAAATATATTTTTTTCAGTTTTCAGAGGTTACCGATGGCCTGCTTACAACTGACAAGACATAACATATCATTTGATTCTTTTAACCTGAAGTGTAAATTTACAAGTGATAGTCGTTCTATTTACCGAGTTCACTGATTTACTTGATGGAACATACTAGCGACAAGGCGTAATGTTTCATCACATGGACCATGTTACTGAGATTATACGTAAGTTTGTACGTTCATCTATATACGAGAGATGGAAAAAAGTTTTTTTTAAAATTCTTCAGCATGGAAATGTAAACAAGCTTTTATAATTGAGAATTGGTATCAATTATTTAGGATCTTGCAGAGGAGTTTGTTCTCGACATCAAATCGCCTTTTGTTGTGAATAGAGTGCGTTTCCAACTCCAGAGAACTGCATTGTTCAATATTTTTGTTTGTTCCGAACGTCCGTGAACCATAGGCGAACCTCCGTGATGAAATCTTTGCTGTGTTAGTTTGATTATAAAGACTGCCTAAATAAGATACATCTTAATTCGGTAGTAAGGATTTAAGTATGTGATGGTGAAATAAGAGGACGAAATATTGAGTTTCTGTGAAATGCGCGTAAAGTGGAGAAAGTGCTTATCGAAAGAGTAATATTTCAACAGAAATAACGAATTTGGTTAAATCAACAGTTGTCTACCATTACGTACAGGTTAAGAGTACGGTTTTCTGCCAACACATAAACATATCCCTTAAGATACTTCGTTATGAAACGTATCAGCAAAACAACCGTACAAGGAATAATACAGTAGGGCTACAGCTTAAGCGTGGCTTGATATGTGTGCAGTCCTCGTACATAATACACATAGAAAATAGGAGAATGGGATGACTTGCGTAGAGATAGGATAGTAGAAAGGAAAAAGGGAAAGGAGAGGTTTGTCTTTTTTTTTCACTAAAGGCTTACACAAAGTTAGTTTAAATGGATCGTTGATCAGTAAGGCAAGACAAAATATTTCTCACTGAGGTATAGGTGAACAGTAACCTTGGTTACATGATTACAAAAGGTTACATAATAGATGAAATGCGGCGATATTTCTACGAAGGAATTTCGTCTATTTTACACGAAAAATGACAGCAAAACTAGTGATATCGAAAGAGCAATATTGTTTTTACAGCTTTCCTAAGAGAAAACAAGAACTTTAAACTTCGCATTTCACAAGGAAAAGAGTTCCAAACATCGGGTCCGGTGTGTCTGATAGATTTCAGAGCCATCACTGTTTTAGGATTATATAAAGGAAATTTATCAGATTGTCTCGAAGGATAAGAATGTATGTCCTTTTAAGTGAGAATAAGAAAGAAGATGGCAACTGACCATTATGTAAACGAAACATAAAGAGTGAATTTTTTCCCTAAAAAATAATGTCATTTACTTTGAGTGTTTTTCATTCTGCGAAGAAAGTATTTGAATGATATCGATAACCTGAGTTGGTGCATGGACGTATAGCTTTCTTTTGTAAAAGTAATCAATGTGACTTTTTAAAGTTGCCCATACAATGTTGGAATATGAAATGTACGATAATATCAGCGAGTTATATGACATGAACATTTAATCAGGAAGATCATTCAGGGATCAGGGATCATTTCAAACAGCTGGTCCAAGGTGTCTAATTAACTTTTGAGCTATCATAGGCTAGGAAGTGCGGAGGTGATAATCTTTGGAATGTCGAGTTGGGTAATCGTTGACGCTGGGGTCCACAGCAAAAAGGTTGGGGAATGACGATGGGAGGCTGTTCGATGTGAATTTGTACATGGATGTTGCCCATTGTAATTTTTGAATATACTGTAATCGTTTATTTTCAGGGTTTTCAATTTACATGACAACGGTTAAGAGATTGTCAGATAATGTAAGTTGGGGCAAACACTGATTCTTTTTTTTTTTTTGAGAAGGTGAACTGATTGAATATGCCCCACTTTATTGCAGAATGTGATGTAGGGTAAAATACATGTATTATACAAAATGAAGAAGAAGACCTTTTTTTCATGTATGTAGGCTATCAAATATCGAATATCAAATAAAATGCAGAAAATAAAATCAAATCAAATAAAAAAGACAATAGAAAAGAAATTATGCGTTTCCCTTTTTCATTGCTGCAATTGTCCATGGAAACCAAGCATAGAGTATGCATTAAAAGACAGGAATGAGATCACTAGTCATTTATCAAATGCTTTGACGGTGTGACATGTTTGCATATATAATGCAATGTCCATAAAAATCCGTAAAAAAGAAAAACATGTTTTTTTTTTTAAATAATGGTTTCCTTTATTTGGACTTTCTTTGACAAACAATGTAATACCATCTAACTCATATCTACCAAGCTATTTGTTGCCCTGCATCACAAAACCAACAAAAAGTCGCCAGACATGGATTTTTAGTTAAGCTCAGATTCTTAAAGAGCAGACTTTGACCTTTAAAATGAAGTATTACTCCATTCGAATGGATCCCTTAACCTATCTAAAATCCGCGTTAACTGTGAATGAAAGGGACAAAACACAAGATGTAAACCACTGGAGCAACAAGAATGAAGGTATAATCCGATTAAGCTGAAATTGAGCATGTTCTATAAAACACATTCTGTCCATGACTAAAAACAACTTTCAACGCAGTAGATTTATGGCTTCAAAAGTTATTAGATTTGAAAGTGAACAGTGTGTAAAGGATTACAAGAAATGAAAAGGGCACTCTAAAGACATATATGGATGTACCCGATCATTCTTTTCTCCCCAAAGAAGGGTTGTAGAAAAACGCTGAAAACACACGTTCCAATTCATGCTATGATCCCAATCTAAAAAATGAGGTTAAAAAAATAAATAGCCCTTTCAGAAAATATGAAAACCTCAAGTTTGGTTTGGTTGACCCATTTCACCTTTTTTGAGACCCCACGTAAAATCAAGGGGTGCGACTTTTTGTTCGTTTTGTGATGCACGGTCACATATATTGATTTCACATTTTAACCTTGCAATTTCTGCTGATTTCAAGTCAAAACTTTACTTCATGTATGAGGTTAATCCTGTGACTTGAGATCAGCATAGATTACTACCTCAGTAATTAGTGTCCATGTCAAATTGCGAAAAAAGGCTTATTAGTTAACAACAGCAACAACAATCCAAACTACCTTCAGTTTGAAGAAAATAATCATTTGCATATGGAGCTTTTCTCCAAATGTTTATGCCTTTGGACTTTCTCTCAGAAATGTTTATGCCTTTGGACCTTTTCAGGCGACCAAATATTACTTGATTTTTTTTTTCCTGTGAAGTGTTATTTTTTCGCATGATTTTTTTCAGAAAGAAAAAGAAAACAGAAGAACAGAGGATTGTAGGCTGTAGAGATAACACATCGTCCAAGTAAATTCACAAAATCAAAACAGTAAATATCAAATCAACAACTTACTTGCTGTAGATTACCGTGCCACGAACAAAATTTGGCTCAAAGGGAGGTTACTCCACAGACTAAAAAAAAAAAAAAAAAAAAAAAAAAAAAAAAAAAATTAGACATATAGATCTTTCAAAGGAACGTTTTTGTTTATAATTATGGGACAGAAATTCACTGCATGAAACACTTCAAAACATCAAAAAATAACAATAAAGAAATCGAATTTGACTTGGCACTATTTCAAAAGGAACTCCTCATGATAATAGGCCTACATTGATATACATGCGACCGATCTCACTGACCAATTTCGCGCTGCACCGCGGCGATTACGGACTATTTTTTGCACCTGCACAAGTTTCGTGATTTCTGATCTTTTTCCCGTATTGTTTTCTATGTTGGTATAAACTGTCTCATCTGCACACTTGCTGGACTTTTCTACGCAAAAATGAAAAACTGTTGGTGGAATTTAAGCGGGAAATTTTTGCTTCTGACCATACTGGTCAGTGGACTCATCTGTGTACTGAGAGCAAGCCCAGTACAATATGAACGACTACATAATCGGCACGGCATTACCGGTCAGACGCATAACATACGACCGAGACACTCTTCTCAGACTCTCCGGGTCTGACGGCGTGCGCAGGTCCGAGCCTGACTATCATGACATCCCAGTGGAGCTGAAACGTCGAAAGCGTGGACGAAAAGGAGGAGTTAAAGCTCGTCTCAGAAGGCGGAGTTTTCGGAGTTTTCAGGTAACTGTCGTTCCCTACGAAATAAGCTGGATGACCTGAAAGCGCGTGTGAACTATCGCTACGAATACCCTGAAAGCTGTTTGCTGTGCTTTACTGAAACCTGGTTTTCATCCAAAGACACCACATCTGATTCGGATATAGATGGTGTTGTGTGTGTTCGAGGAGATCGTACAGAGGCATCGGGAAAACAGGCAGGAGGAGGAGTCTGTGTATATATCAATGAAAGGTGGTGTGATGAAAGCAATAATTATAAAGATCTGTGATAGTTTCTGTTCTGAAAATATTGAATTGTTATGTATTTCGACCAGACCACACTACCTACCACGAGAATTTTCCAACATCTACGTCATGGTTGTCTACATTCAACCAACTGCAAATGTTGACATTGCAGCTTCTAACATACAGGACATCTCTTCTAGGATTGCAGCTTCATCTCCAGATGCAGTGCAGATTGTGCTAGGAGATTTTAATAGCTGCGATCTACGCTCTGTCATGCCACATTTTCACCAATACGTGAATATACCTACGCGAGGTACTCGCACATTGGATAAGTGTTATGGAAACATACGTAATGGTTATAAAGCGTTTGCTAAGCCACCCCTGGGAAACTCTGATCATAACATCATTCAGTTGATTCCACAATACCGGGTGTCCCAAAAAAGCGGAACGGTGGATTTTCAGTACCTTGCCGTCTAAAAGGTATATATCTTTTGATATCATTAGAAAGAGCATCTTCAGCAGAAGACTATGATACCAAAATCATCAAATTTGGTTCAGTGCTTTTTATTCTACGCCAATTTCTGAAAATGCAGTCATTGCCAAATTTCGCCGGATTTTTGCGACTTATGAGATAATAATTTGAGTGCGACACGCGATCCATACGGTGAATATTGTCTAAGCTCGGTGATCCATGTCAACAAAAGATACAGCTTTCACATTGGGCACGGGCCAGGAAAAAAACCGTGTGTGTGTGTGTGTGTGTCTGCGTGTGTGTGTGTGTGTGTGCGCGCGCTCCCAATATGAAAGCCTTATCTTTTGTTGACATGGACCAACGAGCTTACACAATTCACCGTATGGAACGCCTGTCGCACCCAAATTATTATCTCATAAGTCGCAAAAAATTGAAAATGACTGCATTTACAGAAATTGGCGTAGAATAAAAAGTACTGAACCAAATTTAATGATTTTGGTATCATGGTTTTCTGCGGAAGATGCTCTGTCTAATAATGTCAAAAAATATATCACTTTTAGAACGCAAGGTACTGAAAATCCACCGTTCCGCTTTTTTGGGACACCCGGTATAGGCAGAAGCTGAAACGTCAGAAGCCGACAAAAAGGAGGGCGAAAATCTGGACAAACGATTCTACAGAGACTCTTAGAGCATGCTTAGACTGTACAGAATGGGACACTCTTCTGGATTCTTCATCCTTGGACGGGGCTACAGAAGTGGTAACATATTACATTAAATTCTGTGAGGAGATGATTGTTCCGGAAAAAAACTTTTAAACAATACCCTAATAATAAACCATGGGTTTAAACAATGATTGGGAAGCTTTGAACAAAAATGAGAAGGATTTTAAGAGGCACATTAAGGCTAGGAAACGAGAGTTTGGGAAAAAGATAGAAGACAAATTCCAAGAAGGAAATCCTATGGAAGCCTGGAAGGGTTTGAAACTGATGACAGGGTTCGACACGGGTACTGAAAAGAAAAAAAATGCAGTATTATTGGGGATGATGTTTCTGAATTTGTTCAAAAGTTAAATGAGTTTTATTGTAGATTTGATAGGGATGACCAAACTTTTTCTGATTCTTTTGTTCACTGTCAACAGGAAATACGGAAAGAGATTTTTAGTAGTGATAGAATACTGATATGTGAAGGAAATGTGAGGAGGGCCATGGAATCAATTAAAACAAACACATCAATGGGACCTGATGGTTTGTCGGGGAAACTTCTCAAATTATGTTCACAGCAGTTATCCCAACTTTTTTGTAAGTTATTTCAATGGTCTCTTGACACTTCTCATGTACCCAATATTTGGAAATGTGCAACAATCAGTCCAATTCCAAAGGTTCCTAAACCTGCTATACTGAATGATTTTAGACCAGTTGCTCTAACACCTGTCATTATGAAATGTTTTGAGAAACTGGTGAAAGAGATTCTGATTGAACAGACAAAGGAACACTGTGACCCACTTCAGTTTGCCTATAGGAGTAAGAGATGTGTTGACGATGCACTTACCTACCTGTTACATACTATTATCAAGCATTTGGAGTTGTCTAAGTCATAATGTTAGAGTATTGTATGTTGATTTTTCTTCAGCTTTCAATACCATTGTACCACAGTTGTTAATTGAAAAGTTACGCAATGTTATGAAGGTTAACCCATATTTGTCTTTGTGGATAGGAGATTTCATGGCCGACAGGTCGCAAAGAGTACTGCGACGAATTTTCTGGGTGCGTTCGTGATGATAGTTGTGGATGCATGTCATGGATGGCGAGAGTTCAAATTGTCATTTTACGCACACGCATATCCCATACAATTCGTCGTAGAAGAGAGTTGAATTAATAACAAGAGAAGTATCGAGTTCACTTTATTCGTATTTTATTAAAAGAAGACATCACGTACTGAAAAGACGAGCATCAATACAACAACACACATGTAACGGCGAGACATTAAAAGGCTAACACATCATGCGGTCTCGAACTACTAGCTCCTAGTCCAGTCTCGTAAAAGCAGAGCGTAAAGGGAATCCTTTCTCTCCTTCTGTTCTCTTTTCGTAATTGCCAAAACAGACGTTTATATACGATCTGAAGATGTCGCGTGCCATAAAGCTGGGCGATCCAGTTACCATGCGAACGATGTGTAACTGGGTCATCCAGTTTCTCAAAGAGGGCAGAGGCGGGTGGATGTATAACTGGGTCATGACCTATATCTTTCTGAGATCAAGTAGGCCTGGTCTACATTCAAGCTTGGTCAAAGGAGGGCAATTTTAGAATCAAGGGGGACCGATCTAGTGAGTATGCAACTGGACCAGCTATTTGGTATCGGGCCGAACTAGTTCTATGGATGGAGAATCAGATCAGGGATGCATTATTAGATGAAACTGTAACACTTCGAAACATGATGGTGTCAGCATTTAACAATCACATCGAAGGGGTCAAACAGGATTCGTAAATGTACATGACGAAATATTCTAGGTGAATAGTGGTAAACAACATAATCGTATGCAGCATTATTCTTCTTTCAAAAACCGTCACAGTACGCCTAGGGGAGGTAGTTTCCGATAATAGAACACTGAATGTTGGGGCACCACAAGGATGTGTGCTCTCACCCATTTTGTTCACTCTCTTAACAAGTGATAGCCCAGTAAGTCCATCTTGTCATACTGTGAAATACGCAGATGACACATGTATTGTAGGATTGATACGTAACAATGAAGAAACAGTTTATAGGAGAAGTGTTGACAAGTTTGTGGAATGGTGTAAACAAACATCACTGATTTTAAACAATAGGAAAACTAAAGAGATGATTTTTGATTTTGTTAAAACTGGTAAAGACAATCATGAGAGGATTTCCATTGGGGGAGATACCATAGAACAGGTGTCAGAGTACAAATACCTTGGAACAATTATAGATGATAAACTAAGGTGGGATGCAAATACGAAGAAAATTCAGTCAAAAGGAAACCAGCGATTGTATTTCCTTAGAAAACTCAGGTCATTTAATGTGAAGAGTCAAACACTTGTTCTGTTCTATCAAAGTGTAATACAGTCTGTCATGTGCTTCTCTTCAGTAGCATGGTTTAGTAGTTTAACAGAGAAAAATAAGTCTAAACTGGAAAGGGTTGTATCACCAGCCAGTAAAATTATAGGAATGCCTGTGCAACATTTAGAGGACATTGTACAATCTGCTCTTTTGTCTAGACTTGATATTGTAATGAAAGATGAATCACATCCGCTTCATGATGAGGTGACTGTAAACAGATCAGGTAGAATTAGACTTCCAAAAGTAAAGATGGAGAGGTTCAGACGGTCATTTCTGATCGCAGCATGTAAAGCTTTCAATAGCAGATTTAATAGATGAGGTTATGTTCTTTGTTTATTTACAGTACATGCTATATGTTTAAAATATGTGAACTGTTTTAATGATTCATGATTCATGAGTCGTATCTTAAGACAAGTGCCAGATGACTCGGCCCAAGCAGGGCTTTGACCGACCTACATGTACTGTATGTGTTGAGCTTAACTACCCTTTGTGCAATGTATTTGTGGTGTGAAAGTCCAGTATGTGTGCACTTGATGATAATTGTATTGTTCGTTAGTTATGTTGAATTGCTACATATTTCTGACTCATTGTAAAGTAATTGTACACAAATTTGTAAACAGCAGCAGTGTAATTGTGGATGAGATAACAGTAGACCTGGGAAGTTTTGAGCTGCATGTCTTGCCAACCCTATGACCTATGACTGAATTTAATGTTTTAGATTTTGTGATGAAATATTTTTAATTTATTACATATTGTATTTGTTACTGTAACATATGCAGAATAGGAAAGAAGAAAAAAGAATTAAGAGAACTTTTAAACAAAATACAAATATGGTAACATTATTGAGCATTTGTAATATGTCACACTGCCTGCTATATTTTAGTATGTTGTACGAATGTCTCTGTCTTAACATTATTGAGCATTTGTAATATGTCACACTGCCTGTTGTATTTTAGTATGTTGTACGAATGTCTCTGTCTTTTTATAGCCTTTGTCGCGCAGCAAATTCTCTTTGAGATAATTTACTGTCTCCTATCCTTGCCCAGGCTTTTTGTGTGCTGGAGCGCTCTTTCACGTTGATCAGGTGATAGTTTTGGTGTATGTGTGTGTGTACGTGTAAGTTTATAGGGGTGTAACTCGCGGGTGTGGGGTATGTGTGTGTGTGTGTGTGTGTGTGTGTGTGTGTGTGTGTGTGGGTGTGTGTGGGTGTGTGTGTGAAAGTGTACTCGGTGAGAGTGGGGGGGGGGGGGTAGTGTTGGTGTGTAGAACATGTGTCAAAGTCTCAACTGGAGGAGTGCTCCGGCATATGGAAGTGCCTGGGTGGGGCGATGGGGCGAAGGAAAAAAAAAAATGCATACTCTATATACGCTTATGTATTCTTCTCCTGTCCTCCTAGCCTTTCTCTTCCCTCTTCATTGTAATTTCAATGCAATATTTTATTTTTTTTTGTATTAAATGTATGTATTTTTTGTATGTATGGTATAAAACTCATGTTAAGTTATTTTCATTATTTATATTCTTTATTTATGCACCTTTATCTTTATGTATGTCCGAAAACAAATTTTGTGTATATTTTATACATGACAATAAATTATCTTGAATCTTGAATCTTTGTTGTAGCTTTTGTTTGGTGCTTTTGGTTTGTTTGTTTGTTTGTCTTACACTACAGTAAAATAACTATATGAAATTATGTAGGAAAAATGTACAACATCTAGAAGAGATAAACACAGGACTGGTAAATCCCTCACATCTTTATCTTAACTCGATTTTAATGAGGTTATTTTTGCTGTTGAGGTACATGTCTGGGTATAATTACTTGCTACCAAATAATGGTTCCTGCACTAGGGGTTCCTTTTATTTGAAAAAAAAATATGATGTAATAAATATGCACTCGTATAGACAGCTCATAAGAGTAACAGAGAAGGCTCATTGAGAGAGAGAGAGACAGAGACAGAGAGACAAAAAAGGCACGCAACCTAAACTGAAGTACATTGATTATACAAGTTCTAAAAGGAAGAAAATCCTTTCTTCGGAAACAATTTCACAGAATTATCAAGATATGTCTTTCGTTCTTCTGGTGACAAAAGAAGAAAATGCGCTGAAAAAAAAATATTACTTTGAAAATTTGTGATTCCTATTTTGGTTAAGTTTTTTATAATAAATTTTAGTTAATATAACAGTGGATCCGATATGTGTATAGTCAACAATACTAAGCAAAGTCGGAATGCCATGAAATGCATTTCAATATCAGTTTGGACAAAGGAGGCATTAATATTGTGTGTGTGTGTGTGTGTGTGTGTGTGTGTGTGTGTGTATGTGCTTTATTATCTTTTGACTGAAGTTTATCAATCAATGTGTAAGAAGTGAAAGTTTTTTTTTACTTTATACGAGGGCTTAGCACGTATGCTGATGTAAACTACATGTTTTCATCCCCCCCCCCCAAAAAAAAGGAGAAAGATGATTGTGAAAGATCGGTGGAAGATGATGTGAAATGAAAAGCAGGTCAGCGTCAGCGTATATCAACACGGTAATATTTATATCTATTTGTGAATGGGTTTGTTATTCCCAATTTCCTCCCATAACATTTAATCTTCGATGACCATTCTGACAAACATCAAAGAAATAATCAACACAAAGGAACGGTACCGATTAACGTGAGGACAATGTAGGCCTACATTATAGGCCAACACCCAACACGCAACATTACGCACATGTTGAGAGAAAAAAAGAAGAAGAATACAGTTGTGCTTTTTCATTGCCTTTTCTCATTTATTCATTTTAGTCGACAACATTTTCAATTTTTCGAGAAACTTTTACCCCTCCCACCTTGTTTTACCCTGTGCAGTACATTATGAATATCATTCCTGCAGTGTAACGGCATTCGCACCAAAAGCATTAAACATTAGTCATGTAATTAATTTCAACGTGATTGAAAAGTTCAAAGTGATTTACAGTGGTTACCTTCACCTGTCAGAAAAGGGGATAATAAGCAATTGTTTTTGATATCGCTTTTTTTTCCAAATACTGCACACTAAGAAACAGGTATATCACAGTTCAAAAGATATTATAATCACATGACCTATTAATCTTTGGAAATCATGAAAAAATGTGCGTCGACGTTTGCAATATAACGTATAAAGTCGTCAAGCTTTCCTATTTTTTGTGCTTGTCTTGAATTTATAGTTAAAATTGAAATTGACCACCTGAGAAAATCATATCAAATAAAATACAAAAACAATGCATTTTCAAGACATGGCTCTGTGATGACGCATCACATTTACGTACAAATGGGGTGAGGCAGCATTGTGGGATATTATAGCAGTGTATTTTTTTTTTGACTCCACTTGCTTTTTTTTTCTCTCTCTCTCCCTTTCTAAACTCTATGAGACAGGCTTATCACGTTTATAGATAGGCATAACGTTATTACCTACAAAACGGACAAAATGAAATTACTTGTGGAAAAGAGAGCAAAGAAAATGGGATTCCATCGGGTTCTAATCCCGATGGAATCCCATTTTCTTTCCTCACATTTCCACTAATAAATTATATTCTTTCTGGTCAGTTTATTCTGTCTTCATTTGTAACAACATTACGTGACATCTTGCAGTGCCGTCACACTGTAGATAATGTAAATTGCTCTATTCCAAATCCCAATACATCGATGTGATGTAGTAACGAATGTTAAGTCGATCTTCTAAAAGGAATTTAGACATTGCATTGTAACCCATTTGATTTGCTAGCACACAGTGCAGTATCATCTCCGCCGCCTCTCACCTTGTACCAAAGAAAGGATATTGACTATTTCGTTGTCTCGTTAAATGATAAAGAAAATAACTGAGTAACTAAACACAGTGTGCGTATTCAGCCCGTACCAACTGCACCTGATGATTTTAGTATTGTGAACTCTCCATTTATGTACAACGTATAAGTTTGTTTTTTTATTTGATATTATTTATTTCCGCATTCAATCGAATGTAAAGTACAAAGAATAACAAGTGCAGTGATGTAAAATTGTAATATAACACTATACGAAAATACTTACCCATAGCGATTGCATTGGGTAGTATACACACACAGAAAAATAGAATAACATATACCGTATTTTTTAGTCGATAACAGGGATAATTAAACGCAGGAGACCGCCATCGTGAGCAATTAAACTGAAATAGAGGCTATCATGCGGCACAACTCCCTTAGAAGAAGTTAAGTAATGAGTAGGATACAGCCCAGTTGCAGATGTAGGTGCAAAGAGATTGAAAGAAAATAACAATCATTCACCAAAAATATATGTTATCTTAACGTTATGAGTGAGGAGCAAGATTGATGATGGTATCAAATACAGTTTAAAGGAGAAGTCCGGACGATTTTGATTAAATTTCACCATAATCTATATAAATCAAAGACCAAACTGACCAAGTTTCATTAAAAAACACCCTCCCAACTCGTCGCAATCGATTTTTTCGCATCACTAATTTTGAATCGTAACTGTTCGATTTCTGTACGCCGGCTAGAAAGATCACGTAACGGCGTGACGTATTAGCCCCACATTGCTCTGTGTTTGGATCATGGAGCGTCAGCTGGCTCGGGGAGCCCTGCATGAGCAACGGCGATACGGGTCGAGCAAGCGGTAGCGTACCGCGTTGGTTCCGGCCATGCAGCAGATCCGCGGATGCACGCGGCATTGTCTATTTTATTGCTTCACTTCGCACGCGAAAATGCCGATGTGTCAAGCGTTTGGCCAGAAGAAGAGTTTCTGTGCCATTCTAAACCCAGAATATGAGCGGGAAAGGTGCGCCAGATGGTTCTCCAATATTAGAATTGACAATTTTGACGTCAAAACTTACAAATACTACTCGATGCAGCCTCGTCATACTCCCCACCGGCGGCGGTACAGGCGCTTGCGTTTCTTCCGCGGTTCAAAGTTATACGGTCGTAATTTACCACCGTCAGACATACTCAACAGTCTCGGAAAACAAGAGAGGCAATAATTCTGAAATTGACAGACTGAACTCAGATTGTTCACACTCAGAAGTCAAAAAAAAAAAAAACGATCGCGGATTGCGATAGCATTTGGCAGCAGCAGACGTACTTCTGTAAATGTATGCCTGATCACTGTGATGGCAACAATACAGTAGCCGATGAATGTACATGTAAATGATGGGATGGACGCAAATAATACGGCAATATTACAATATAATATTTCAATAAAATTAAAATGTCATACAATTGCGACTATTTTACATTAATCTTTGACGGATTTTAAATATATATATATATTGAAGATGATTTGAATATAAGGAATACAGCGCTTGGCAACATTACTTTTAAACGGTGTACGGACTCCTGCGGTAGCGCCAACTAGGCAGCCCTTGGCAGGCATGCAGGTACCGCGCCGCAGTCAGCAGTGCAATGGGAGATCGATGCGTAGCTGGGCTACGCTCGCGGTTCTATTAGTTGAGGAAACTGAGTCTGATACGTCACGCGCAATGCATCCTGGGACAGATAGTTCGACGGGCTGCTCGCGTCGGATTCGAACACGAAGAATTACCTTAATTTTTTCAAAAAAAAATCATTGTAAATGTATCTGATGGTCTTTTCTCATCGGGAAAAAAGGTAATAGGTTCATGAAATATTGATCTTTACACGGAAAACGGCTGATAATCGTCCGGACTTCCCCTTTAAGTGAAACTTTCAAGGAATAAATAGCTTAGGAAGACGTTATGTGTAAGATTATTCCAAATATCCAGACCCGAATGACGACACGGAAGATGGAAATTTCTACACATAAAAGTAAGGTACGAATGGACAGAAGCTTTAAACTTAGCATGTTATTGAAAGATGATAGAATTTGATCATGAATATACTTGTACATAAATGTCACTTGAATAATGCTGATATGCAAATCAGTCATCTTCAGTGTTTTAAGCTAATGAAATAAAAAAAAAATCAGTATATTAAGATGAAAAATGTTCAACTTTCTTTTGTATCTTAACGATGGAATTTATTTTGGTAGAGCCACAATTTCCCCAAAACGATATTACAATAGCTTATATGTGAGAACATTAAGAAATTATATAATGAAAAATAACGTTGAATGACGTAGGAAAAACTTAAGGTTGGAAATAACCCTTATACATAATGAAGAGTTTGTCTGCAAAAAACCGATAAGTCCATATTTGTCAAATGGAGATATTTGCGATTAAAGGTCAAGAAAAATAAAGAGAATAATAAGAAAATTGTTGCTTCTTTTGACCATAACTTCAAAAATATACCTTTATATGAAGTGACCAATATTTTAAAAGGTATTATTTTGTACTTTGCAAACAAACTCTTCATATATATATATATATATATATATATATATACAACAAAAGGATCCGAAAGTCGGGGAGGACAGTTTTCTGAAAATGGCATGACATTATTCCCTTTTATAACATGACTCATAAAAGTACTCGGTTGCGGAGATATCGATGATTTTATTAGCGCATGTCAAGTGGTTGAGGAAATCAGAGTTTCGAGAAAAACGCCTACAAAGTTTTCCTCCCGACGCTGTCATGATATAGGGGAGGCGAGACAGTTTTCACTGCTTGACAATAGAAGGCATGTTCCTAGCGACCTCCGCGATGTTCATTCAAGCTTAGCGCCAGCGGTCTACGCACGACCAATCAGTAATTAGGATGCCATGCACTGACCAATAAGATCACTCCCTCGTTGCTAGGGGCGGAGTCTAGCTGCGGCGCTAAATCCAAATCTTCGGACACGTTTCTATTACGTTGAAAGTCGGAAAATCATGGCCCAGAAAAACGTTGATTTCTTGCCTTTCCTTTGATCATTTAGCTTCTAAACTTCGGCAGATTATAAACAAAACATTAGCCTACAAAATAATGCCAATAGGAGAAATCCGACTGTTTTGACCAATTTTGATGACGTGACTCCAAACTCTATTATCTCGGCTCAGCCGTTAGCAACTTTAGGATCCTTTTGTTGTAGCTGGTCATATATATATATATATATATATATATATATATATGTATATAAATATATATATATATATATATACATATGAGTATATGAATATAAGAACGACCCAAGTCCAATTTTTGGCCAAATTTAGTTTGACATGGGAAATTGTAGCTTATGCATGGACTCATCTTGTGTATAAATGATAAATCCTAATTACCCCCGGAAGTGCCTGAAATAAATGAGTTAAATCTTATATGAATGTAAACATGAAGGACTTGGGTCGTTCTTACATTCATATTATAGCGCCCTCTCTCGTCCTTCTCTCATCTCTATAGCAGAATATCATGTATATGAATCAAAGAACGACCCAAGTCCATATGAATCAAAAAACGACCCAAGTCCATCACACAAAATGGCCTCTCCACAATTAATGTAAATGTTAATTGTCATAATAATATGTGTTCTAAATTGTATATACAATGTTGCTTTCCCATCACAGTTAAATAGAATATTAATGGACAAATAAAAAAAATATGAAGTTTTTTTATGTTTACTTGAAATGGTCATCCATGGACTTGGGTCGTTCTTATATTCATATACTCATATATATATATATATATATATATATATATATATGTATATTCAAGAAATACTGTTTACACGTTTTATGACTTAATGCACATGCTCATGCCAAGCAAAAGTTTCGTCTATTATATATATATACATATATATATTCCCAAAAATTTGGAATATGTTCTCTTTTGTAATGGTATACCATCAATATCAATACGTATCAGCATATCTAATATGAGAATTAAGTTTAAAAGATTTTTTATGCAAATAGAGTTAATTAGACTAAAACCAATTCCATACATTTAAAGTAGCATGTTAAAATGTTATTATCTCTATGAGAATGAAATAATACATTAGTATCATCAGCAAATAAAACAATTCAAAGGAGAGAGGATGTATTGATGAAATCATTGACATAAAGAAGGAATAATAGCGGGGATATTGCGCCTTGAGGAATACCGCATTTGATTACTGTAGACGTGGGATTGGAGCCAATCTCATTAAAAGTAGCATATTGTTTTCTAGAGGTTAAATAATCTTTAAAACATAAAAAAAAATGATTGACCCCGAATACCATAATGACTGAGTTTGGAAAGCAAAAAAGAGTGATTAAGTGTGGCGAATGCCTTTGAATACTTACTTCACAAAATATGCCTACAAGCACTTGTAGTTTTATCAGAAATTTGTATTAATTCTGACTCTGTATACTATTTTTTTTTTGCAACCATATTGCTTTGAAATAATTATATCATATTTAGAATTAATTAGAATTTATAATGAATACAAAAAGTCTATTATATTTTCTTCTAAAATTTTGAATGTGATAGGCAATAAAGAAATTTGAAGATAATTACTTATTCATGGATCGCCTTTTTATATATACAAAGGATTAACTTAAGCTATTGTCAGCAAATCTGGAAAAACACCGTTTGATATGTGTTAACGGTTCTGCGAATAAAATAAAAAGACTTTTGATTTTGATCAGTGAGGTCATTTCAAAATGAGCATTAGTTTTACTTATTTTAGTAGAAAGTTCCAGGCCGATATTAACGCAAACATTCTTGTCCGTCCGCAGAAAATTTTCCTGCGTGCTGAAAAATTCCTACTCGCAACAAGCCCGCGTAGCATGCCCTGAAAGGTTTGACACGGCCTTAAAGGGACTGTACAGTACTGGGTGAGGTGGGGATTCATGTTTTGAACATTCCTAAGTGAGATAATGAAAAGCCTCTTGTGAAATATTAAAGAGTATGTAAATTTAAGAAGGATTCAACGTTTATTTGATGAAAATCGGTTTTCAAATGGCTGAGACATCCAAAAAAGTGTTAATAATAAAAGGCGACATGCCACAACTTTATTAGGATCTCTTTGTTTCATCTTGTTTTTGGGTATCTCGGCCATTTCGAAAACGATTTTCATCGAATAAAGTTTTGATACCCCTTAGAACTGCACGCTCTTTGACATCTCATAGAGTGGTTTCTGAATATCTCGCGAAACGTTAAAAGCTAAATCCTCACCTCGACCAGAACTGTACACACCCTTTAAACTTGGCTTAGGGTAAAAAGGACTTGCGTTCGCAACTGCAACTTCGGACCTGATACGTGCTAGGTATTGGCATGTGCAGTTCATGTGCGGGGATATCCGGGTAACAGAAATTGTTCCTCGCATGGCACATGCAAGGTTTACTCGGCAAGGTATGACAGGGCCTTTAAAGTCAACGCAATGATAGCAAAATACTCCCTCAAAGTTGCAAACTTATTCGATCTAATTAGTCTCTTTTCTTATTAGTGAATATAGAGAGCCATAAAAGAATTTCCGACATTGTTCTAAGTTCACGTTGAGCTCACTAGTGTATATTCTCACAGTCACGTCTTCAAAAACATGAGGAACATCAGCTGGAATCTATTTACAACACAAAGAGAAAGAAGATAGAAAATTATTATTTGTGAACCTTTTCCTCAATCATTGCTAGATGACCCCTACTGCCTGTTATGTCAAGAGTGAAGAACAATATAGTGGAACCAAAGGTGACAAGTAGAGGAATTGTGCACTTTCTTTTAAAAAAATACAATTTTGTGAAATTTTCTGTATATTTTCTTTATATCGTTCTACGCATGTGACGCCATACTCTTAACTAGTCTTTTCATCCAGTAGTGACTGAGCAGGTCTTCAAAATGTAAACTTTAAAAATTCTCCGCTTCTGAACGAATTGTCTGATTTTCCTCAAACTCTCACTGATGTGTTCTACTTATACTGCTGCATTCAGTCTTTTTACATGTCTATGAAGTTGGACTTGGAGTAACATTGTGCACCTACCATATTTTCGTTTGCCACTCCTTCACAATGTACCCGATTTCAACCAAATTTGGCGACTTTTACTAAAATCTTATTGCAAACACTTTGCTATAATATAATTCAACTATGTTTGATATTGCTGCTTGCCATGGCAACCGTAAACTAGCAACCATGTTCGTTATATTTTGCATGTTTTTTCTGTTCCGATATCAATCAACAATATAATAATGGATGAAACAAGGGTTTTCTTGGCTGTGAAGTAATTATGGTCGTGAATTACCCTGATTTTTATAATTTCCCTTATTATTATATGACGTAGGCATCAAACAATACATGTAAAATAAATAATCGAAAATACAGCATTTTCCATAGACTAAACGTTTATTTTTTTCTTTATATTGCAATGAATAGCGCCCCCCCCCACATGTTCACCTTGAGAAATTTCAACCATAACAATTGTGAAGGTTGATTTCCTTTTCCTTTGTGACAAATATGAAAAATGATTGTTACAAAAGAAAAGAATAGTATTATACTGGGGATAATGAAATATAAATAAAATATTTTTTAGCATATCTCGTATGTTCGTCTTTATATTTTGGTAAATAGCGAGCTCAAGAGGTGATGTTGAGAGTATGAGTTGTTCTATCCAGTTGCCAAATTTGACGGTGATACATTATACCGGGTGTCCCCCAAAAGCGGAACGGTGGATATTCAGTACCTTGCGTTCTAAAAGTGATATATTTTTTTAACATCATTAGAAAGACCACCTTCCGCAGAAGACAATGATACCAAAATCATTAAATTTCGTTCAGTACATTTTATTCTACGCCAATTTCTGTAAATTCAGTCATTTTCAAATTTCGCCGGATATTTGCGACTTATGAGATAATAATTTGAGCGCGACACGCGATCCATAATTATGGTGAATATTGTTTAAAGATAATAAAAAGTTTTGGTACCTCAAAAGTTTCCCTGAATTTCCTTGTCTTGGTTTGTGTTTCAGGTTAAAGTACGTTGTCTGTGAGAATTACTCGCCCCAAAGTGCTCTCATGTCTTAGTAATCATGCAATAATGGTTTCGTACCAGAGCCGACGCTGTCCAGCGACTGCGACCTGCAGCGTGCAGCCCATTGTACGCATAGCTAACTGCGACCAGCAGCCCCATACGCATAGCGTAATTAGTCCAAGAGCATTAGGTCAAAAAAGGCCTAAACCTGGACATTTTTGGTAACAAGCTGATTTTTTCAGGATAGGTCCAGAAAAATGTCTAAAATAACATACTAAAAGTCCTCATGAATCCTCCTTGAGCGTTTTCCGCAATCCAAGACGGCGTCCAAAATGGCCGCCATTTCCAGAAATTCTTATAACTTTTCAACCAGAGAACCCAAATACAAAATTTAAATGTCTAAATATATGTTTTGAAGCATGAAGATGTCAATAAAACACATATCAAGAGATGTTGATGCACGCAAGTACCGAAATCCAAGATGGCGTCCAAAATGGCCGCCATTTTCTGAAATTCTTATAGCTTTTCAGTCAGGTAACCCAATACGAAATTTATATGTCTAAATATATGTTTTGAAGCATGAAGAACTCATTGAAACACATATCAAGAGATTTTGATGCACGCAAGTACCGAAATCCAAGATGGCGTCCAAAATGGCTGCCATTTTCTGAAATTGTTATAGCTTTTCAGCCAGGTAACCTAAATACAAAATTTAAGTGTCTAGATATATGTTTTGAAGGATGAAGAACTCAATAAAATACATATTAAGAGATGTTGACGCACACAAACTTACCGTAATCCAATATGGCAACCAAAATGGCCGCCATTACCTGAAATTTTTATAACCTTTCAACTAGACAACCCAATACACAATTTAAGTGTCTTTACACGTTTCGAAACATGAATAACTCAATAAAATACATATTAAGAGATTTAGACGCACGAATGTGCTGATTTTAACGCTCGAGCTCTTCCTTATATGGAAAATGGGGTGCAAAATGTCCCAATCTTATCTCACAATTATGTAAATAAATGTCAATATAATTTATAAGAAACTTTTTATTTAGAATATAGTTCTTATGTGTAAAGTATACAAATAAAAGCATTTGCATGTTAACGTCAAGGAGTGTGTCCTCGTTACGAGAGAAATATTTCACCAACAGATTTGTTGCTAAACTAGAAGGCAATATCCGTTTACCACATGGTCTATTTTCGTCACCTTAAGCACATGAGATGAAAATTTAGTGCTAGCTCCTTTTTATTACCAATGCATTTGATGTCTTTGAAAAGTAAAGTTATTTCGTCGGCGTTTTCACGAACCGACGCTATTTCGTTTTTGAGCGAAAATGCAATTCTGAGAAAATCGCGTTTAAAGATCTCACAAGTTTTAGACAACGTTTTCAATGACTTTTCCTGTCTTGTGTGTGAAAATTTTGACAGGGTGATGAGAGTGGAAGTTGTTCTTCCTATCCATAGTGTAATTTTAGTGTGAATTCAAAAAATTTACGATATTTCTGTCTTCAAACTCACTGCGTCGGTTCGTAAATCCATCGTTTCTTGCGCGCACCATAGGTTATGTACTTAAGCGCGGGTCTCACGAACCGACGTAAGTTGTATTACGCCGGTTCGTGAGACCCGCGCTGTAGGGCGTGTACAATAGGTAACGTGCAATAAGCGTGTATTTACGAACCGTCGCTATTTCATTTTCGTATGTGTTTACATACAAATACTATTAGGGCTATACCTGCTTATCAACAATAACCTTATTAATTGAAATTAATTGTCATGTAATGATTGTTGTGATGATTACAATACATTTAGTGATAATTAAGATGATAATACAAGCCAGTTTCTCTTAATTGTTCTAAAAAGAGTGTTGTCATTGTTTTCATCTTCATTTAGTACACGCATGTATTGTTATTATAGCTGTGGTTGATCGTTCCAAAGATTTCTTTGCCCCCCTTTTTTTGTGGATATATTATTATTTAACACTTTTGCATTTGGACATCTATCATTTGGTAATACATGTACTCGGTATACTGTGTTTCATATTTTTTACTTTTTACTGTTTTTTTTAACTTTATTAACTTACTTTTTCATTTTTTCACATTATTTTTAATTCAAATTCAGTTCACTTCTTTCATAATAATTATGAATGTTTGTTCTAAGATGAAGGATACCGCTAAATCTTGGGAAAAAGACGTGCCAGTCAGTAATAATTACTTGTACATATTGTATTTACTCATCTTTCATACTCATGCATGCACTCTGTTATTTCTTTCTCTGAAATAATATATTAATTTCTTTATTTCTTATTATTCCACATATTTGTGACATTTACTTTGTCACAATTTTTATCAGTGTCATTATTGTCATTTGGCTCGCATGCGAATTCACTCATAATTCCTCATTTTCCATCTTTCTCTTTCCTGCTCAACAGATTCTATGATAGCTGCACCTGATCATATAAAAACATAAAACTCATCCTGCATGCACTCTTCGAAACTGATAAACTCCTAAAAATACATAAATATCAACACTATCAGAATTTCAAGCTTCATTTTAAATATATAATAATGGTCATGTTTTATTATGCCTTTTGCAGCAATATATTGAAGAGGTACATTATGTAATCGAAGAAACATAGGTCCTCAATAAAATATCAAATTTGAATTATTCAGAGATGAGTAATGACAATGGGAAGGATAACAATTGTGGCTGAGCTCCATAAATCAATACATATCTAATGGCAAATGGAGATGGAATCAAGATTCAAGAATATGTGTAATTCAAGTTCATTATTATATCAGTTCTTGTGTGTTCACAAAAAGAGGAACACAGTTCGAACATGCACACCAAATCTTACATCGTACATTTACATCTATAGAGTGCGGACGGAACATATACAAGAGAAAGAATAACATTCTCAAATTAATATATCAAGCATAACTATGTATATGAACACACAAAGATGTTGCTGCATATGCATGAAGCTTGAGAGTGCTGCAACACCCATATGCTCAGATAAAAACTTGATGTATATCATACAAAAGAGAAGAGGTACTGCATGTACATGTAGTTACACTATTCACAGGACAGTAGAGAAAAAGCACGAGAGAGAGAAGGAAATGGGTGTCTAAAATAGGTCGATGTAAGGAGTGCCAAGCCAATTAAGTCTCTAATAGAAGTCATACATATATAAGGAAACAAATTAATCACAACATAAATGATCATGCTCATGTTAACCAATAATTAGCATCTAAAAATGTGTGTAGAAAGCCCATAATATCAGCCTTTCGCCCCGTAGGCTTGTTACATATGAGAAAAGAGAAATTTTGGCCGACCCCCCCCCCCTCCCTGTGAATCCTTAATCCACCAGTACTATAAACACATTCTGAGAATGTGTTTTAGTACATGTACTAGCAAATTCACAAGAGGGGTGAGGAAATTCAGCCAAAATTGTGTGTGGCTAAAATAATTAAAAAGAAATGTCATCAGCAAAACTACGGGGTGGATGGAGACGAATTTTCATGTGATGACTAAAAAAAATGCAGCTAAAGGAAAAAAAAAAGACGGCGGAGAGGGGCCAAGGCTAATTTGACTCCCCTCCCCCCCCCCCCCCCACCAAAAAACAAACAAACAAACAAACACCACTGTTTTACAGCACCTTTAAAGGACTCTTAATTTTTTGTTTGTTAAAAACAAACGTCTCGAAGTAAAGAATTCCATATTGTAGGCGAAATGCAGACCGATACAGTGTATAAAGTGTACATCCCAAGCTATTAAAGAAAAAAAAAAACAGATTATGAATATCATTTAAAGTAAGAATTTCAGTGTGTTTAATCACCTTTAGTTGAGTTGCAAATGACATGTACATATTCAATAAGAGCAATAAACTTCGAAGCGCCCCCAAGCCCTTCTATACTTAATTATTCATGTGTAAAGGTAGCGCCAGGGCACTCCGGTGGTCTAGTGGTTATGACGCTGGTCTAGTAATCCAGAGGTCGTGGGTTCGAATCCTGCTTGGGCTGCCTGTGATTTTTTTTTTTTTTTTCACAGCAGCCTACAAACTGCACACTGCAGTTGCGTACGTTACTACGGATGGAGACAAATGAATAATCTATTATTTTAATATACAATGTTTGACATCCTTATTGCAATCACTTTCTTTAATTGTAAATTTAGAGACATAATGAATTATTATTAAAAGAAATCAAATTTCTGTATTTTGTTGTGAGTTTGCATGGGAACATACACGTATCATGATTTACAATTTTAGTTAGATAAAGAACATCTTATAACAGAACTGTCTAGTGATGGTTGAATAATTATGTCAATTTGTTATAAGTCCTATCAGTTACATGGAGTGCATGTTCCCATGTTTATAAGAATCATACGTGACACATTCAAAGTGGGTTGAAGACAACAAAATAATAAATAAAAGAATAAAGGAGAATAGAACTTAATCTGATTACAGCATCATCTAAATATTGCCAATGTGCACTTAGAAATCTATCAAGATTTATCACAAGGTTATGATTACCACACAAAACCTTCAAGATTTATTATCATGAAATACATGCCAATGAACACTTAAAAAAATCTAACATTCCATATCCACATGAAGCTTTCCTTGATATAAATGTCTCTCTGTAGTGTTATTCAAGTGTAGCAAAATTGTAATTACGACATCACAGAATGGAATGCATTGTTTTCACCTTCAATCTTAGGATCTCCTTTCATGTTTCCACTTTACAATCACATTTCACTGTAGATATACCGTCCTTATGTTGTCGCCCTTCATCCCAATTTCTCCCTTCTATCCTATCTGTAGATTGTCTTCTTTCCTAAGCCATTGTATTCACATTCCTTGATGATCAGCACGATGCTGTACTTTTTTCTTCTTCTCTGAAACAGTCCAGCTCTTCACTACTGCATGGCATCAGTCATCTGAAAGAAAAGACAGAAATTAAGAACTTTCGATTAAAATCAAACATCATGATACAAGATACAACTTTCATTTTGAGAAAAAGAAATCAGCCAACTAAACTGTAGTTGAAATAATTGTGCTCTATTTATATTAAACATAAAACAAAACGGTATACAGGATCAAAGAATGTCAAAAAAATACTGCTGTTCATCTTTGATGCATATTCAAATTGTCTCGCCTTTTACATATTTTAATGATGCAAGATCTTATGTCTAGCACTTAGTAAGTCTCATGTAGAATTTAAATTATTATTTACATGAATAAATCTGCTTGTCCTTGTAAATAAGGCATTGCTTTGAAAAAGCTGAATATTACTAATTGCATTTGGGAAACAGTCTACGACAATCAAACTTGTTTATTATCAGAGACTTTAACATCTTAATTAGACCTAGACTCTACATTACCATTGTATTCACATCCGTTGGTGATGTACACGACCCTGTACTTTTCCTTTTCTTTTCTGAAACAGTCCAGTTCTTCGCTACTACATGGCACCAGTCATCTGAAAGAAAAGAAAGAAATTAAGAACTTTTGATTAAAATCAAACATCATGGCACAAGATACAACTTTAATTTTGAGAAGAAAAAAAAAATCAGCCAACAAAACTGAAGTTGAAATTATTTTGCTCTATTTATATTAAACATAAAACAAAATGGTAGGCCTATGCAGGATCAAAGAATGTCAAAAAATGCTGCTGTTCGTATTTGATGCATATTCAAATTGTCTCGTCATTTACACATTTTACTGATGCAAGATATTATGTTTAGCACTTAGTATGTCTCATGTAGAAATTGAATTATCATTCACATGAATATAAATCTACATGTATTTGTAAACAAGGCATTGCATTGAAATAGCTGAATATTACTACATGTACCTGCATTTGGGAAACAGTCTATGACAATCAAACCTGTTTCTTATCAGAGACTGTAACATCTTAATTAGACCTAGACTCTACATTATCATTCAGCTTTTAAAGGTATTAACCATTCACCTATAAAACACTGGCATTGTCATGTGCATCATATTTCTTTGATACTGCACATATTTTCATGAAGTCTGCGCAAGAATGCAAATGAAACACGTCTGCTGTTTGGTATTTATGAAAAAAAAAAATCACTAACCCGGAAGTCCTTGGCCTTACGAATAACACGTGGCGAGTTAGTAGGAATTGATGTTAAAATAGAATAAGAATAGATCTACTAAATAGGCCTTTGCCTCATGAATGTCTGGTCTAATTATAGACTAAGTGAAGTCTAGACCTTTCACTTTTAAGTTACCAGTGGTTCACAAAATTTATATTATAGATCTAGACTACATCTAGATCTAGACATCTAATACTATTAGATCTTGGCAACTTTTGTCTTTGTGACATGAAATTAACACGTCACGGATGATATTGCGGCGATATCCAACAGGATGACAGTACCACTATTACTGAATCAGTAAGTTGACATAAATAACTAACATCAACTTGTTAACGTACGTTAGAGATGGCACCATATACAATAACCGGTGACACTGACACTGACAGATCTAACGACTACGTTTAGACTAACGTTAAAGAGTTAGACTCGCCATCTCTGTAAGTCGGCCAAAGACAAAGTCAATACAGGGCTAAGTCAGTGTTACTGTTATGTTAGGCCTAACAAATGTTAACGGGGTACTCGGTTAGGTTAGGTTTACCAGGACTCAAGAGTCCTGGTTAAATCAGTCGAGGGACATTTCTTAGAAGTCCTTCGATTCCAAGAATAAAAAGGGTGAAAGAACAAAGGGAAAAAAGGAAAGAAGAAAGGACAAAAGATTATGTATGGCTGCTGTGGAAATCGACAGCGCTACTGTATCACTATCAATCACGCGTAAATATGTAAACGCCATTTGGTTGGGCCGCATTCACAAGTTTTAGGGAAAAAAAGCCCCACCGCTGTGCTTCAAAGGTACTCCACTCGAACTAACGTTAGACATAATGTCACATATCTACACACAGTACGGTACTAGGGCTGAATTCACAAGTATACTATAACACTGCACTGTACAGGAAAGCCACCTAACCTGTAGAGTACTACTCGTAGTGTTTAGGTAGTATCACTAGACCACATACTGTCATAGATGACACCTACACCAACGCTGCACACTGGCGCTGGTCCGACGGTCCGTGACCAGGAAAAATCACTGTTGGACACTGACCAGTAACTTTTTCAGGAATGGACCAGTAAAATTGGGGGAAAAAATGGGTGGAATCTACCTACTATTACCACTAGTCTAGATGTAGATCTAGAGCTAGACTGTAGACTCTGTGTTAATTTGACTTGGTCTTAGACTTCAGCTGATCTTAGTTTTAGTAACTGGCATTACAAGTAAAGTCTTAACTTAGACTTAATAGTTAAACTTGAAAGTTAAAGTCTAACATGTCTAACTTTATTCTTTACTCTTCCTTTGAGTTTTGCTTTTAGACTTTTTACTTTTTTTTTTAGTTTAGTAGGCCTACTTTGTCAATCTCATGATTTCATTTTCAACTCAAGTCAAGGCATAGCCATAAGTGTCTTCGAGACTTTGACATCTTGCATGTCGTGCACACAGACGTTACGACTACAGTACTCAACAGTCTCAGAAGTAACGACATAAGTTGAAAAGAAACTATAGATAATATGATTTGGGATCTAATTTGAAATTGGATGGCGTTTACAGACTAGGCTTCATAAGCATCACGCGATTGAATACATGGGACTACACTCTACCGCAATGAATGGTTATGGTAGTCCAACTGAAACTGTTATTTTGAGCATGATTTTAATAGGATTATAGCTTACCATTCACTTCACTCGTGGACAGTGGGCTGGCTTAGGTCGTCATTCATCTTTCAGAAGGTTTGGTTCTCACTCTGAGATCTGGATTAGTGCCAAAACCTAATTCTAGGCCAGTAAGTTGAACAAAGCTCAAAATAATGCAACTGCGACGGTTCGTAAAACCCGCATTGCTCTTCACCCTAGCAATTCGGATTTCACGAACCGGCGTATCTTTACTGCGTCGGTTCGTGAAACCCCTTTTTCTCAATTTCTCGATATTTCGAGTACCGTCGTTTTTTTCTTTCTTTGATAAAATTAAGAATAATTAATTTTGTGATCTAAAATTTTGGGATTTGGTAGAGTTTTGAAAGCACTTTCATTTGGTACCAATATCTCGATTTTGAAAATTTTGACCAAAATCGAAATAGCGTCGGTTCGTGAAAACACCGACGATTTGTGCATGGAGGAGGGATACTCCTCTACCTCACGAGGGACCTTTTTTTCTTTCTTTTTTTTTACTCGAAAGTGAAATACATAGTGCAAGCGTTTGGTAAGATATTGAATTATTTCCATCAAAGAGTAGGAAATTGGATATAAAGTAGTATTTAGGGAAATGGGCAATATGATTATGGAAGGGTGTGGGGGTGAACATCTTATCCGTTCATGGATTTGAAATTTGTGTGCATGTGATGTGTTCGCATGCACTGTACTGGCTGTAGTATCCAGTGTACTGTATGTAGCTCTCCTAAGGTCCTGTCGACCGAGTCACATTCAGTCATCAATTCGAACAGAAAGGGACTATAGGCAGAACCAAACGTTGCCCGAAGCCTGTTTTCAATACTTCAAGTTAATTGGTAAGTCTTCAAATTGAAGAATTTATGGGATTTTAAGTTGACATTTACCCTGCGATACTAAATCTGTCATGATCCTGAATGCTACAATGCGAAGCCCGATTACGCTACGCGTATGGGACTGCTGGTCGCTATGCGTATGGGGCTGCTGATCGCAGTTAATCGCATGCTTACTAAGACATGAGAGCACTTTGGGGCGAGTAAGTCTCACAGTGTTAGTTATATGAAAGGTACTTTAACCTGAAACACAAACTAAGACAAGGAAATTCAAGGACACTTTTGAGGTACCAAAACTTTTTATTATCTTTAAGCTCGGTGATCCATGTCAACAAAAGATACAGCTTTCACATTGGCCGCGGGCCAGGAAAAAAAAAAACAGTGTGTGTGTGTTTGTGTGTGTGTCTGTGTGTGTGTGCGCGCGCCCAATGTGAAAGCTGTATTTTTTGTTGACATGGATCAACGAGCTTACACAATTCACCGTATATAACGCGTGGCGCTTTTAGAACGCAAGGTACTGAAAATCCATCGTTTGGCTTTATTTATTTATTCATTTATTATTATTATTATTTTTTTTTTTTTTTTGGGGGGGGACACCCGGTATAATAAAGAAATTATATAGGGGGCACAATGTGCCCCCCCCCCCCCTTGGGCTTGGAAGGGGTCGAAACAGCTTGGGCTTTATCAAAATAATAGGGTTAAATCTGATAAAACGCATAAAATACCTTGAACCAGAAATTCGTGTACAATTTACCTTGTTAGGTTCCAATGTCTTTGCCACGTTTTCTTCCCCCAACTTTGTGTAGAACGGCATTCCTAAAAAAGGATTTTTATTTCCCATTCCGAAATCAAATTTCGATACCTGTCAGAACAGGAAAAACATAATAGATTAGATAGTATCTATTATGTTAAGGTAAATGGAAATAATCAATGTCTATACATATTTCGCAAACAAATCCAACATCTAAAACATTTAAAGGTGTGTGTGTGTGTCTGTGTGGGTGTATGTTGAATTTTCCACCTTTTTTTCAGGGAGATATTTGATGATGATTCCTGAGTATATGGAATATAAAAAAATAAACCCTTTCAAGGAATGTGAGATAGAAAAATATAGCATTGTATTAAAGCGATTTTGATGACTCCAAAAACTCTTCAAAACTAATGCGAGTGCAAATCTAAACTCTCTAAATTGTGAAATTCATTGTAAACACAGAAATGAATAGAAGGCACATATTCACGAAGTGTATTCCATGACTACATTATGACGACCCTGTCAAAGCATGCACATAACCTTCCGCGATATGTACTAGTCAACACGTAAACGCCTCGATTATAGGAGTAAATAATGTTCATTACATATAACATATGTGCGTGTGCATCTGATGGAAATTAGAATACACAATAGATGAAAAGTCCGAGTCACTGAGGAAGTTGAAATGACGCCTAGTTCACATTTCAATCTCTTTTGTGGAACAATTTTATTGCTCCTAAGTATTGCTACGATATCACAATACTACATCATTTAAGATTTGATACACATACCTCAACGTATATATGCTCATTGTCCCACTTGAATTTGCCTTCAGTTCTGTCGTGATACCGAGGAACAAGATATTTTTTCAGTTCTTTCTGATCTACACTGCGTAACTGCAAGGAAGTATCATCATTGAACAAAATAAGTGATCAACATGTGTGTGTGTGTGTGTGTGTGTGTGTGCAAATTATTGCTGTTATTGATATTGTAACACAAAACAAAATATTATTCAATGTAACATCTCTGACTTCGTGTTTCTGGCTTCTTAATTGTTATTATTGTCAATGGTATTATTGTTGTTTATTACCATTTAATTAAAATCTAAGATTTTTTTTTTTTTTTAATATCAAGTGAGATCAGTCACTATTCTACCCTTTTATCAATACGAATTAATAGTTAGAGGTTTGAAGCCCAGAATTGTTCTTACCGTCCATTACTCAAACGATCCTTTTTAGAAAAAAAAAGTAGTATGTAATACCAATTATGCTCCGACTTTAAAATGAAAGGAGACAATTCTCAAAAGACTCGGGCTGTGATCATTCGAGATCACGACATTCATAGTGTGCTGCACTCCCAAGTTGAAAAGATGCAAGCGAAAGAAAGAAAGATTATAACACCTATGTACCTTTGCCTTTGCCTGAGTAATCTCTACAATGCACTGGTAAAGCTCTCTTGCGTAGATTCGGTTGATAATTTCTTTAGCTTTCTTCATGTCCGACGCTGTTGATCTTGATTGCAAGATGTCACGTATGATGCCGTCAGTCGCTTGGCAAAATGCTACGACATCTTTTCTGCAATCTAGAAGGTCCCATTCCCTTTGCAGAGGATTCATAAAAAGTGAAAAAAATGTTTAGAGATGTAACCTATTACAAACAAATTTCACACCGTTTCCTCTCCTCTTCACAAACAAACACCCACAAAAAGGACACCAAAATCAATACTATTGCTCTCCACATGTCAGGTGGAATTGTTTTATTATAATTTTTTTAAGACAAATGGTAGGAAATATTCTAATAAACACAGGCAAGCACATGCACACACAATAACGCACAAGTTGGGAAATAAAATAAGCAATTGGACGATTCGAATGATGACCTCAGTTTGATCTTCCCATGCGAATGCATTTTGTTGCATGAGTTGTGGTATTTTAAACGTAGTAAAATAAATTTTAAGGGGTCTTTTTATTCAGCATGAAATAATACGACGACCTTGCATTTATCATTAATTTCATTTATCTACTTTTTTGCAAGTGACTTCAGCATTATTTTGCAGAAACCAATGCATACCTATACAAGACTTAATGAACTTCAAAAAAAAAAAATCAATAGCCACCGTCTTGGTTTTCTGTAACAGCTGCAAATATTCATTTGTTGTTGCTTTTGTTTTTGTTCACATACATAAAAAAATAATAAAAAAAAAAACCTTACCCCTTCTCTCCTCGGAACTTGAGATGTTTACATGCCAGCCGAAATGCGTCTTTGTACCTTGTAAAAATAAAAAGAAAATGTGATATAGAGCTTAGTAAAGAATGATACAGGGACTATCAGATGAATAACGTCGATACATTGCTGTATTCATTTTGTTTAAGACAATGTAAACCTAAGTGGTTTCTTTTTCAAAAAGTTATGGAAGCAGTGGTTGAATTATTTACAAATCAAACTAAGAGTTATTATTACATAAACTTATTTCAAGCAGGATCTTCTCGAATGCGTTAGCAGGCTGAGGAAGGGAATGTCACAAAAGAAAAATAATTATCCTAAATAAACTGAAGAGGCAATCATAAAAACTGAATGAAAAAAGAAAACAACAAAGAAGACATTTTATCGTCAAATGAAATAAGTTTTCTTCCAATCAAATACTGTATATAGGCCTAGTGACAATGACAAGTAGGTTCGTCGCTTTGATTTTACATTTGTCTTGATTTGACTACATTTGTGACCCGCTACAACAAAGGGATCCTAAAGTCGCTGATGGCTGAGCCGAGAAAATCGAATTTGAAGTCAGATCATCAAAATCGGTCAAAACTTTCGGTTTTCTATTTTTTTTTTTTTTTGCATAATTTTGAAGTCTAATGTATCTTCTGTCATCTGCCGAAATTTCAAACTAAATGGTCAAAGGCAAGGTAAGCGTTTTTATGGGCCATGATTTTCCGACTTTCAACGGAACAAAAAACGTGTCCGAAGATTTGGATTTAGCGCCGCAGCTAGACTCCGCCCATAGCAACGAGGGAGTGATCTTATTGGTCAGTGCGTGGCATCCTGGTTACTGATTGGTGATGCGTAGACCGCTGGCGCTAAGCTTGAATGAACATTGTGGAGGTTGCTAAGAGCATACCTTCTATTGTCAAACTGTCTTGCCTCCCCTTGATCATGATAACGTCGGAAGGAAAACTTTGAAGGCGGTTTTCTTGAAACGCTGATTTCCTAACCCACTCGATATGCGCTAATAAAATCGTCGATATCTCCGCAACAGAGAACTTTCATGAGTCGTGTTATATATGGAATTGAAGTGGAAGAGCAAGGAAATAATATCATGTCATTTTCAGAAAATTGTCCTCCCCGACTTTCGGATCCTTTTGTTGTAGCGGGTCACATTTACTTTGATCACTGGCCTATTAACTTCCATTCAACTGAGAAGACAGTAATATGTCTTACATGATTGCTATCGCTGTAGTTACTCTGTGATGGAAAGCTGCGTAATGAAGGCGGCGCCTTGTCAGGAACAGATGATTGAGATCATTAGCGACCTGTTGAAGATATAGAAGTGATTCATATATAACATTTGCTGTTGTTTTTTTTTTCTTTTTCTTTTCTTTTTGACGGGTCATTTCATTTATCAATTACCAATCGGGTCAGTTGATGAGACTCTCAAGTTTATATGAAATTGCAGTATATTTTCACACTGCTTGGAAATATTCTAGTCTTCATGACAAGTATGATCCTGCACAGCAATCCAAAAGAAAATTTGTCTTAAAAGTCTTAAAACTATTTTATTACTTTATGACGTATCCTAAAAGATCGGATTTTGAGCTTTCAAATAATGTACTACTCAATTCAAATGGACTCTCCTGACTTATCGAGATCTTGAAAGGAAATCACACTGTCTGGAAACTGTGTACTGAGAAAAGAGGCTCTTAAATATATAGAGTCTACAACAGCGCTTAAAGGAATGGTATAATTTCAGGTGAAATGAGACTGCAGGTTTCAAAACTTTATATATATATATATATATATATATACCTATATATGTATATATATATGTATATATATATATATATATATGTATATATATATGTATATATATATATATATATATATATATGTATATATATATATGGGTCAGAATTTTGAACGATGTACAATTGAGCCAAAACAAGGCAAAATTTAAAAAGTAGGAAATTCTCCAAATCATTCATCTTACCTGAAAGAGTATAACTCAAGCTTTAATATGAACCCAATTATACTAGGATTTTCCCAGAGGAACAAGTTTTTATTCACCGCTGAAGTTTACCGTGTCCAGAGCAGCGAACTTCCGTGAGGAATAGTACTGCACATACATTTGAATACCCTTTAACATAGTTTCCAAAGATCTGATTCAGTTCAAAATCCTAACGAAATATCTTAAGGGACATGTGTACGTGATTGGAGAATATTAAGCTTGTACTCTTAACCTGTACGTAATGGTAGACAACTGATGATTTAACTAAATTCGTCATTTCTGTGGAAATATTGCTCTTCCGCCAAACACTTTCTTAATTTTACGCGCATTTTACAGAAACTCAATATTTTCACCTCTTATTTCACTATCCCATACTTCAATCCTCACTCCCAGATAATAATATACCTTTTTAAGATGTATCTCATCTGGGCAGTCTCTATAACCCAACAAACATAGCATAGTTTTCATCACGGAGGTTCGCATGTAGCTCACGGACGTTCGAAACAAACAAGATGTTGAACAATGCAGCTCTCTTGAGTTGGAAACGCATTCTACTCACAACAAACAGCAATTTCATGTCGAGAACAAACTCCTCTGCAAAATCCTGAATAGATACTACCAATTCTCAATTATATAAGCGTGTTTATTTTCTCATACTGAGGAATGAAAGAAAACAATTTTCCATCTCTCGTAAATGAACGTACAAACGTAAGTGTAATCTCAGTGACGTAGTCCATCCTTGAGAACGAATGCATTTTTCAAAATTTCGTTATCATGAAGTAAATATTCAGGTCCTAAACTTGTTATATAAAGTCTACAATGCAAAATGTGCTTTTAGTATAACGAACATGGTCACAGCTAAAATTATGACAAAGAGTTGATATAGAAAAACAACAGAAATGTGCTCCGTTATATAGAAATACGAAGTTTAGCTGGGGAGGGCAAACGAATACGTTAGGAAGAAATCCCTCTGTGTTTGCTCCTTGTGTTACACACTGTTACCGAGGAGAATTTGTGTTGTTATATTAGTCAGAAATGATAATACGTTCGATACTGCGAAGTTTCGTCATAACAAGACACAATAAGTCCATATAACTTGGATGGATGTTTGTGACTTCGATATTATACAATATGGTTTGTTATAACAAACCTTTTGTAGGGCGTCATTTCGGAGGCTCGTTATTCATACAGTTTGTCAATACGAAAATTGATAGAGTTCGTATAATTATGAAGCTTTTTTTATTCGGTAGGCCCTAAATGATAGGAATCTCCGAAGGTTAATCGAAAGGCTTATTAATTGGAACATGAAAAATTATGTTCGCTTATCCAAATGTGGAGAAACAAGTTAACAACTTAAATTCTCCAATTTCAAAACCTCATAATAACCGTTTTCACCTAAACGAATATCAGGCCCATTCCACTTTTAGAAGAACGGACCTAAAAATAATGATCCTTAATATCTATTTTTCGAAGAACATTTCTTATAACAAACCTCCTGAATTAACTATAATTTTTTTTCTTCCATTTTGGAATAACAAACCTTTGGACATCGGAATAACGAATCTTTGGAAGAGCGAACGTATCAAAGTGCAACCTTAAACCTATTCTTCATCATCACTTTTTTTTAACATGTGTTTTCAAAGTAAGCACAAAAGCACAAACAAATTGACGATCTCTCTGTCTCTTAAATGTAAAATGAAAAAAAAAATCTTGGAAAAAATAACGAATGAATATTGCTTTTCATTGATAAGTATAAAACAACACCATGTGATGATAAGCGGAGGATTTGTGTGTTTTCATCAGACAATAATTGTATACTGCATGATTTTTGTTCGCTTGTGACGGCATTTCGATGAATAAAAAACATAAACAGACAATCAAAAACTTCTCCAGAGGAATTTGGTATAACGGGAGTGCACTGGCAATTCTTTTCTCTGTGTGTTGGAGCTCGATCCCTTCTCTAATTCTCAGTCATTTTCATTCAACTGCTTCCACGTCCTTTTGAAACTTTTCCGTTTCTTATTCAAAACATGCTCATTACAGACTTCTTCCGTCATTATCCTGAATGTGATTGCGTAGCACTTTTCGGATTTGTTTTGGTTTGTTTTGTTTTGTTTTTGTTTTCTGTTTGGTCGCAGCATGTTCAGGCTATTGAGAGAATGAGAGAAAAATCGTCATGAAGAGAAAAATAAGAATGAATTAAGGCATTTAATATCATGACAATTACAGCGAACGTCCGTTATAGAGACCAAAACTGGATGTGTTCTGTTTGAGACGGCAGCTACCATACTCAAAAGATAAACACTTAGAGCACCTGTTACTAAAAAGTGGCACTGATCTTCTTTCTCCTACTATGTAATCCATTGACTTATTCAACCAACGAACATCCGTGAAAAAAAGTTTTCCGTTTGATATTACGGGTGAATTGAGTGCTGAACGCTATTCACTTTCGGGTATGAGCGGCTCGGTGATTTGGTAATATTTTCAACTAACATTAATCTTATGTGCACTGATATATTTGTAATTGTCAGAAATTTCCTTTCTCGGACAGAACGTCCGTGAGCGAAACTTTCAGAACCTGTAACAGTACAAATTATCTCCAGAACCTCATTAGAAAGAAATTTAAACGCACAGAAATTACAGATTACGCAAAATTCCATTTTCCTATAACTTTGTTTTCAGTGTTTAGCTGTTTTTGTATAATCAGAGGGAAAACAAGCATAAAATTGTGAGTAAATGTTCAACTGTTTGTTCATCATGATCACATAACGCCTTAAAAATTCTGAAACTACTGCTCTAAACACATTGCTTACTTTGTAAAACTTTATTTGTCGCTATGCGAGCCAAAAGTTTTAAAGAATATAGGACACTTTCGGGACAAGTTATCCCTATCGGAGGGATTGCAAACGTCACGGACGTTCTCTGGAATTATCACGGACGTTCGTTCTACTACTAGGGTCATGTTCCAGGACGGATAACTAATCGGCAGAGAGTACCTAGCCTTCCTAACTCTTTCAAAAATTTGAAAAGGTATTGTCAATGCAAATTATAAGAAATTTGACATCCTTACAACATATGTATTGCTCAGAGGGGGATCAGGAGGTGAATTTTCAGAGAAAATATTAATTATTTGCTTGGTTTTTGGTGAATTGCATGGTCCAAAAACTGCGGACGAACCTCAGTCCGCTCCAAAAATGGCATGCAGCTCCTCGGCTAGAGAGCCAAAGGTAAAATGCACTTTCGCCATCAAAGCAAGATGGTGTCCCACTCGAAAACGTTTTAATCATCACGGACGTTCTTTTTTTCTTGGAGGTTCGTCTAAAAATATAATTTCGGTTCCTATTTGACAAAGGATGGACAGAAACTCAAAACAAACATATTATCGTGTTGCTAGATCTTAGGTGATTACGACTCAGAACAATATCGCCAATAACGTTTCATGGGCTACGATCTTTATTAGAAAATTGCGGAAGCACGTCCGTGACGAAAACTGAGTATAATTTTGCATAAAAGAATATTACGTCCCATGTACAGCCAGCAGACGTACAATTTTTGCAGGATATGTTCATAAGGTGGAACACCAAATTTTCGTATACGTTACGGTTGGGACAACAAAGTAGAATTTGCAGCAGCGATAGAAATAAGAGCATCACGGACGTTCGTCTGTTTAGGACTTTGATATTTTAATTGTTCTCTGTAATTTCATACGTGCTCATAAAGTTCTTATAATTTTGTGGTACATACCCATGATATGTCAGATCCAGAACATGGTCAGATATTAGATGCCACGTACCGTTAAAAATGCACATCATTAGTTTGAAAAACAAAAATTATTGTGAAAATAGCGTTTTTACTGTATTTTTACGCTTTAAGTCCTTGTGAAATGAAAAATATCAGGCAAAAGTCAACCAAACCATATATTTCCTGAAAGGAAATTTACCAATCTTTGAGATGACATGAAAAAATCTGGTTTTGTTAGATCATCCTGGCGTGTTCTAAGGGAAAGAATGTCATAAGGTACGAAAATTGGCAATTGTACATCGTTCAAAATTCTCACCCATATATATATATATATGTACTCACATAATGAGAAACCACTTACAGAGTATAAAAATTATTAAGTGAAAATGATCCAAGGTTCTTTTTGATAAAGCTGGTTAAGAAATGGCTGAAATACATAATCATTCAGAACCAACCTTAATGATCACTTTGTTTTGTTTTACTTTGTGTTGAATATCTGAGTCATTTCAAAACCGTTTTCCATGAAATAAAACTTTAGTTTCTTATATAATTGTATGTTGGTTTTTTTTTTTCATAAAGTGGTTCGTAAGTATCTCGAAAGAAGAGAAAATAACAGCTAAATAATCACGTCAACCAATTAAATCTTCCGAACACTGCTCTTTGCGATGAATGGGATAAAAACAAAAGTATAATGTATAATTTTGTGAAGAAAAATAATGAAAATATCGTCAGATTAGAATGAAATTGAGTATGCTCTATTGATATTCTATCCATGGATAATACCAATTACCGAAGTAGTAGCTTTATACTTAGATATGCATCTAAAATTGCCAGAGAAAAGGAAAATCAGGTTGAAACATTTACATGGCAATAATAAAATTTAAATTGTGCGTATGACTTAAATTTCTACGCAAGCAATGTCATTGATACTAATGCATGGGGTTGTAGACACGGAAGATACGAAGAGGTAAAAAAAAAAGATTATCACATTCTCTTTGGGGGCTATATCCTACATACCTTATCCCTGAAGCACAGCTCTTTTCTGTTACCATTGCCATTGCAATCGACTTTGCAGGCTTTTACAAAAGAGAGAATACGTTCGACTTGAAATGCTGATGGGATGTCCAGCAAATTTGCGTCCCTTGCTACGTAGTCCCATTTGTCAACATCAACTCCGTTAATTCTGTTGCTAACAATCTGTCTCAGGAAGAACTTTCCAGGTGGAATCAAATCCTTCAAATATTATAATAGACAAGTGGCAAAATGATCAAGTGCAACGTTATACATGTGTATTAACGCAGTATGTATATATTTGAAATCGGCACAACCAAATGTTGTGTCAGTATCTATTAACTGATATTATGGTTTAAAAAATAATATGGTAAAAAAAAATGTAAAAACCAAGAATGGTCTAACATCGAATGAGTTTAACTTATGATATTCAAAGCTATAACGAATCAATGTCCATATCTGATATTTTTGTTTTTACCTTAAGCGAGCGAATTCAAAGTCTGTGATGATATTATGACATTACACTAATAAAATAAACTTGTTGGGTCCTGCAAGTTTTTTTTTTCTTTTTATTTCGAATCTCATAGATACCAAGGAGAAGGGAGAAAACTTTATTCAAAAAAAAAAACCAGAAAGAGACGACATTACAAGAAAATAGAGGGCAGAACATTCGATATCTTCCTACTGATAAGGTTAAATACAGTCCTTACGTAAAACATTTCGCAAATATGAAGAACAAAGTTGTCATATATTTTTTTTTAACAAGATTTTTCAAAAGGTATCAATTCAGTACTAAAATGATTTCCTACGAACAAACACAATGGATTTATTTCAATGACAAATATCCAGTTCTTTAAATGTTTCTCGGTTATTTGTTTTAAATGAAAATAGCGTTTTCTTCTCTTACAAAGGCAAACAGTATGAATAATCATTGTTTCGAGTACCTTCATGCCATCGTCCTCGTTGCCATTGCCGTCGATTAGTTGACAGATGATTTCCACCTGCTTTGTATCTATTCCAAATGTACGGAGCTTTTCCGTTAGATCGTTTGCTTTAATTAGATGTTTTAGAATGCGCACGGATTGTTCTTCATGCTAAATAATAAGGGCAATAAAGATAAGGTCAAGGTAGATTCAATTGATGTATTTGGTTTTACATTATTATGGGATTTGTTGGAGGATTACAATCAATATGGGGACCTACATTACAAAGTCAACAATAAGTCGCCAGACATAGCTTTCTGTAAAGAAAGGATTCTGAAAGAACGTAGCTCTACGATCCAAAATGATATAATTATAACTCGATTAAGATTTACCATCCTAACCTAGTGAAGTATTTAAACGGAAAACCAGAACACTGGAAAAGGGTGTACCAAGAACAAAAAAAAAAATCAGTAAAATTTATTCAAGTGCTTAATCTCACTATAAGCCCTGTTATTGGCAATAAATGACACACAAATAAAGTTGTAAACAACCAGCAACAACAGGTAAGTGATAACGAGATTAAGATAAAATTGAGCATACTCTACCAACACATTATATTCATGGCCGATGTCAACTCTCAAAACAGTGACATCATCTTTTTTTAAGGTTATTAGGGTTTTAAAAAGAGTGTATCAAAGGTTTTTGAGAAAGGAATGTGGGCTTGTAAGACATACAGAAGCGCACTTCTTTACAAAGAAAGGGAAAAACGTTGAAAACACAATTTCCGATACATTATATGATCCCAAACTATACGATAATGTTTCTTTCAGAAAAAAAAAAGAATTGACAAGGTTTTACGACTTTTTTTCTGAGTCCTTCGTGATATCAGGCGGTGCAGATTTTTGTTGGTTTTGTGATTTTTTTTAATTGTTTATTAGAATTTTCTTGGAATCTCTAAAAGAAGTAGGTACATGAAACTACTTGGATCAGGATGAAATAACAACAAAACGCACAACAAAATATCAACATTTCAATCCACTCTAAATAATAATTAAAACAAAAACTCGTTTCTGATTTTTCTCATCGCACCTAGAAGCTTTTAATGAGTGCCGTACCTTCCAGTTCTTTCCTTGTTCAATCATGAATTCTTGAAAAGTGTGAGAGAGAGGTCCATGACCAAGGTCGTGACATAAACCAGCAATTTCTACACAACGAACATCGACATCTGTTATCTTGCTGGATTGGTCAGATTGTAGTTTCTTGGCCAGCTTCCCTGCCATGTAACATACTCTGTGACATGATGAAGGTCATAGAATGATAAAAACAACATCAGAAAAAATGAACATTTCGAAAGAAAATTGAGGGTTTCTTCTTTTGATATGAAGAGGAAGCGAAAAAAGAAGTGAGCCAACGATAATGAAGGCTTCAGAGCTTAAAGGTTCTGTTTACCTTTGGGAGCAGTGGTTGAAAAAAAAAATGTTCAAGATATCACTTTTGATGCATATGCGTAGTTTAGATGTATCACAAAACATCCTGCCATATACATTTTTCTCATTAAACAGTAACTGTAGACGGTTTAGTCTGGAAACATTTTTATTATAACTATTGTTCACATTTTGTTTATTTAACAATACATAACATCAATTATACTGGTTCCATTTTTTACATTGGTTGTTTCTATCCCTAACTCACATTTTAGAACTATCTTTATAAAGCACTAATGCTGGGTTTTTGTTTCTTATGGAAATGGTTAATTATTCCTTTAACAAATTGTATAGATGTTCGTGATTTTTTTAAGAACAATTCATTCTCCATGTAGAGATTTATAGTGTGTGTGTGTGTTTATTCCAATTTCATTTATCCATAATAAGCAGTCAAAACCATATTATATTCAATGTCCTAATTGCGCAACCATACTGTGCACCACAAAACCAACAAAATGTCACACACACTGATTTTGTGTGAGAACTGAAAATAGGTGAAATGGGTCAACCCACTAATCTTAAGTTTTTCATATTTTCTGAAAGAGCAAGTCTTCTTCTATAATTTACCTAAGTTCGGGATCATAAAACGAACAGGAAAATGTGTTTTCAGCAGTTTTTCTTGAACACTTTTTGGTGAAATAGTGTGATTAGGTGTTTCTCATAGCGTCTTATTCTCTTTTCTTAAAAACCTTGTCCACACTCTTCACTTTCAACTCCAATAACTGTTGAAAAAATGATGCTACTGCATTGAAAGAAGGCATCAATTATTTACAGAATGTGTTGATAAAGCATGCCTAATTTCAACTTAATCTGATAATACCTTCATTGTTATTACTCCGGTGGTTAACATTCTGTCTTTTAGTGCCATTCATCGCACAGCTAGCACGGCACAGTGAAGATTACGCGCTTGAATAGACCCAGGGCCTGTACTTAAGAGCGCGTTTTTCACTTCACACCTTCCAGAGTGTGTGCTTTCTTTCCAATAAATTAGGGCAGGTTAGGACAGTCCATTTGAATTGAGTTATAGATCATTTTGAAACTGAAAGTCTGCTCTTTCAGAATCTGCCCTTATCTAAAAAATCCAGGTCTGGCGACTTTTTGTTTGTTTTGTGATTCAGGGTCACATATGATATCATGAAAGAAACCGTGATAATACTTATGACAATAAAATCTAATAGATAATAGATGAGAAATATAATCGCAGTTTAATAGCGCTTTTGTGTAACTGTCCACTATGTGTGTTTTTTTTTTACATATTTATCATACTAGATAGCAATGGCTACAAATAAAAGTCGTAGTCACTGTTTCCTGATTCTCTTGTTCAGAGAAATTTAAATGACATCAGGAATTTATTCATTGTAGTGCAATCACATCTCATCTGTTTATCGTTTATTTCAAAACCAAAGAAAGGTAGGTACATACCCGGAAGCGTTGGGACATTCTTCATGACTTTGTTGATAATAATAATCATAGTAATAATGATTATATATATATATATATATATATATATATATATATATATATATATCGGGAAAGAGAGAGGAAGAGAGATATTTTATAGTTATATACGTACATATACATATTATAAATACAGAAAATTTGTGATAAGATCGCGCACAATTCCTTATGTGGATGCCTGAATATATTCCAGCAGGGTCTGCCTATCTACTTATAAATTCCCGGGCTCCCGGGTGTAAAGGAAATCAATAGTGAAGGAAAACTTCTAGGTATTATCCCGGTCACGCCAGAGTATCACTAATCGAAACCCACCCTAAAGAGTGGTCGAAACGAGTGTGAACTGCACAAGGATATACAAAATGAACTGGTCCAAGTTGCTTTATATCCCGAAGACGCTGGAACTCAGGCGTGTCGATGACTAATAGGCAGTAAGGAGGTACTTCGATGATACCGTGTATTGCGTCGTTGATTGTCTTGGACTGTTCAATACATTTATACAAATAGTGTTATGTCCATATCAGTGAAGGCACTAGACATTCAAGGGTAATAATATCGTTTTCAATATCATATATTCATTACCGGTTTTTTTTTTCTCATGCATACATTTATCTTGTTGTTTAACTGCTCTTTTTAAAGGTAACTACAGTTCAAATGTATGCTGACCTGCTTCTTTTGTTCGGCCCAGGTGTAAGAGGAGCTTAATTTCACAGAGGATACATATGAGCTAAACTTGTGTGGAGGGTTATTATTTTCGAGCGATGAGGCTTTTATACCAGGCTACAGAAAATAAGAATAATGAAAGATATCTAAAATTATATAATGCTTATTTCCATGAAATATTCAATGATCGTTGATGTGCAGAATAAAAGGCATCAATATAAATAAGCATTAATTGCAGGGACCCTAGAAAGTCAGCAACACACTAATGGACAAATACAAATTCTGCTCTACGAATTGGCATTGTACGACCAACTTAACCTTTCATTTCCGTGTGCCACAATAGATGTCCTGCCCTTAAATTTTCCTTCACAGATTAACCCATATCGGGCCATCTACGGGATATTCCGTAGTTCGTCCGAACGCCGCAGGGGCCACATACGGAATATCCCGTAGTGAATAAAATGACATATGAATGACGTCATTCACTTCCGCTGAGTAGTATGACTGTACTATGCATTAAATGGCGGCGTGTTATTTACCATATTATAGAGATTGTTTTCTTCTTTCAAATGATATATAACTTGTCTATGTTTTTCTCATTGCTTGCTAATGAAGAGCGATTGTTTGGAGAGTTGTCTGTTTGTCGGCGTGTGTGCGCGAAATGTTGCTGGGCCACTTGGGTGATTGTGTACACAGGTGCGTTAGCCCGATATAGGTTAAAGACATTTTTTGATATTTCGGCCATCACAAACAATGAAGAATTCCTTTTACATCACTTAAGTTTTCATGATTTTAATTTCTTCGTTTCCATTTTCTTTTTTTATATGATGACAATAATAATGATAATAATCATAATAATAACAGTAATAATAACATAAAGACTCAATTATAACAAATATGACTATATAATGTTATTATGACACTCTCTAAAGATTTATGTCAATTGTAAACAGCAGTTGACGTTTCACGGCAACCCCATTTATCTTGTTGTATTATAAAGAAAGGATATTGCAACGAATAACATTGTTCTTCAACCGTATGGACTAAGTCTCATTTCATCATGTGCAAAAAAAAGATTGGTATCGAAGATTACCTGTTTTGGAAAATTGATGATGCCTAAATCAAAGAGAGAGAGAGAGAGAGAGAGAGAGAGAGAGATCAATACCAAATAAGTTAGAACGCAAATGATAAAAGGAAACTCCTTCAGCATAATGGCAGACTTGAATGACATTTCTGTCTGTTGTTTACTTCTGTTTGGGCTTTTGTTGAAGACGTCACTGCTTGTTACGCAGACTTATATTGTTTTTCCTTACTTTCCTTTATCATTAAAAACGCTTATTTTATTGCAGTAAATAACAATTGAAAACAGAGTGTTTTTTTGTTTGAATTAAATTGCAATCTAGCTCTTATGTAAATATTCCTTTTAAGATTTTTGTAATCAAAACAAAATAACAAAGCAGTTGGTGTTTACATTAATATTTGTTTTAATACTTTGTTTTGTTTGGGATTTACCTATGATGTTCTTTTTTTCCCCTTTTTTTCAAACCATACCTTTTCTTCTGAAAGGCAACACGGGTGACAGTTGTATTGCATTTTCTTCAACTTCTCTAGTGTGACCAGAAAATAGCTCCTGCCGCTCTTCAAAGGACTGGACCGGTCCACAGCTTTTGGATTCATCCTCCGAACGCTGTTTGCCCACAACTTGTTGGATTTTGTTGAAACGAAAGGGATATTTATGACTTATCAATAACAACCTTGAATAATAACAAAACTGATATGCAGGAATTTTGATCTTTGTTTAAAAATAGTGTTAAAGGTTAACTACAATTTTGATTGATATTGGGATTCAGGTTTAGTCTTTTATGAGATGACTAGAAACCCCTTGTTTGAAACAGTCAAAAACATATTATTCTTAAATTCAAAATTAAAAAAATCAAGGTTTATTACAAAGATTTAAAAAAATGGCTGAGATACGAAAAAAAAAATCATCATGACCCTCATAAAAGGAGGGACCCATTTTTCAATAGAATCACTTTGGTTTTGGATATGTCGGGCATTACAAAACAGATTTTCATCAAATAAACCTGGAATTGCTCTTAGGATCAAATGCCCTGTCATATCTAATACGAATGGTTTCAAATTATTTCATTACAGTCTAAATCTGGACCATGTCAACCACAGCTATACAATCTCTTTGAATTGACTGGTTTAATTTCTGTTGTTGATGCTGTAGAAAATTGAATTAAATTGAAACTAAATGAGATGTTAAAAAATGGGGCTGTTCAGGAGATTGCAGGTTGGGAGCACACCCACACACTCATACGCACACACACACACACACACACAGGCATATTTGATACGAATCAACTTTTATTGTTTCAAAAGAAATTAAATGCTTGTCAGACGGACCAAGAATTGAAGTCTATTATTGTACCTCAGTATATTATGCATATATACTTATTTTCAGCATAGAGATAATATATTTTTTTTTCTTAACAATAATGTATACTTTTCATGAAAACAAATCCAAGTCCTACCATGACAGAGGAATCTTATTCATGATAATGAAACTGATGTGCAGAAATTGTGCGCTAGTTATAAAAGCCAAAAAAAAAATGTCAAAATGACTGCCAGGATGGAACAGATGACGTAACCCTATGTCAGGATATTGAAAAGGGATCCCTGACTTTTTAGTATGCTTAATAGCTAAAAGAAGATAAAGAAGGAGAACATCTAAAAAGCGGTGTTTTGCCTTTTTCGGGATATGTTGATATGAACACGATATAGAAAGTGACCTTAATCCCAAGCTTTTATTCACAGAACTTGACATTGTTTCCAAGTTCTCAACACCCTGCCGTAACTCTGGAAAAGCATTTACCTTTCTTTGAGATCACCACCGCTACAACAAGCGATGAAATCCAACAGACGAGTCCAACAAAGACGTACAAAGCAGTCAAGTTTGCTCTTGAAACTGGCTCTTCCCATGTAACTGTTTCTAAGAGTAGATAAAATTGAGTAAGTGATCATTTTACTACAGGCAATGATAACCCTTTCTTGTAAGAAAGCGAAGCACTATGCACAACTCATCCATGAAATATTGATAGGCGACCTTGGAGGTAACTAGTTATCAATGTGGCAGTGTTGTCGCTGACACTTTTAACTTTATCGAAAGACAAAAAAGTGTTATCTTTACTTTCAAATCAGTACATTTTTTTTTCTGTGGGGGTTGGGGGTGGTGGTGTTGGAGGAGTGTAGTGTCTCCCAATCCTCATTTTTTTTTGAGGCTTCATGTGAATACAACGTTTTGCTCAATTACGTTCGAAGTGACAGGAGAAATAATATATAGATTATTATAATAATTAATAAGAAAGATAACAAGAACAATATTAATAAGACAATAAAACAATATGTGTGTATGGGGAGGGGGTGCGGAGGGAAGTGTATACTTCCAGGATTTTAATTACTTTAAAATACATTGGATTTTTTGGCATTTAATACTCCATCGTTCAAATGAAATATATAGGGCTAATGGAGGTCATTCTTGGCTGCACTTTACCAGGCAGTGACCGACACGGCTAGAGAATCAAATGTGAATATGACAATTATTACTGTATAGCTTCATGGTCTTTCAATAGATAAATATACATGGGCATTTTTATTTTTGCATATAATGCCCCGATCTTTCTTTATCAAGCACACGCAAAAACACAAAAACACGTACTGCCAAGCATAGTTTAACATGATTGCACAATACCAACACTTACCAAGTGCAGAAATACATGAGAAGTAAAGGGACTTAAACACTGTCCTCACCAATATCGTCTCTCGTTGACACTGTAAGGATGGTCCACTCGTCGACAACTTCCTCGTTGCTATACAAGATCTGTCCACATTGGTAGCATCCCGCATCATACAGGGAGATATTCATCAATATTAGGTCAAAGTCAGCTCTCAAGATAACCTTAGATTGAAATTGGTCGCTGACGTAAGGTCCGTATTCAATCACACCGTCTGTCGGCCATTGGGTTACAAGAGCACTGAAGCTTTGGTTCGTGCATGTAGACAATGGCTCTGATGAAGTTGAATACTTCCAGTACTGCATTTCCACAACGCCAGCATTTCCCAAGGAACAATGAAGTGTTATATCAAGGCCCGCATCGTGCTGTACCCGTTCACCAGAAGTTGCGAATGACACTAATAATGTGGAGGGCAACATAATGTAATAAGCCTACATGTACAGAACATCAATCTTTGCACAGTTTGAAACGTTCAAGAAAATCAAAGAGAATCAAATAGAACAATAACACTACAATTTGACGATGAATTAAAAACAAAATAAATAAATGCGTTTCACAATTGATGAGTAACATACCATAAATGAAGAAATGTTAATGAACCATAACGAAAAATAATGCAGAATTACCTGAATATGGTTTCCTTATCATGTGATAATGGACTTCTTTTTGATATACCAGTATACTTTAAGTAAGTAGGCGGCGGGAACAAAACTGACTACATATTTTAAGCTTATTGACTTGATAATACATCATAAACAGACATTTGAGTAGGGCCTATATGAATATAAGAACGACCGAAGTCCAATTTTTGGCCAAATTCAGTTTGACATGGGGAAATGTAGCTTATGCATGGACTCATCTTGTGTATAAATGATAAATCCTAATTACCCCCGGAAGTGCCTGAAATAAATGAGTTAAATCTTATATGAATGTAAGAATGAAGGACTTGGGTCATTCTTACATTCATATTATAGCGCCCTCTCTCGTCCTTCTCGTATCTCTATAGCAGAATATCATGTATATGAATCAAAGAACGACCCAAGTCCATATGAATCAAAGAACGACCCAAGTCCATCACACAAAATGGCCTCTCCACAACTTAATGTTAATGTTAATTGTCACAATAATATATGTTCTAATTTGTATATACAATGTTGCCTTCCCATCACAGTTAAATAGAATATTATTGGACAAACAAAAAAGATATGAAGTTTTTTTTAGTTTACTCGAAATGGTCTTCCATGGACTTGGGTCGTTCTTATATTCATATACTCATTTGCTTCCTAAGTGCAACAGTTATGGGCAATCATATTATGAAAATGACATAGTGATGTTCTCCCTGCTCGGCTAAACAAGAAGGTATGTAATAGGTCATAAAGGCGAAACAGCAAAAGAGCTAGTAAGAGCTTTTTTCACTCCTACCTTCGACAATGTAACATGACAACACCAAGGAATTAGAAAGACTCTATAAATTTTCCAACTCTAACGTACTCCATATAGGATTCCCTTAGTAATATAATATTTATACCTTTGAGACAAATAGTGATGAATACGCAAAGAAGCTTGCGCCATGCCATTCCGGTCAATGAAGACATGTTATCTTCAGTGCATAATCTGCAGGAATCAGGAAAAAGAAAGTATCAGTCGCAGGTTTTGACGTATTGATCTTTATATACATATTGCCATTGCTTTTGTTCAGCAGAAGCTAAATAGTATGTATAGTTTGTTATGTATACATGTTTACAACAACAACATTACAACGACAATAACAAACATGGGCCCGTACCCATGCTCCCTATCATGGTTGAAAACACGAATATGGGAAAATACCAAACGGCCATTAGACAAAGAACCAAGTACGAATTTACCGTATTTTACATATAGAAGACAGCTCCGGAAGATTTTAGAATTATTGTTTTCAAATCATATTCTTGGCTGGATGCACATGAATGTGCATTCAATGAAATGTAATCTTCATTTCCCTCAAATGATTATCGGACCCTGCAACAGTCTGTTTTAAACCCATGAAAGTCATTTCATGGCAGCTTGTTTTCTTTTTTTTTCGATCTTCTACAATTGTCTTTCTCTCAACTTTCTTTTTTCTCTTCCTCCTTTTCCCATATATCTTCCTGAATGAAAGAAAACCACAACATTTGACGCACTGCGTTAACGTCACACATTCCTGTCCAGTACGCGTCACTTCTTTCACGGTGGTCCAACTGATGAAGGAAGATAATAACTCTAGTTTGTCTATTTTAAGTACATATATATATATATATATATATATATATATATATATATATATGGGTCAGAATTTTGAACGATGTACAATCGAGCCAAAACAGAGCCAAATTTCAAAAAGTAGGAATTACTCCAAATCATTTATCTTACCTGAAAGAGTATAATTCAACCTTTGATATTAATCCAATTACACTAGGATTTCAACAGAGGAACAAGTTTTTGGTCACTGCGGAAGTTTACCATGTCCAGAGCAGCGAACGTCCGTGAAAAATAATACTGCATACACATTTGAATACCATTTAACATGGCTTACAACAATCTGATTCAGGTCAAAATCGTAGCGAAGTATTTTAAAGGATATGTGTATGTGTTGGCAGAATATTGAGCTTGTACTTTTAACCTGTACGTAATGGTACATAGACAACTTGTGATTTAACCAAATTCGTTATTTCTGTTGAAATATTACTCTTTCGCTAAACACTTTCTCCGATTTACGCGCATTTGACAGAAACTCAATATTTCGACCTCTTATTTCACTATCGCATACTTTAATCCTTACTCTAGGATAATGAGATGCATTTTAAGATGTATCTGATATAGGCAGTCTCTATAACCCAACAAACATAGCATAGTTTTCATCACGGAGGTTCGTATATAGCTCACAGACGTTCAGAGCAAACAAGATATTAAACAATGCAGTTCTCTGTGGTTGGAAACGCATTCTATTCACAACAAACAGCGATTTCCTGTCGAGAATAAATTCCACTGCAAAAATCCTAAATAATTAATACCAATTCTCAATTTTAAAACCTTGTTTATCTGTTCATGCTGAGGAATCAAAGAAAACACTTTTCCCATCTCTCGTAAATGAACGTACAAACCTACGTGTAATCTCAGTGACGTAGTCCATCTTATGAAACATTACGCCTTATCGATAGTATGTTCCATCAAATAAATCAGTGAACTCGGTAATTATAACGACCACCATTTGTAAATTTACATTTCAGGATAAAAGAATCGAATGAATCGTCATGTCTTGTCAGTTGTAAGCAGATCATCGGTAACCTCTGAAAATTGAAAAAATAAATATTTTCCACTCACATTGCTTTCATTACCATTACCCAAATAAATTGGATGATTTTTGGCGATATGTTTTATCATAACTCTAGATGTCTCACCTGAAGATCGGTTATTGACTCAAGTCCGTATGAAAAAAAAAAAACATGTAAGAAGATCGCTTTGAGAGAAGACTGATTTAAAAAAATGTAACACTCCCATGCAATCGCGATAAAGTGCACGTCCTTGACGTGCTTGAGGACGAATATATTTATCAAAATTTCGTAATCACGAAGTAAAGATTCAGGTCCCAAATTTGTTATGTAAAGTCTACAATGCAAACTTTGCTTATAACGAACACGGTCACACGTGAATATGACAAAGAAAAAACAAAAGAAATGTGCTCTGTTATCGAAATATGAAGTTAAGAGGGCTAACGCTTCACGTTTTTAGTGTGTATAAGAAGAAATCCCTCTCCGTTTGCTCCTTGAGTTGCACACTGTTATCGAGGAGAATTTGTGTGAGAAATGATGTAAGATTCGATAATCCGAAGTTTCGTCAAAACAAAATACAGTAAGTCCATATAACTTTGATGGATGTTTGTGAATTCGATATAACACAATATGGTTAGTTATAACAAACATTTTGTAGCGCGTTATTTCGGATGCTCGTTATTCATACGATTTATCAATCGAAAGTTGGTATAATCATGAAACTTTTTTTTAATTCGGTAAATGATAGGAATCTCCGAAGGTTTATCGAAAGGTTTGTTAATGAAACATGAAAATCAGGTTCGTTCATCCAAATATTGAGAAACAAATTAACAACCAAAGCCTCCAGATTTAAGAAAAAAACAAACAAACCTTCATAATAATCGTTTTCACCTTAATGAATATCAGGCCCATTCCACTATTAGAAGAACGAACCTTAACTTTTGTGAACTTTGTGTTTAAATTTCGGATTAACAAACTTTTGGAATAAGAACAATTTTAATGGGGAAATTCCTGAATTAATTACGAACCTTTCTTTTTTCTCAGTTTAGGAATAACAAACCTTTGGAGTAATTAATCCAGGGAATAACGCACATTCGGAGTAACGAATCTGTGGAAAAGCGAACTTATCAAAGTGCGACTTTAAACCTATTACGAAATCATCACTTTTTAACATGTATTTTCAAGGTAAGCACAAAAGCACAAACAACTTGACGATCTCTCTGTCTCTTCAATGTAAAATTTAAAAAAGAAATATATGAGACAGACCTGCAAATTACCATTGCTTTTCATTGATGAATAAAAACAATACAATGTCATGATAAACGGAGGATTTGCGTGTTTCCATCGGACAAAATCGTATACTACATTATTTTTGTTCGCTTATGACGACATTTTGATGAATAAAAAATAATCAAAAAAGCTCCTCCAGATGAATTCGGTATTCTGACAACTCTGGCTATTTTCATTTTACAAGGAACTTTACCACTAGATAAGGATTGATTTAAGATAAAGGTAAGAGGTGAAATTATTTCATGAATCACGTTTTTTACCAAAAAAAATTGTGATTCCATCGTATCCCGAACTGTTTTTGTACCTATCAACAATCTTTATTATTTCATCTTCAACAATCGGTACAAAAAATAAAGATGCCACATTTCTATCATCCAGAAAAGAGTGAAATTCCTGGTGCGCTGAAGGGATTTTGTCAGCAAGATTTGGACCAATGTGTGTTTATGTGGTGATTGACTAACAAGTGGTGTTATAACGTACTGTATTTGGGTGTAAATTCTTAGTGTGCAAAAGTCATGCCTTCAGGTACAGTAATTAAGATACTATAGTCATTTGAAAGAAAATTAAACATAGATTTGTCATACAAATTACATCAATGCAAAGCTTGGCATTTTCTCCACAACTTTACTAACTATACGTCCAGCTTAACAGAAATCTGTAGAGGTTACATAGTGTTGAATAACAATGCCTCCTCAAACCATGACAACGTTGTTGTCTCAGAATAATGTGGTACACAGGGGATTCCAACAATGGCACATGAAGAGTTAACTTATCGTACAGTGATATAATTGTATATGAATCAAAGAACGACCCAAGTCCATCACACAAAATGGCCTCTCCACAATTAATGTTAATGTTAATTGTCATAATAATATATGTTCTAATTTGTATATACAATGTTGCCTTCCCATCACAGTTAAATAGAATATTATTGGACAAACAAAAAAGATATGAAGTTTTTTTTAGTTTACTCGAAATGGTCTTCCATGGACTTGGGTCGTTCTTATATTCATATACTCAATTATCAGAAATTTCCTTTCTCGGACCGAACGTCCGTGAGCGAAACTTTCAGAACCTATAACAGTGCAAATTGTCTCCCCAACCTCATCAGAAAGAAATTTAAATGCACATAAATGACAGAATACGCAAAATTCGAGTTTCCTATAATTTGGTTTTCAGTGTTTAACTGTATTATTATAATAAGATGGAATACAAGCATAAAATTGCAAGTAAAATTTGAGCTGCTTGTTCATCATGATCACATACCGCTTAAATATTCTGAAACTACTGCTCTAAGCTCACTGTTTACTTTGTAAGACTTTACTTTTGGTTGTTTAAAAGTTTCAAAGAATAAAGGACACTTTCGAGATCAGTTATCCCTATTGGTTGGATTGCTTACGTCACGGACGTTCGCTGAAATTGACACGGACGTTCGTTCTACCACTAGGGTCATGTTCCAGGACGGATAGCTACTCGACAGTGAAAGCCTTCCTAACTCTTCAAACTTTTTAAAAAGGTATTATCAATGCAAATTATTAGAATTTTGACACCCTTTCAACATATACTATACTGCTCAGAGAGGGAGTAGCAGGTGGATTTTCACAGAAAATATACATTATATGCTTGGTTTCCTGTGAATTGTATAGTCCAAAAACTGCAGACGAGCCCCAGTCCGCTCCAAACATGGCATGCTGCTCCTCGGCTAGAGAGCCAGAGGTAAAATGTACCTGCTCCATCAAAGCAAGATGGTGCCCCACTCGATAACGTTTTAATCATCACGGACGTTCTTTTTTCGCGGAGGTTCGTCTGAAAATGCAATTTCGGTTCGCATTTGACAAGGAATGAGCAGAAACTCAAAACATACATATTACCATGTGGCTAGATCGTAGTTATATTATATTATATTATATTATATTAATGGTATCTTTATTCAACAAATCATTGATCGCAGCCTGAGGCTGAATTACAAATGATTTTACAAAAGTGAGAATATACATACACAGTATTAAATAAATATACAAATGTAAAATTACAAAATCAAAATGACACGCAGGATCACATAAAACAAGAACAATTCGAACAAGAAACTCTCAGACACTGCATACACAAGAAATAATGAAAATTTGAATTGACATGGATCATTGACCCTAAAGTTTCCAAAATAATCACTGCCAATCGGTACATGAATATTCATTTAATTCCATAAAATTACATTACACCTTAAACCATTTCCGGGTATGAGAAAAAAAAAATTATATCATTTTCACTTTATGTTTGACCTTTAACCGTAATATTTCCAAAACAATTTCTGCCCACCAATACATACATATTCATTTAATTCCATGAAAGTTCCTTGAACCATTTCCCAAATATATATAAACAAAATTATTTTCACTTGGCGTTTGACCTTTGACCTCAAGCCCCCCCCCCCCCCCCCGGAAAAAAAATTAAGTAATACGAATACACACTAAGTTTCAAAATATACCCTCCAGCATTGCACAAGCATGGGAAAAACAAAGAAAAAGAAATGTACATTTGGCCTTCATCTTTAACCCTAAAATTTCAAATATATTATATATAACATAACATAAACATAAATATTCATTAAGTTACATGAATGTACATTGTACCTTAAACCATTTCCGGGTATGAGAGGAAAAAAATATAACATTTTCACTTTACGTTTGACCTTTAATCCTGATATTTCCAAAACAATTTTTACCCATCAATACATATATATTCACTTGACGTTTAACCTTTGACCTTTGACTTCACGGCCCGAAATATTCTCTCAAATAACATAATTACACCTCAGGTCATTGATATACAAAACAGGTTTGAAATCAATTTAAAAGAATGTTTGCCATGACAACGCTTTTTGTGACCAACACAATAATCATACCTTTCACATTCACATTTCAATACCGCAATGTACACCAACTTTAATTTCAGTTACTTCACAATTGCCTATAAAAAAAAAAATCTCATACAACTATTTCCCTATTTATTGTGAAGTATTCAATAACCCAATAAGATATGGAATTGGGCTTCTCTTGTACCTTTCTGTTCTACACCTCACAGTGGGATATTGTGTTGACCTTCTTAAAGATGAAGAGTACCTGGTCTGTCGAGGTGCTGGTAACCAGTGCCTGAATTGTTGTGACTTTAGCAGTGACTTGGCAAATTTGCAGCATACATCATGCCTGCGAGCCTCAAGAGACTGAAGTTGTGTTATTTCGAGAGCATTGAGATAAGTGCCATAGGATTCGCCTAAGATCATTCGTAGGGCTCGTTTTTGCACCCTTTCAATTTGGAGTGACAGCTGTTGTGTAAGACCCGGATGCCACACCGGGACAGCGTATTCAACCAGGGGTCTGATGTAACCTGTGTACACTTTTAACAAATCTTTCATTGGAAGTTTATAAGATTTCAATGATCTTAACATGAACAATCTCTTACTAACCTTTGACAGCATGGCACTCACGTAGCTGTCCCACTTGAGGTTAGACTGCACAAGTACACCTAGGATTTTTACCACATCCACTTCAGCCAAAGTCTGGCCATTTAGACTACATTGTGTAAAAGGCAACTGGGTTTTACCAAAATCAACCCTCATTACATGACATTTAGAAGCATTCAGTTGCATGTTATTTGTAGTGCACCATCTGTCTAATTTCTGAAGGGTACCTTGCATTTCACTGACCGATCCTCGTTGTGTTGCTTCCGCTATCGTCATGTCGTCTACATATTTCCAATGTTCAATACTGGATGGCATCAAGGCGTCGTTAATGAGAATCAGGAATAACACTGGGCCCAAACGTGTTCCTTGTGGTACTCCCGCACAGAGAGATCTACTTGAGGACAGACGACCACGGTAGCGAACACGCTGGGATCGGTCAGTGAGGAAATTGGCAATCCAAGATATGAGAGAAGGATGGACTTGTAATTCAACCAACTTTGACATGATTATTGAGTGGTCTACTCTATCAAAAGCTTTGGAGAAATCTGTTGTAACTACCACGGACGTAGTACCTAGCTTGTCGGCGTTTTTGGATAAAAAGTTGACAATATCCACTAAGCAGTGCGTACATGACATACCAGCTCTACTACCAAATTGTTTACTGTCAAGGGAGGGATCAATGGCAGACACCAACCACTTAGTGATAAACAACTCAGCAAGTTTTGCAAAATGATCTGTAAGTGCTATTGGTCTAAGCTTATCGATTCTGGCTGGTTTCTCTTTCGGGACAGGAACTACTATTGCTTGCTTCCACTGATGTGGCACAACACGTTCAGTATAGGAACTGTTCAGAATGTGACATAACGGGGAGCTTAATTCAAGTGAAAACATCTTTATCACTCTCGCCGGGATTCCATCAGGTCCACAAGACTTCCCTGGACTCACTTTTTGCAACTCTCGCATCACTTCCCATTGTTCAAGTCTTGGAAGTGGTGGGGTATCAGACGTCAACGGTAGGAGTTTGGACATGTCAAGGGGTGCGATACCACTTGAGACGCTTATGAAATGGGAATTGATGGTTTCAGCGACAACGTCTGCTTTCGACTGATCAACATCCGGAACATGGATTATCTCGTTTAACTGGCTACGTGACGTCATGAGCTTAATGCTTTTGTACCATGACGCAGGATCATCATTCTTCAATTTGGCAACACGATCATGATAGAATTCTTTCTTCGCTCGGTGAATGCTCCTGCAGATTTTATTGCGACAGGATTTCCAAGCACTTATGGGGCCGTTCACAAAGAGATGTTGTCGTTTACTTATCAGCGATTTCACTTCAGGGGTGATCCATGGTTTGTCTCTGTTGTGGGCTCGTACCTCCTTCTGAGGGAAGAATGTGTTCAGGGCTTGGTGAAGGATGGAGTAGAACTCATCACATTTAGTCTGGGTATCTGGGGCATCATGAACACTAGACCAGGACTGATTTGAGATCCACCTACCAAAACATCTTGCGTCAGAGTCACGGATAGGTCTCAAGACACGCCTAGTCAACACATTGGGCTCTCGGGGAAATACTTCCTTGGGAAACCAGGTTACCACGTTGTGGTCACTTTTGCCGAGGGGGGAAAGTATGGCAACTTGTTTGTAGAAGTCCCCGAGGTTTGTTAAAATCTTATCCAGGATTGAGCCAGATCTTGTGGGTTTGTCCACTACCTGTCGAAGAGAGCAATTGGCACAAATGACATCTGTATCTAGCCGATTAAAGTCACCCAGCACAACCAGCCCGCTAGATGGATGTCTCAATCGCAGGTCATCGATTGACTGAACGACATGATCGATCATCTGTTCTTCAGTACCACTATTTGGGGGTGAGTATAGAGCTGCGATGTATATGCTTGAAATTTTGCGAGGGAGGCGCCGGGGGCGAATATGCACCCAGGCGATTTCAAGGTCGGTGGGCACAGCGATGTCCGTAACAGGAGAAGGATTAAGCTCGTGTCTTATGAACAAGGACACCCCTCCTCCTCTTCGACTAGTCCGACATTTTGAGAAATGTAAGTATCCATGGACTGAGAAGTAGTCAACAGTATCTAAGGTCAGCCAAGATTCAGTCACGGCGCACACATCAATGTCTTTATCTCGGAGTAACAGCTCTAGTTCATCAAACTTGTTAACAAGGGATCTCGTATTGCTCATAAAAAAGCGTGGCAAATTATAACTCACATGGAATGGCTTGACCTCTCTGATGATTTGAACGAGATTGTGGTGGCTTACACTCCGTTGAACCGGTAGCATACTTGATTCAGGGCGGTAGGAGACACGAGTGGCGATGTGGTAGGATTTGTGAACTTCTGCACGACATACCCCAGTTTTCGGTATACCACTGATTCTCTCATCTGGTCTGCTCCTTCTTCTACCCTTTGAGCCACGGTGGGTTTTCCGTCGGCGAGCAATGCCCAGTTGGTGGATTCGATTCCATACCTCACGGTCGAGCTTCTGAGTATGAAGACAAACTGCAGCTTGACCCGCGAGGGAGAGTCTGGGCCCATGATAACATACATTACTTTTATCTTGCCACTGCGGCACAGCCTGCTGGTCATGCTGATGTATGTGAGATGCACGTGAAGGTCCCGGGTTGGGGCTTACGTCACCACAGGTCACAAGAGATGGGCGAAAATTCGCTGAAGAGTTCGAGTAATATGGTACTGGTGGTCCGGAGTACTTGGTAGTATATGAATACTCTGCTTGCCCAACATAGCCCTTGTAGGTGGTGTACAAGTTAGCTAACACAGGTACTGCCCAGGGATTTCCATTGCATTCACAGGCCAGTGTACACAAAAGAAGGCAGAAGAGGACAATAGACTCAATCCTCTTAGAGGCCATTGTGATCCAAGTCCAAGAACCTGGGTTCTATGTAGCATGAATAGCAGGGCTTCTATTCATCCCTGGAAGGTCATCCAAGTGTGGCTGTGAAACAGGCTTGCATGTATGGTCAACATGGCAGCTAGACAGTCTCAGCTATCGCAAAACTCCAAAACTTGAAACTCAGAATTCTTGAGATTCACACAATCAAACTGGAAGAAACTTTCCTAGCAGTATCCTGAGACAAAGTTGCAACGTTACACATATTTTGATGACTCTTTGTGAAAGCAAAATGGCGAAAAATAGAGTATCACTGGGAGCTACTTAGAGGGGCAACCTCCATAGGTGCACACACTCACTACTATGTTGATTACGACTCAGAACAATATCGCTAATGACGTTCAATGGGCTACGATCTTTATTAGTAAATAGCGGAAGCACATCCGTGACGAAAAATGAGTATAATTTTGCATAAAAGAATGTTACATCCCACGTGCAGCCAGCAGACGTACAATTTTTGCAGGATATGTACAATAGTTGGAACACCAAATTTTCGTATACATTACAGTTGGGACAACAAAGTAGAATTTGCAGCAGCAATAGAGATAGAAGCAGAGATTGTTATACTTTCCGAAACGTATGAAATGACTATGGGCTACTGCCGCCCCCCCCCCCCCCCCCCTTTGGGATTTCTGTGACGTAGGAGACCGGAGGTGTTTAATGATTATTGGTTGCGAGATAATTATATATGCATATACATGTAAATGGTTGATATGTTTGAAGAATAATTCTGTAATATGGATGATTTCTTTTCCTGCCAAGCAAATGTATATCGGTAAATAGCTGATTGTTTACATTTTTTTTTCTTCTCAGTGGGAGCTCTGTCCACTTCCACTCTCCACTGCCTAGTACGTGTAGCACACGTCCTTGCTTGTTAAATAAGTTCATGTTAGGCATTGTACACGAGGCCATGGCCTTGTGTACCATCCGCAACGATGTTGATTCTGTGTCATCTGTGTTCATGTTCGTTTCCCTGTTTTGTGTGTGTTTCATGTTTCTCTGTACGCATTTCGGTTTCCTTTCTTCTTTTAGGTCTGCATACCCCCACGTAGCTGCCGAGCAAGGACCAGGCGGGAAGCCAGCTATTAATTCCCGAATGTTTTATATTTTAACCCATGGCTAACACAACAAATTTTGCTTTTAATTCTTTGAATAGTGATGAATTCTATAACACAGTAAGGCACTCTGAATCTGATCATGTAAATATTATTTCCAGTGTATATGAAGATTACATATCCGATAAATACAATGCCTCAGCACAAGAATTTGAATATAACTTTGACTCAAATGATCCAGTCCAGAGTCCATCGTGTGTTTATTTGACCGAAAATCAGTATAAAAATCGGATCACGAATACAGTTGGTGAAAAATTTTTGTTAGCTCACTTTAATATACGCAGTATTAACAAAAATTTTGATAAGTTGCGCTTACTTTTAGAAAACCCAGATCATAAATCTTGCTCCATCATAGGGTTAACAGAAACATGGCTGAACTCTAATATCAGTGATTTATTTTCTTTACCCGGATTCGAATTTGTATTTAGAAATAGAAGCGAGAGAGTTGGTGGTGGAGTTGGTTTGTACATCACGAAAAAATTAAATATATTATACATGAGGAGATTAGTGTTATGAGCGATGTACTTGAATCCCTTTTTATTGAATTGATAAATCCACATGGAAAAAACATTATGATTGGAGTAATTTACAGGCCCCCTCGTTCGAATTTGAATGATTTTTTGACTGTTTTGCAGGATTTAGTACAAAATCCCATGATACTTAATAAAGATACATTTTTGATGGGCGATTTTAATATCGATCTCATGAAATGTAACTCCCAAAACAGTTCAAAAGAATTTATAGAAACATTAATGTCTGCTTCGTTTTTACCATTAATCTCCAAGCCTACCCGTGTCGCCAGCCAATCGGCTACCCTCATAGACAACATTTTTTGCAATGTTTTTCCACTTCCTGAGTCTGGTATCGTCCTCTCAGACATCACTGACCATTTTCCTATATTTGCTCAGGTACCAATTAAACTGATGAAACAAAATAATTATTATAAGCGTCGTAAGATTACTGCAGATAATCTTACAAGTCTCCAAAACAGTTTAAAAGAAATCGACTGGTCTTCTGTATACAACACTACCGATGTCAACTTGTCTTACGACTATTTCATATCTACTCTTACCTCCGAAATCGATAACCATATTCCCCTGCGTAACATAAAAAATAGATATAAGCGAATTCCAAGACTCCCGTGGATAACCCAGTCTATATTACGATCTATAAATAGGAAAAATAATTTGTTTTATAGATATAGATGTAATCCCACTGAAAAAAATAAGAAAAAATATGTTTCATACAAAAACACACTCACCAAATTATTACGTATGCAGAAGAAAATGTTTTATGTTAATCAGATAAGCAAATACAAAAATGATATTAAAAACACATGGAAAACATTAAAGAATGCTATGAATACATCAAACAATTCATCTAATATTTCTGAAATTCGGTGGGGCAATGCCTCCAGCAACACTCCCGCTGGCATGGCGGAAATTTTCAATGACTTTTTCTCTTCAATTGGAAAAAAAAAATCTTTCTCAAAATATTCCTCTTTCTAGTAAATCTTTTAATGATTTTTTAGATACACCTAACTCCAAAACTATATTTTTTGACCCAACATATAATGAAGAAATAATAAAGATTGTTGCTAACTTGAAAGAAGGAAAAAGTCCTGGTCATGACGAAATTGGCAACTATTTGATAAAAAACATAATTCCTCAAATAATGGATCCCTTAGTATACATTATCAACTCATCGCTTACAACTGGCCATGTGCCAAATAGCATGAAAATTGCGAAAGTAATTCCTATTTACAAGAAAGGGGAGAAGGATGATGTCAATAACTATAGACCCATATCTTTATTATCTTCTATTTCTAAGATTCTTGAAAGAATAGTTTATATCAGGACAGTACGTTTTCTTAAAACCTGCGACATATTCTCAAACTTTCAATTTGGATTCAGGGAAAATCACAGCACAACACACGCACTACTTGCCCTCATCGACAAAGTCACACACGCACTCGACACACTTTCACACACAATATGTATCTTCTTGGACTTCTCCAAGGCCTTTGACACGATTAACCACGGAATACTTCTCGCCAAACTGTCACATTATGGAATACGTGGAAAGGCCTTGGAGTGGTTCACGAGTTACCTATCAGAAAGATCCCAATTTGTACATGTCAACGGCTTTGACTCTCAAAGTAAAACAATTGCATGTGGTGTTCCACAAGGGAGTTTATTAGGCCCATTGTTATTTATTATTTATATTAATGATTTTCATAGATCCTCGGAGAAACTATCGTTCATATTATTCGCGGATGACTCTAACCTTTTTTTTTTTCTCACCCTGACCCAAACATTTTAATAAGAACAGTCAATGAAGAACTGAAAAAGGTTATACAATGGATATACGCAAATAAATTGTCATTAAATATTCAAAAAACAAAAGTAATGCTTTTTAGTAATTCTTTAGATAGCCTCCCAGGCAAAATAACATTTGATACTACTCCCTTAGAAGAAGTTTCTTCCTTTAAATTTCTTGGTGTTTGCGTTGATAACAAGCTTTCATGGAGGAATCATATTGATAACATATGTAAAATTATATCACGTAACATTGGCGTAATGAATAGATTAAAATATTATCTTCCTTCATCTGCATTACTAACTATTTATTCTAGTTTGACACTACCTTATTTAAATTACGGGTTTCTTGCTTGGGGTAGTACATATCAGATGTTACTTGATAAACTTCTTTTATTGCAAAAGAAAGCGCTTAGAATTGTTTTTAATTTACATACCCGAGAACATACAGATGCTTTGTTTTCTGACCATAAAATATTAAAAGTAAATGATTTGTATGTGTTTCAACTTGGCCAGTTCATGTTTAATTACAACAGTAACTTTTTACCTAAAATATTCCACGATTCATTTCATCGAAACAGTCATGTTCATAACTATCCTACGCGACGATCCGACGAATTTCATCTTCCATTAATGAGAACCGCACATGCCCAAAATACATTTCTTTATACCGGACCCAGACTTTGGAATAATTTAGATAATAGTTTAAAAGATTCCCCCAAATTTGTTACATTTAAATACAAACTCAGAAAATATTTACTTTCTACTTATAATCTTAGATAATTTAAATTGTTTTGATTCATGCTTGAGCCTTCACCTGTCCTGATGTCGCAGCACTTGGCGTGTTCTGTGTGCAGACTTCTCTTCTTTCTTCTCTCCTCTTCCTTTCCTGTCTTTTGTTCTTCGTAGACTTGTATTGTTACCGTCTTCTCTCCTCTCGGTACTGTCTCGCGTCTTACAGTGTATATACGTGTGGGTAATCGAATGTGTGTACGAACGTGTTGTCCTTGTCATATTTTCCCGGTACACGTGGTTCAGTGAGCAGTGTCCGGGCACTAGCATTGGTATTCTATATTTTTTTCCAACCGGTGTATCTCAAAATAATTACATGTATATTATTATAGAATAGTATATAATTTACTCATTATTTATCTAGCGAACCACGTCCGACAAGCTTTGCTTTTTAGTGGATCACTATTTTCCATAATCGAATTTATTTTCCGCTCGCCCACGAAGAATTTATACAGTGTTTTTCCTACATATTGTACATGTTATATGTTGTTCTATAATTTGTCTCGTATATATATTACATGAATCTTTTGCAAACGTTTGAACCTTATTTCATCACATGTATACTTTGTACTATGTTTTTTGATTTTCGATGATTGGAAATAAACTATGATTGAATCGAATTGAATTGAATTGAATCATGGACGTCCGTCTGTTTAGGACTTTGATATTTCAATTGTTCTCTGTAATTTTGTACGTGCTCATAAAGTTCTTATAATTTTGTGGTACATACCCATGATATGCATGATATGTCAGATCCAGAACATGGTCAGATAATAGATGACACGTACCTTAAAAAGTCACATTATTGGTTTGAAAAACAAAAAATAATTGTGAAAATAACACTTTTACCAAATTTTTACGCTTATAAGTCAAAAGTAAACCAATCCATACAAATGTATTTGAGATGACAATATGTCATGAAAAAATCTGCTTTCTTAGGTCTTCCTGGAGCGCTATAAGGGAAAGAGTGTCATAAGGTGTGAAAATTGGCAACTGTACATCGTTCAAAATTCTCACCCATATATTCATATATATATATATATATATATATATATATATACACATATTGTAGTTGCTCCGCGTATTGGCAGTACTAGAAATAGCAATAATAAAGTCACAATAGAGGAATGCATTAAATGCCAATTGCCTTGATTTTATTTTCCGAATCTTTGTCAGGGATGGCAGTGCGCACTGTCATCCCTGACGAAGGGGGAGGCCCCCGATTTGGTAGTAACGTTACTATAAGCGAGGTCCAAAAATCCCGGTTTTGGTCAGATTGTTGAATATTACGTAAGATAGGGGCATAGAGGGGGTAAGATGACTTATGATTCAGAGAGAAATAATAGATACCAGTAATTTGAGACCAAATATGTAGGGGTTTGGTAAGAATTGTTCTCCCCTAATTGGTGTTTTAGTGGTGGAAATATTGATTAACTACGCTAAGAATAATTGAGTAAAAATATAACTGGGCAATTAAGATTTCGGTTCGATGTCGAGTTGGGACGGATAAGGTAAACATGTCTAGTACGTGTTGAGTTGGATCGAGCTTTCGAAGTTCGAGCTGTGTACAAGCAGTTCTAGTAAGGCGATGGTCAGGATAGTGTGTTCCTGATCGCTAGCTAGCCTAGATCTGTGTAAAGTATATGACAGGCCAGGATGGGACTTAAAGTTCGGGACTTTGGAAGTAACGGGACCGGGTCGGCGGGGTGAACTGTGTATGTGTATTACGGAAAGGAATTGGACGGTTGTTTGTGCGGAAGTATTCGCGAATTAAATACTACCTGTTGAAAATTATATCAAAAATTGAAAGAGTAAATCTTTCATACCAAAGAATCCTGAGCGAGTGCAGGTGAGTGGACCTTGGTGGTGACTGGTGGTAAAGATATTGGTAGACGTAATTTAGTAGATAATGTGCGAAGCTGGTATAATGGACTGTTGATGGAGAACTTGTAGATAACTGGTAGAAATAAATTGGTAGTAGGAATTAACTGGTATCTTGGGCCGTTTATCGCGGCCGAACGAACTCGCGCCTAGCTTGGCCATCCTGACCAAAGTTCGTCGTAGACACCAATCTATCATCACACACATCTACCACCAAAACAAGTTATTCGCAACACATATGGTGTCAGGACCAGAGGGATCTACCCTTTCTACGATTTACATATAATACGTCACACGTGGTGACAGGACTGAGGGATATATGTCTGCGACCGGGGGGGGGGGGGGGGGATACGCCACACGTGGTGTCAGGAGTGGGATCAAAGAACCAGCAAAACCAAGGGGATCAAAGAACCAACGCTACCAAGGGGATAAAGAACCAGTGCAACTAGGGAATTAGGAACCCGCCATGGCAAAGCAGTTGTCACCGGCGCAGCTATGGAGGAAGCTGCAGTCTGAGATGGTAGAAGTGGAGCGGATGATGGATGAACTTCGGGCTGAAATAGGTACGAGGCGGCCACCACCACCACCAGCATCAAGGAGGACTGGTGGAGTGGAGCCAGCTGACAGGACCAGAAGCAGGGGTGGTATTTTACCACCACAATATGACGTTCCGGGGGCTAAAACCAGCACCAACAGCAGCGGGAGGACGACTGGTGCTATAGCAGGGAGCTGGGCCGACAGTACCAAGGCAGATGTAACGTTGGAAGACGATTACTACCCACCTTCAGCTGACAGAAGGGCGGAGACGAGACAATGGCAGACTGCATCAAATTCAACCAGGGAGACAGCGGCAACCAAACCGGTGCCAGAGAGAGAAGTCCCGATAAGAATCAGCACCCCTTGCCGCCGCTCTGAGCTGTGGGACGAGGGGCAATTCAAGCATCACGAGAGGGGTCGTGATGTAATAGTGAGGATGGCACCGGACCGGTACGACGGAAAGGGACCAATTCTAGATTATCTGACCCACTTCGAGGCATGTGCTGGGGTAAACAGGTGGTCAGAAGAGGAGGGTTTGCAGTACCTGGCAGCCAGCATGAGAGGTCCTGCAGTTAAGGTACTGGTGCAACAAACGGGGAGAAAACTAACCTACCAAGAGCTAGTGGGGCGACTTAAACACCGATTTGGTCCTGCAGGGAAGGCGGAGATGTTTCTGGCGGAGTTACGAACGAGGCGACGCAAACCCAAAGAGTCACTTCAAGAGCTGGGCCAGAGCATTCGGGAGCTGACGGCTCTAGCCTACCAAGAGTTCGATGAGGCGGGGCAGGACCGTTTGGCTAGGGGACACTTCATGGATGCTGTCGTGAGGCCAGAAATAAGAGAGGGGATGTTCCGTGCGCAGCCTCGCACGCTGGATGAGGCGATAGAGGCTGCACTAAGCACGGAGGCATTCCTAAAGATGGAGGCGGAAAGGTGCGACGGAAGGGGACCACGCTACAGTCGGGTGTTAACGAACACCGGGGGAAAACAGAAGGAGAGGACCACCAAGGAGGCTGAGGGAGTAGTTAGCAAGATGACAAAGGCCGTAGAAAGTCTAATTGGACGGTCTGAGTCCACCAACCAGAGAGCAGCCAACACGGGAAAGATACCTGCTCTTCCAACAGGAATCTACCAGAATGAGAGGTGTTTCAATTGTGGCCAAATGGGGCACTGGAAGAAGGATTGCCCCTTTCCACAAAGACGGCCAGTTTCCAATGCACCCGTCATGGATCCAAGGAGATGCTCGGCCGTAATCTGGCAGAACTGCGTATCTCCTTTAACACATTACGCCAGAAATCGGGTTTAAAGATTCAATGTTACACCTTTCTAAACTGAGATACGATGAGTTGCATTTTTCCTCTTTTCTTGGTCATAATTGGTCTAAAGAATTTATTTCCAGCAAAAAAAAAATGACAATTTGACCTTTTTAAGTAGTAAAAATTACCAATTTAAAAAAACTTACTCAGTTCTGCCAGATTAATCGTCGCCAAATTTTTGCGATCGTAATCAGGCAGAACTGCGTATCTCTGGTCACGTGCCCGGGTTGATCAGCCAGAACTGCGTAAGTCTTTGGCCATGCGGGGGGGGGGGGGGGGGTTTCAGCCAGAACTGCGTATCTCTAGGAGATACGTAGTTCTGCCTGATAAGCACGTGTTTCATCAGGCAGAACTACGTACTCTTTTCGTCGTCAACCATGTGCTTATCAGCCAGAACTGCGTATCTCCTAGACATACGCAGTTCTGGCTGATAAACACGTGGTTTATCAACCAGAATTAAGTATCTCGGTCTATTTTCTGCGGGTTGTCTATCGGATTTTACCATCCACCCCCTTACTATTCAGCGGATGCAATGTCAAAACTATGAATATTTTAGATCGAGTACAATTTTTTTGAAATATATGTATTGTATAAAGTCATCATTATTGATTCACATTTAATTTCATTTTATCCATTCATTTGTATGTGGAAAATAACTTGCTTTCCCCAAATGTTGTCAGTCTGTGTTCATGTTTCAGTATCATTTAGCGGCACAAGAAGTACTGCTACATCAAAAGCCTGGCTGCTGCTTGGGTTATTGTCGATCTCATGAAGCATTGCATTTGGATTAAGAATAATATTAGACTAGGTTCTAGATGTTAAGCTATATTGTTCATCAAGACTACAGGTACTACATTGTAGACCGTCTAGACCGTAGTTTATTCAGGCCTAACGATACACTAGACATTCTGAGACTAGTAGAGCGGTACGTAGGAATCTGCATACGATAGGCCTACTGATCTCATCATTATCCTACTCTATGCCCAAAGTAGGAGTATGCCTAGGTCCTTTTGGCTGAAGGCCTAAACTCTATTTAAATTAAAGAATACTAGGAGCTAGGCCTGACTAAAAGTTTATTTACAGCTCTATTGGAAAAAATTTGAAAAAAAACCCCTAGGTCTCGTTTGTGTCGACTCCTACTGTAGGCCTACTACAGTACTAACATTATGGTAGTAGTGTTCTAACCGTTACTATCTACGCAGGCCTAAAACGTACGAGAACTCTCGAACTCTTTCTAGGGTACTCGATTGTCTAGGTCTAGATCCTATGTAATATCCAGACGTCTATTTTGGGGCGCCATTATAACAGACTAGTAATATCAATGAAAAGTAGTTTCTAGATTTTCTAGTCTAGACTCTAGATCTAGACTCTATATCCAGGTAGAGGATAAATCTACAGCTAGACTGTCTATTGGGGATCTAGGCCTAGTACTAATGTTATACTAGATCTAAGAACAACGTAAAGCCTAACCTGCCTATCTAATGACTAACAGGAAGTCCATAAAGTCTATAGTCTATTATATGTCGATCACAGATCTAAATTTAAGTTTCAGATGTATTTTTAGGGCTAAATGGTTATAATTTAGCGTTTAACCTGTAGATTCTAGATTCTTCATATTACAGACTTAAAGAATGTCTAGACCTATGGCTAATTAAATCTAGAAAAATAGAAAACTGAGTAAAGACAGAATAACCGGCGATTCAGCCTAAGTTAAGTAACGGTAGGCCCCTATTGCACAACTCTACTGGGAGTACCAGTACGGTACCGGTATTAAAAAGTAAACAGTAGTAACGTTAAAAGTGTTAGTTTTTGGTCAATTTCTGACGTCTGTATAGGATTAAATCGAAAATGCCATCGTTATGGACGGTATCCTAGATATTCATTTAACTTCTCGAGATCAATCCCATAGATCCAAGCCCACCAACCGCTTATTACAATGAAAAACAAAATAAGAAGCTATGGTCAATGGATTACAGATATTGTTGTTCGTGTGACCTACGCCACCGCACAGTACATTGATTTCACGTACACTAACAATGGACAAGTGCTGCAGCAGTACTAAGTAGGCCTAAAGTTGACTGGAGCGTGATGTCAGACAAGATGCAAACTATAACGTTTGTTAGATCTAGAAATGCTCTAGGCTTAAAAAAACTCTAGATTGTAGCCAAACTTAATAGTAAGGCATACCGCATATTGACCTGTTTTGAAGCCTGCCAGTCTATGAAAGGAAAAAAGTGGCAATTTCCCCCAAGAGTAACAAGGGTTATTGCTTTAGCGTGACTGTCGTCGTGTACAATACACGTAGCCGTACGACGTTACTATAGCTAGCTAGCTAGCTAAGCTAGGCACTGCTGGCTTGAACGCGCAGCGCGTTCGTCACTGCCAAGGTCGCGCACGCGCGTGTTAAGATATACCATGTCCGTGCGGGATGCAGGAACACCTTGGTCCAAGCGTTGTCGTAAGGCGACTTACGCAGTTCTGCCTGATTAACATTGGAAAATTTATTTCGTATCTCGACTTACGCAGTTCTGCCAGATTAATCGCCCTCTCTCCTCAGGAATTTTGTCAAAATTACTTTCTAAAAATAACTTTCTGTACCGAATCACAACTTATTTTTTGGCCCACTTGAAAGAGCATGAGAAAAAACACACAAAACACTCAAAACCTGAAAATCGACCAAAATCGACTTAGGGAGTTCTGCCAGATTACGGCCGTGCTACAACTGTAATCAGGTGGGCCATGGGTGGAGATATTGTCCGTATGGGCAAATGGAAAGAACGCCACCAGTAAGCAGCAACTAAGAGGGAGAACCAGTGCCTGCGCAAGGTAAGACGGGTCCAACTCTCCACCCACCACCTGCTCGAATGGAGCAGGCACGACCATTGGGTACCGCAGATGGTAGGCGACTGGGCCTCTTCATCTATTCCAAAATCAACGGGCAGCCAATTACCTTCTTGATCGACACGGGCTCCTCCCAGTCAATCGTGTCTACCACCATTTATGACATGATTGCAGAGGCACGAAAGCCTTCGCTGCAGAGTGTGGACAGCATAGTACATCAGGCGGACGGTACTCCACTGGAGACCAGGGGTAAAACCATGGCCGAGATCCAGCTTGGAGAGCTACTGTTCGTGCTCGAAGTAGTGGTAGCTAATGTCAACAACGAAGGCATTTTGGGGTTGGACTTCCTGATGCAGACGAATTCGGTGTTGGACTGTCAGAAGATGGAGCTCCGCACGCCATGGGCCATCATTCCATGCCGAGACTACCGGGGCCAACAATTCTGCCATAGGATAGTCGCCAGTGCAACCACGGCTGTTCCAGCAGGCCATGAGGCCATACTAAAGGGGGAGGTAGCGGACGGACGGCAACAGGCGACCAGGAGTTGGTCTGTTAGAAGCACCGACAACTTCCATCGAGTTACTAAATAAGGGACTACTGGTAGCATGAGCAGTAATCGAAGCAGACGCTGAGATACTACCAGTACGAGTCTTCAATCCAACGAAGGAAGAGAGGGTAGTAAAGAAAGGAACGACAGTTGCCTGCTTGACTGGAGTACGTGATACCGAAGATGTGGAGGCGATTCGAGACGGTGGGGCACAAGCTAGTGATGGGGTACCATCACATTTGACGGAGCTGCTAAATCGTAGTATCCAAGAGGTTCCGCAGCAATACCACTCATTGGTGGCCGAATTGCTGTGCGAATTTGCTGATGTCTTCTCCCAAGGACCAACGGACCTGGGCAGAACCGATTTGGTACAACACACGATTTCCACCGGTGATGCTAGGCCATTGAGACAAGCACAAAGGCGGCATCCAATGGAACAACGACAGGAAATTGACAAGCAGATAAACGAGTTTCTCTCCCAGGGCTGATCGAGCGGGTCAGTAGTCCTTGGGCATCCAATGTGGGTCTCGTACGGAAGAAGGATGTAGTAAGCGCTTTTGTGTGGACTACCGCCAGCTGAGTGCTGTCACGCTGAAGGACGCATACCCTCTACCAAGAATCGATGAGACACTAGACGCGCTGAGTGGGGCTCAGTGGTTCTCTACACTCGACTTAGCAAGCGGGTATTGGCAAGTGGAGCTGGACGAACAAGCCAAGAAGAAGTCAGCATTCATTGCCAATGGTGGACTGTATGCATGGCGGGTCATGCCCTTTGGCCTATGCAATGCACCGGCCACGTTTGAGAGGCTAATGGATCGAGTGATGGCAGGCCTGACGTGGGAGACGCTACTGGTGTATTTGGACGATGTCATCGTTTTTGGTAAGACGGTGGAAGAGGAGCTTGGTCGACTGAAAACTGTGTTCCAGCGATTGCGTGGAGCTGGTCTGAAATTGAAACCAGCTAAGTGCCAACTGTTCCGCACTAGTGTGGAATACCTGGGGCACATCGTCTCATCTGCTGGGGTAACCACAGAGCC